>NC_091745.1:68003767-68326267 GCF_043380555.1 Nothobranchius furzeri
TTAAGTGACAGGAACTTGAGTGAGACCTGGTCCAAGGGTTCAAATGGGGCTTTGGATAAGCCGTGCAGAACCACCGTTAGATCCCACTGGGGAAAAAGTGGGCGGGACACAGGTCTGTTCCTCCTGACACCTTTTAGAAAACGTTTTGTGAGGGGATGATTGAAAACAGATCTATCTCCAAACCCTTGGTGACAGGATGAGATAGCTGCAGCATATGTCTTAATAGTGCTGAAGGCGAGGCCCCTGTCCATCAGTACCTGCAGAAACGATAGGACATCCGCCAGCTGGCAGGAGAGCGCTTGAACATTCCGCTCTGTGCACCATTTCTGGAAAGCTGCCCATTTAGCAGCGTAAGACGCAATGGTAGAGGGCGCCCGCGCACTCTGAATCGTGGCGACCACATCATGCGGCAGCCCAGAAGCCTCTAAGCGTGACCGCTCAGCGGCCAGACCCACAACCGTTGGCCTATTTCCGGAGGATGTTTGATTATTCCATCCGCCTGGAGAAGGGCGTCCGCCCTCCACGGGAGCCACCACGGGGAGCCGGACACTAGCGCTTGCAGGTCCGGAAACCATGACGCGGACAAGTGCCTGGGAGCCACCAGAATCACCGAGAGCCGTTCCGACCGAATTCGGTCTAAGAGACGGGGAATCAGAGGGACTGGTGGAAACGCATAAAGGAGCGCTCGAGGCCAGGGCTGGTGTGAGAAGGCGTCCGCCCAGAGCGGAGGTCCGTCCCGGGGACTCAGGGAAAACCACAGGCGACACTGAGTGTTTTCACGAGCCGCAAACAGATCCACAGACGGTTCCCCGAACCTGATCCAGATCTGTGATATCAGTGCGGGATGCAGACGCCAGTCGGAGTCGCGGGGTCCCCCTCTCGACAGGATGTCTGCCGCTACATTCAGGACCCCCGGAATGTAGATGGCTCTGATGGACAGCAGGTGGACATGTGTCCAACACAGTAAATCTGTGGCGACACGCAACAGAGGGAGGGATCGAACTCCCCCTTGGCGATTTATGTAGGCTGCCGCCACCTGGTTGTCTGTGTGAACTTCGACATGACGGCCCTCGAGAAGGGCAGCAAAGTGTCTGATCACATTCCTCACTGTCATAAGCTCCAACACATTTATGTGCTCGTGCGTGTGGGAGGGCCAACGATCTGCCACCGTATGGGACAAGCACGTGCCCCCCCACCCCGACAGTGACGCATCCGTAAACACAGATACGTGTGACGCAGGACGTCTGATGGGAACCCCGCGTGAGAGGATGCAGGGGTTCCCCCAGTGAGCGAGGTCCCCGCCCACTGAAGGGGGAATCCTCAACATACGTCTCTTCTGACGTATCGGGTGCACCCGGAGGCGGGTGAACCAACGTTGCAAGCGCCTCGTGTGCAGCAAGCCTAGCGGCACCACCGAATGGGCTGCGGACATCATGCCCAGGAGTTTCATGACTAACAGGGCTCTCACGATCTTGCGGGGTTGTACACAGGAGATCACCGTGGAGAGATCTGCCGCTCTTGCAGGCGACAAACGTGCTCTCATTAGGGAGGCGTCCAACTCCACCCCGAGATACACAATCGACTGGGATGGAAGAACGGAGCTCTTTTCCCAGTTTATAGAAAACCCCAGGGTCGACAGATGCTCTGTCAACCTCCTGGTTTGCTGTGACGCCTCGTCCTTGGACCGAGCGCACAGGAGAAGATCGTCCAAGTAAAATAAAACCCTCATTCCCTCCGTGCGCAGTGGCTGCAGCGCGGTCTCCAGACATTTGGAGAAGGTGCGCGGGGCTAGCGAGTAGCCGAAAGGGAGGCGATTGAACTGATATTGAACTCCCTTGAACGAAAAACGCAGAAACTTCCGGTGATTTGGAATTACTGGTATGTGGAAGTATGCGTCTTTCAGGTCGATTGACGTGAACCAATCCCCGGGGCGCACATATTCCAGGACTTGTCTCATCGTTAACATGCGGAAATGCATTACTGCTATGGAGCAGTTGAACAGGGACAGGTCGAGAACCGGTCTCATTCCTCCCGACTTCTTCGGTACTATGAAGTAGCGGGAGTAGAAGCCCGAGAGCTCTTGTCCGCGAGGGACTCGTGAAATAGCGTCCTTGGACAGAAGTGACCTGAAAATGAAGTGTGTGACCGCAATGAATGGTGTCCGAAATCCATTTGCTCATGATACAAAGGCGGCGCCACTCGTGCGCGCGTTCCGACAGTGGACGCGTGTGCGCGGTCACGTGAGCAACGACTGAGGGTTGTGCATGCGCCCTTACCGCCGTCGCCCGTACCAGAGAACTGGGGGCGACCCATGGAGGGCTGCGCTCGAAAGGGCGAGTGCGAAACAGCTGGAACAGGCTGGTCCGCACCGCGGAGCGTGGAGTCCGAGAGTGAAGGACGAGTGGGAGGCGAGCCTGTGCACGGGGGCGACAGAGTGCCAGCGGATGAAGCCGCGCATTGTGCCGCCGCGCGTGGTCGAGACAGCGACCTGACATCTCGCCCCACCCGACGATGTGGTGAGAGCTGGGAGAGTTGGGCCCGGCCGGATGCTGGGGCCGGAGCGCAAATGGAGCGCACCCTTACGGTTGGCCGTATATTATGACTGCCTGCAGGAACATGTATGCGTGCAGCAGTGCTTGGTGTGGGGAACATGTGTGAGAACTCGGCAGAGGATTCTGCGGAGGACTGTAGGATTGTGCTCTTTGAGTGACATGTTTTGGGTTTTATTTCAAAACCAACATCAACATCATTACAATCATGTACACACACATTCCCCCCAAAGAGTCACTTCAGTGGCTGCTTTTGACGAGGCTCGTGCACCTGGGACTGCCAAGACGGCGTCTGCTGGCCCCGCCGGAACCGTTGCCCGCCATCTCGCTGGTCCCGCTGATGTGGAGCCGAAGCGGGAGGCCGGCACCGTGGAGCGGACGGTGCAGCTGGGCGTTTGAAGCTTCCGCGCCGTTCGTCCCGTCCTCTGGCAGAACAGCCGGAGTGCGAGGCTGACCGAGGGTGAACCAGGTCTCGTACCGTAGCCGATAGTTCGGCCGTCTTCTGAGCCCTCTCAATGACGCCCCTAAGATGGGGACCAAACAGAACATCGGTGGTGATGGGGCCGTCCAGCATCTCCCTTTGCAGATGTTCCGGAATGGAGGGCAGGGCCTTGAGCCAGATCGCTCGCTGGATGAGGGTCTGCCAGGCAGCGATGCGAGCAGAACCGGTGAGCACAGCAGCACACAAATTGAGGATAGCATCAGCAGTCTTAGTAATGACGGCTTTCGACTCCTCGGGGGCTTCCAGCTCCTCCATCATCCTCGAGACGCCGAAGGCAAGGAGGGCGATGTTATTCCCTGCAGCGCCGGTCTGAAAGGCACACTGATGTGCGCGGTCGGTGAGCCGCGTCAGCAGCTGGTCATGTTTTGAAGCGGGAACAGCTCGCGGGCCAGCGAGGTGGTTCTTGGCGCCAAACAGCGAGGCCAAGTCCGGCTCTAGCGGAGGAACGGACGGCCAGCCTTGGTCGGAAAACCCCTCGACCTTGGTGATGGGCGCATAGGTGGAGACTGGCGCCTTGAGCTTGGCAGGCTCGGAGAAGGCGGCAGACCAGCAGCTCATAGCAGCGGGAAAGCGCGGCCAAATAGGGTCTAGACAGCGTGTCTGAGTTGCCCCGAAGATTCCCGCCAAATCATCCGCTTCAGGCGGGGCTGGTTCTGGCACAGCTAGCCCCTGGTGGGCTGCTGCCGCAGAAATGATGGCGGGCAGCTCCTGGAGCAGTGCTCTTACTGCTGGCAGGGAGGAGCGAGAAGCCACTGGGGCAGAAGGATCCGCTGGGCGGAGCTCATCGACCTCCGTTATGTCTAGGAGGGATGCCGCCTCGTCGTAGTTCTCGCTGTCGGTGACGTCATCCAGCCGGTTGAAGCCAGCCGGCTCCTGACCGGCGTCGAAGAAATCCAACGCCTTGTCCAGCGGGTACGAGTCAGCCACCGGAAATTCTTCGTCGGCGGCGGGAGTGAAGTACTCGACCCGGCGAATCTTCTCTGCCACGGGCAGAGCGGCACAGAACGGGCACGAGGCCTGCGGGGTCAAGGCCAGGCCAGCGTGGTGAGCCCCGAGACAGACCTCACACTTAGCGTGCAGGTCTCCGCTGGAAATGGAGCCCGACTGGCAGGTCGGGCAGGGTCTGGCGTCGCTGGACATGGCTGGTAAGTCTTCTCGGATAATCTTGCTCTTTCTGGATAAATTTGCTCTTTAAGAAGCTCTCAGCTTGGCATGAAGAGAAAAAGGAGGCGAGCAGTGGGGTCACTGCGGTTATATACCACGAGGGGGCCCACTATTGGTGGGCGTACATTTAAGCTCTTCATGATTGGCTGATGCGGAGATCATCCTTCCAATAGCAGCTCGCTTAAGGGCTAAGACTAGAGGAAATAGAAGCTATGTTAATTCAACAAATCACACATTCTTGATTGGTTATTTTTTATTTTATTATTTGTAGGGATGCAACGATACCACTTTTTTTCCCAAACCGATACAATACCGATACTTGAATCTGAGTACTCGATGACACCAATTACCGATACCGATACTTCTACCACACAAAAAATGCTTTGAATTGGAATACAGGTTTTATTTTCTTCTCTGCTTTCAACAGGAAAAGACCGTGAGGTAGATAAAAAGTCAAATATATGAGTAGAAATGATCACAAAACTAAAATATTAGGTGAACTCAAATGACAAGTTACAGTGAAGCTACTTTCAAGTAACTGCATTGGCATCGGTTCCTGGTATCGGTTAACTTTTACCGATACTAGTATCGGTATCAGTGCATCCCTAATTATTTGTTTGGGTCATTGATGAATTTATTAGCAGAAAGTGTTTGTAGAGATGTGGTTTGACAGCGAGCCAAGGACCAATGCCAAGAAGAATCAGTCATATGGAATTAACGTCTAATGAGCTATTTGGTTTAAATAGTGTTGGTGTGATCTGCAGTCTGGTCAATATGCCTTTAAAATGTTATCAAACAAGTTCATGCAGAGTTAAAGTCCACCACATTTCCAGTTGGTCACTAATTTAGGAAATAAAAACACCTTTTTGATGAGTGTTTTGACAGCATGTCGTGCATTTACAATGCTTTCATTGCCCATGCTCTCAGAAATGTCCACAGCAATGTAGATGTTGAGTGCCCAATTTCTGGAGATGATAATCTTCCTTCCATCTTGTGGTTCATCTGAGTAACGAAACACTGTTATTGAATCATTACTTTTATGTACCAGATTTGTGGTTTTTGTGTTTCTACAAAGAGAATTTGTTTAAAGTTACTATACATCATTCCTCTTCTTTTCATTTGTAGACAAACAATAACACATCATATAGAACCATAGTGATGAGATGTGCTCTATTTATAATGAACAGAAACATACCCAGCGACTCCGTCACAGAGATGGTGTTTACTATTTGTTTTCCAAAAGCTTGGGCTACATCCAGTGGCGTATCATAAGTGTATTTGACTGCAAGATAAAGAGTTACCAAATAAACAAACAAACAATTGAAACATTATGAATGCAGTGAACACTGGGGATGTGAATCCCCACCACTGAGACCATTTTGCATCCCGATAGGACACCAGCGATACAACACTTTAGCAAATACCATTTGATGCCATTCATCCCTGCTGACACTTTTTTAGTGATTTGACAACAATTTTGGGTTTGATCTAATTCATGTTGCAATGTGAAATGATTCACAACATTACAAAGGTTTTACAAGCCCACATCTGTGATTTAGCCATCAGTTGTGCAATTGGACTGTTACTATCATGAACAAACTGGTGATTCTCTCCATCCCTGATAAACACCACCAGAAATTGGTCAGTGATGCATCACTAAACTTGTTATACGGCTCTTCCTAAAACAAATGCTCTTTTGTTTCAAATTATATAAACTCAATTATCACAAAACAATTTCAGTTATACAAAAATCATTAATCACAAATGGAGGAAAAACCTAATATGGAGTGTAAAGGCCAGAATGTACTTATTTTTAATTATGCATACACGTGTTTATCATGGCTGCCTCAGGTAATTGGAGTCCTCTTGAAGCGCTGCTTGTGCGCATCCTCTGAAATTAATGTGACATGCTGGTAAGATGCAATATGTGAGTAACCAGTAGGAGGAGTTTACAAAACAAGCAAAACATTCTCTCCATTTTCGCACCATCCATAGGGAGCCTAAGTTTCTGCCCTTTCCGGTCAGCTCATGGGTCCCCGGAAGAACGAAAAAATGAATGCAAGTCAGTGGGGCTAAAAACGCTATTTTCTAATTCGATTTGCTTTACGTCCTGGATCGCACATTTGTTGTACTGCAATTTAAATGAATGATTGGTGTTTCGACCACGTCAGTCACATACTTTGAGATTTATTAGCTTGTAAAAGTTCATAATTAGCATGACTACACACCAGAATTCGGCACGTCACATATGTGACATCACCACATAATCTCCTCTCCCCTAGCGTAGCTGCTACTTACCAAATGACCTGATTTATGGTGGTTCTTTCCCCCTGTGGGAGGTTTGCTGAACTTACAGCCCTTTTCTCTCAGTTTTCTCCGTGTCATCATTTTCTCTTCTGGCTCTTGGAGAGTATAGACACTTTTTTCTCCTCTCCCTCCCTCATTCGAAGGCTCTTTGTCCTGTCTTGTGTGCACGGTGCTTCTGCATTTTTTTCTGGAAACTGGAAATTATTAAAAATGTGTCTGGTCAGCTGGTCACTCAACGCGATTGACAAAATTTTTTCAACAATGAGAACGGGAGAAGGGGCTCCCGATTGCCCCTCTGGGACAGAGCCATCTGGGTATATCATGGACTCCTGGAAACAGTGGAACCTGATCTGCCTCTCTCAACTGTCTAGAGGATTCTGAAGATGTCTGGATATTTGTGGTTTTGGTGTCAGGATTCCTGCTGTTTGGCCTGAGCGGTTACCTGGTTTACTGGAAAATTAACGAGCTTTCGAGGAATAATGGCCTAATCCCGGAGCTCACGGATGGAAAGTATCGCACTGTGAACGCACAAACTCATATAATTGTCGAGAAGAGTCGTAAGCTTGGAACTTTGATCGAGATTCAGGCTCTGACACAGAAGGTGGATTCCATCAAGGACAGAGTTGTGGATGGATCATTACAGATTGGGATAGATTAATTACGCCATTATTGGATCTAGAGGTGTTGATGACCAACAGAACTTTAAGACAGAGAGGAAATTATCTCTGTCTGTCCCCAAAATAATCCTTCTCTGAATCTGGTGCCCTTGAGCCTGTAAGGCTGAAGTAAAAACTCCCCCCTCAGAAGAAATGTGGAACGCTGCCATTGCTTGGCAACTCTTTCTCCCTCACCCAGCCTGGGTGGGATTGTGACCAGTGAAGGCTGTGGAACCGTATCTAGGAGTTACTGTGCTCTCCAACCCATTAATCTCCCTCCCCTGTCCAAAGGAAGGTGATAAGCGCTGCTCCATGCGGCTGCACGCACCGAAGTGAGGAGAATCCCAACCCTACCTCCCCACCTAGTGGACACTTATGTTGTGTAATGTCTGAAGTGTGTGCATATCTGTCTGAGGTGTTTTTTTGCATAGCAAAACTACCCTCTCGGGTGAGGGTAACTCTGAAGTGCCTTTTTTCCCTCCCCCCGACTCTATCCTCATATAAACCCTTTTGATCTATTACGGTAGCGCGACTCGGGTTGCGAATGACCACAGTCACCAATTCTTGTCATGTATGTATGTATGTATGTATGTCTGATCTCAAAATTGTGTGTACTGAAACTCTAATTTCCCTCTGGGATTAATAAAGTATTATTGAATTGAAATGAATTGAATGATGTCCCTTTCATGAAGCGCATTTGTAGTTCTGGATTTATTTTCACACAAAACCTAAAATAGTGTTTCCCCCTGTTCGAATATAAGCGCGTTCTTGGTATCAAAATGTGTATTTAAAATTCACGGACATCATAAGAGAAATCCATGGAACATAGCAAGCGGAATTAGAAAATAGCGTTTTTAGCCCCATTGATTTATATCAATTTTTTTCGTTCTTCCAGGGACCCGTGATCTGGAAGTAGATGGGCGTGACTTAATCTCGCTACGGTTTAGTGCAGTGATCCTCAATAGGCGGCCCCCGAACCCTATGTGCATTACACTACTCCGTCTGCATCGGTGTGGAGACACGCAACGCCATAATGCGTCGGCACAAGGACTCTCCGACGGGCTCACAGAGGGTGACGGAGACATGCCCAAACTTTTAAACATCTGTCAAAAGTGATGGAGACTGCAAGCTTGTGATTGGTTAGGACGCCGCTTCCTGTATATTTGTCACCAGCACTGCTGATGCCCCGTTAAAAAGTAAACAGATATTTAGCGGCAGACCCAGAACAGATTGAAAGTCCAACAATATTAACATTTATTCACCCATGACTGAAGGAGTACAAAATACAGAGCAAACGTGGACGTAAAGGATGGAAAATGTTGGTTTAGAGGTGGCGACCACATTAGGAGGTGGAGGAGAACGAAGGACAAATTTGTCCGTGATATAAAGTCTCTGACATACATAAACACATTAGTAAATACGTTATTGGGGACCGGATACACGAGTGTTATGGTGGCAGGATACCACAGAACAGCGCTACGCCCTCTGTTGTCCTGGCGGGGAATTGATTTACAACACTCCGGTGCCTGAACAGAAGTTCGAATGTGAAAACCTTTCCGACACTCCGTGTGCGTCTCTCCGTTGCGGAGCTCAAGGAGAAGTATAAACCAGGCTTTAACCAACAGTTCCGCTCAGCAACTCCACCAGGCTGTTCCAAGCAACCATCAGGTATTCAGAAGGTTCCTGGAAAACGGTTGTTTGGCCAACCCAGTCAAGTAGAGACTTGGAAATGCCGCAAAGGTCCTGTAAATGTACTCTGATGTTCTGAGAGCAGGAACGCACCTATAGTGAAATTCAGGCTCTAAGTGCTAATCAGCTAATTAATCCAAAACATCAGTAGAGGGTTCCAAAGCCTTTAAATGGTCTCTCAGTCTATATGAGTTACTACATAAAGTGACATTTGCATCATAGTTTTTCAAGCTTCGCCAGTGTTCAGACTTGTGATTAAACGGTAATCTCTGTAAAAGATTATCTTTGTGTCGGTCTTACAGTAGCACGCTGGTTCCTGAGCCGTCCACCAGCCGTTCTCTTGACAAACTCTTTCACTGGAGCCCACCAGGAACATGTTTTCATTGCAGGTATATTTGACTCTGCTATTATTCCCAAACCAATTTCCTATTCTTGAGGCACCAGGTGGAATACCAGGATCGGAGCAGACGCTTTCAACTGTGAAAGACAAAACGGGTTGGATTCTTTCTGTGGTTCTGCACCCATGAGAAAAAATGTCTTTGGCCATCATGAACATTCAGGGCAAAGAGCTCTAATGTGCACAGATATTTAGGCCAGTTAGTACACAGAACATGCAGGTTGAGAGCGTGTCTTTATGCAGCCTTGGGCATCAGGCCTAATCCAGGCTGATGCTTCGTTAGTATAAGTGTTTCTAAAACTATATGATTATGTTAAATTTCAAACTTTCTCCATGTTATTTACAGTCACGGCTGCAGATGGGAGTCAAGCCGCTCCATTTCCCGTTTGGTAAGCAGATCCGGCTGGATGAACCCCGCATCATAAATCCTGTGAAACACTTATAAGTGGTCTGATTGCCCACATAGAACCTCTCCTGAGGAGGGAAGATGTTTCCGTTCTCCAGTGCATATGGGTCTGGGCATTCAATGGCTGCAGGACACAAAAAAAGAAAACTGAGTCTGAGCAGACTGGATTAGGATCAGATTAACTGGTAAAAATAATTGCTCTGACTTTTGATGGTTCTCAAACAGGACACCCTGAGGAGAAGTGCAAAACTTCACTTTGGGGTTTATTTTCACTCACGTTTGCACGTCTGCTCTAAAAACCTTTTGGGTGCAGGTCTCCAGAATCCATTAGGCTGACATACGCGGGTCAAAGTGGGATATGGGTAATGTCCTTCAGGACAGCTGTAGACCAGCATGCTGCCTTTCGTCAGGTTCTTGGTCAGTTTATAAGTACCACCGTTTATTTGCATGTTCTGCACTGTGCAGTCACACAGAACCTCAACCCCTGAAACAAGATGGTTGTGATAGCAGCCCACAACATCAACATTTTAAATTAAAACTTTCCCTCTAACCATTATTTTTCGGTCAAATACAAACAATAAATCAGTGTGCTGGTAAAGATCTTCAAATTGATTAAATATATTATTTTCAAACATTTGCTGTGTTAAAAACTGGATTTTATTGTATTACTTTTAAGATAAATGTAGTGAGATAGATTGATAAAATACATTGTACAATAATGTAGATTAACATAACGTCATTAAAAAACTACAGTAAAACATGATTATTTTCTTGTGGAAGTTTAGATTTTATAAATAGTTTTCCTGTTTAGTAAAGTTTCTCACCCAGACCAAGAAGACATAAGAGAGCCACAAACCAGTCCCCAGAGATTCTCATGTTTAACCTAAAAGATAAAACAGCTTGAAAATGAGATAAAATTCAAAGATACTTTGTTAATCCCAGAAGGAAACTGTGAGAGCAGAAGATTTAAATCAGAGAGGGACGGTGTTGTCCAGAGACGAGGACAGGACAAAGATCATTTGGTTATTCAGTAACTTAGAATTGATACGCGTGTCCAAAAAATGTAAAATTTGAAGGAACCTGATTAAAACTTTTATCTAAAGATTGAAAAACAAAATTTCCTCCTAAGTAAGACAACTATAACTTTAATTAATGCGTGAATGTTTCTCTGTTGACTCTAAATCCAGTTTTTTCCCCTGGGTGTGAACACAACCACATGTATGGAGCCCAGACAGGGCCAGCATGTGTGGATGAATAAAAGCTGAAACTGAATGTCAGATTTTCACCTCATTCATCGTACTCAATGGGGACGGTGATGCATGTGGGAAAATGTGTGCACGCTGTCCCACTTAAAAAGATGTCATTTACACTTCAACTGTGAGAGACAGAGTGTATCCAGGAAATCGTATTGTATGGTATTTCAAGAGTTTCCTTAGTTATTCCGGTGCACTACGATCGATTGGCAGGTTGCTGTTGGCTGGCTGTTTATCTGGTAGATCTTAGGGGAGTTGCTTAAAACAGCTCTAGGTTTTCCTTCCATCGTTCCCTCTGTCCCTGCTCAAGTATCACATTCCCACACTTATCTTTCACCAGACTTGGTCGGTTACTTTCCAGAGAGTTTTTGGTAGCGTGCAGGTTTTGCATGTTTCCCTGGTGAACCACTTCCTCTGCCCTGTTGCCTTTATTGTCTCTAGGTCCTTTTATCAGCTTCTCTTGACTCTCCTGTCGGCTTTCCCACACTCCTCTGCTCCCTGGCCTTGCTGGTTCTCGTACGGCTGCTGTTGATTATTGTTTCCAATTTCTCTCCTCTATCATCTACAGCATTCCTGTTGTAATCCATTCCTTATATGTATGTGCCTTTGGATGAAACACCTCTTGGCACAACAGTTTCCTTCACTTTTTGTCAGTTCTTATCAACGGGCCCATCCTCTGTTAGATCTTGTAGGGTCTGAAACTTATTGTAGAGCCTGAACTCCTCCAGTTTGTCAGAATTCCTCAAGAACGTGGCGTGAGAAACTGAGTGCAGTGAATAATTTGTACAGACCGATCGGAAGATCCAGTAACTGAAACAACAACTGGTGTACCGGTAATTATTCCTGGATGTCAAGACGTCAAAAGAACATATTACGTTTTGGTGTCTGTGAGGTGACCTGATTGTTCCATACATTCCTAACCGAGCACTTCGCTCTCAGACTTCAGGTTTACTGGTGGTTCCCAGAATATCCAAAAAATAGGATGGGAGGCTGATCTTTTAGCTATCAGGCTCCTCTCTTGTGGGACCAACTCCCAGCTTTAGTCCATGAGGCAGACACCTTGTCTACTTTCAAGACTAGGCTTAAAACATTTTTATTTGATAGGGCCTATGGTTAAAATCTGATGTTAGCCTAGATCTGGACAAGTGGGGGAGTAAAGGAAGGTGGAGTGTACAGTCGGTAAATACGGCTCTCCCTTGCCTCCAACATGCCTCCATCTAAAAGACTAGGTTATCCAGAGTTATCTCTGTAGTTAGGCTTAGACTGCTGGAGGACATACTGTGTCTGCTCTGTCTTCTTGATCCCCAGTGAGTCATGGTGGATGGCTGCTTATACTGATCCAGGATCCTCTGGAGGTTTCTTCCTGTTAAAAGGGAGTTTTCCTCTCTACTGTTGCTAATGCTTACTTAGTATGAGGATTGCTGTAGAGTCACTCCTTCCTTATATAGGAGACTTTTTTCCGATTGGCTTAATGAACTGACCTGTATTGGAATGTTTACTATGTGAAGTGCCTTGAGACGACTCTTGTCATAATTTGGCGCTATATAAATAAACTTGAATTGAATTGAATTGAATTGAATAGAAATGTGTGCTCAACTATAGATTTTCAAAATTAATAATATGTAAAGATGAACATTCTGCATTGTTGAGCATTGGCAGAAGTACAAGTCATCACCAATTAAAGCTTCAATAAGAAGAAAGCTAAAACGTGTCGGATGGTTGTTGAGTTCAATTTAACCTTTACCGACTGCAGTTTTGCTCTCCGGTCTCACCTGGGTGAGATGTTGACTTTTCTCTGCACATGGTCCAGTTCAGGAGAGGACTCAAACATTTGTCATCATTTACAGGAACTGATGTTTGTTCGCCAGTTTGTTTTGGCAGATTTAAGCTTATGCAATACCATTTTTGCAGGTAAATTAAAGTTTCACAAAAAAGAGTCAGAAAAAAATCACATGCTATTTAAACACATGAAGTTTAAAAAAATGCTTGTTATTAAGCTTATTTTATACCAATTATTGTTAATGAGACAAAAAACTACAAGATAAATTCAGTAAAATGATCACCCAGTCAGCTTTAATTACATGATTCTGCATTTTGTTCAACTTGGTCACTTTTTAACAACTTTTTTTGTTTACTAAATTGAGCATGAGGTCAAAATCTGAACAGGAAGAGAAAAATCATCAGATTTCAGCCAGAATACTAGTTTTTAAGAGAGAAAGAGACAAAAAGAGAGGGAGAGCTCTGCAGCAGACATAGTGTTTTTATTCTTCCAGAAATCTAAGTGGTACGTAGTCTTGATTGTCATCTCCAAGGACAGACTTAAAGAAATCCACCATTTTAAACAGATTAACGTGAAAATCTCTGGAATCTTCATTGGACTCAATCAAACCGCCAGTGGCGGAGCCACACAGGTCGTGGGTCCCCCAGCTGACCACGCCAATCTGTGAAAAACATTTTTGCAATAACACATTTTTTTACTTAACCCATATCTTAACATTTTGCATCATTTTAAAACGGATTTACCTGAATTGTGCGAAGCTCGTAGTTCTTGAAGACAGCACCTCCAGAATCACCTGTCCCAGCAAATTCACACATTCAGGGTTATTAAACCGATCCATTGTTGTTTATTTGGAAACAAATAAGCTGCTTTTAAAATACACACTATGGCAGAAAATCAGTGTAAAACTGCAGCTAAGGTGTGTCCTTTGAAAGTGTGGTGGTGGCAGAATATTGCAGCATTCTTGCCGCCTAGCTTGATGGCGGATTTCTAAATGAAGATTGCGTCTTTGCGCAACAGATGATGATGTCATGATCATGTGCAGAATGTCCGCCAAGCCTCAGGCAGCAATAATACTGAAAATGCAGATAAACATATGGAGTCCCTTTGACATTTGTAAACGGTATCAGCTGAGATGTCAAACTGGAGTGATGCAGAGATCTGGGAGCTTACTCTTGTTAGAGCTTAAGTACAGATTCACAGGGACTGTGGAGGACAGACACCTGTTGGAGCGACGCACCCAAAAACTTAAAGTGTCAGTCTCCACCTGACTGCAGTCTGACTCCACCCACACTTCCTGTTTGCAAAATGCACCAAAAGGAGGCTTCACCTGGCAGACCGAGAGAACACACCACTGTGTGCTCTTGGAGTTTTGGACAACCTAAGCATCAACAAGCGTGTGTGAGTGTGCACACACACACAACCTGCTCAGTTGGAGGAACACAGAAACATCAGCATGATAGAAGATTTTCTCTCCACCTCATTCAAAAGAAGAAAGGGAGGCAATCTTTTTTTTGAAAGAGGCAAGCAGCTCTGAGCCGTGTCGTTTCAAAATGCACATGCGTGGCCGAGCCAACTGGAGGCGTGGCGGAGACCCGGCTGCAGTCCAGTGCAGTGCAGCCATGTAATATGGCGCTGACAACATCACTGGCTGGCTCTCAGCCAATAGCTATAGCAGATTCAAATTCATTGTCGTGCAAAGTTTTAACCCACAGAGGCTGCAACAATGATGATTTAGGCAGAATTTTTACATTTTCAATAAGATGTACTAGAATTCCAAAGTTATTTCTACACACATCTACAGCACTATTGACCCGCAGGCTCTGCAGAAGCCTGTTAATTGTCATGAACTCCTCCTCTTAACCTCCTCTGCGGGCCTGGCTGGCACTGCACTCCAGTTCCCAGCATCCCTGTCACCGAAGCTTCCCGGTGACGTCATCCCGCTGAGCCTATTTAAGGACCTGTCACAGCTGAGCCGGCACTCAGTCATCATCTCACGATAGACGCCAACCTATTCTAAAATGACTAAGCCTAATCTGCCAACTCTAAAGACCATCCGGGAAGAGAACTTCCCACGCTGTAATCAGTCACGACCAAACACCAGTCTCTCCGCGCCTGGGTCTCCAAGCCACACTCCAGCTCGGCCGATCGCACCTGACAGGATGACTGAGTCTCGAGTAGACCCAGCGGAGATCGCACAGCTGCGAGCAGACGTTGCACAGCTGCTCAGCCGTATAGAACGCCAAGAGGCGGAAAACGCCCAACTTCGAATAGAGAACAACCAGCTTCGTGCTGTTACTGATCGCCAAGCATCCAAATTAGATTCTGTCACCGAACTGGTCGTCCAACTCTCCTCGGCACTCCAACGTCAGGCATCTGCCACTTCTAACACTGTGGAGCCGTTTCCAAGTCTCCCCGACAAATGGGATGGGATTAAAGGAACCCCGGAGGGCATGTTGGCCGTCCTGTCAATGACTTTCGAGTGTCAGCCGGCACGCTACCAGACTTCCTGCTCTTGCGTTGCCCTGTTAACCTCCCTGCTGACGGGGCGAGCCGGTGAATGGGCGGCTGCCCTGTACAACCAGAAGTCTCCCGTGTGCAACGATTATGAAACCTTTGTGAAGGAACTGAAGAAGGCATTTGTGCATCCCAGCAGCGAGGTTGCAGACGAGACACGCCTGCTCCAGCTTCAGCAGGGCTCTCAGACCGTGGCCGAGTATACGTCACGCTTCCGAACCACCGCTGCCCCTCTGACCTGGGGTGATGCCGCGGTGAAGGCTGTGTACTTGGAGGGATTGTCACCTTGCATCCGGGAGGGCATGATCGGACACAAGGCCCCGACCTCCCTGGACCAGGCTGTGGACCTGGCTCTCCAGCTGGATCGCTGCCTTCTCACCAGACCAGGAGCGAGGGCGGTTCCCATACAACCCAGAACGTTCCCCCGCCGTCAGGAGAACCAATCCACGTAGGAACCATGCAACTGGGTAATTTGCCCCCCGAGGAACGGGCGCGACGTTTTCGGGAGGGACGATGCGCCTATTGTGGGGATCTGGGCCATCCCCGGGCAACATGCCCCATACGCCCGGGAAACGGTTCCTCCGGGTCGGTGTAGGAGCAGTCTCACCCAGAGCCTCCATTCATGCAGCTCCTCATCACACCACCCTCCCGGTCTCCTTCCAGCTGAGCCAAGGACCGGTCCCCCTGGTGGCTCTCCTCGACACTGGAGCTGCAGAAAGCTTTATCGACCAGGGGTTGGTCAACCGGCTCAAGATTCCACTCACTCTCCTCGATCACCCCGTTCCCGTCACTTCAGTGGACGGTCGCCCTCTCATGCCATATCCTATCACGCACCGAACCCAGAACCTCCGGATGACCATCGGAGAACACATAGAGACCCTTCATTTCTTGGTCATTCACGCCCCCACGACTCCTCTCATTCTGGGTCATTCCTGGTTCCGCCTCCACGACCCTCACATCTCCTGGTCCACCGGTAAAGTCATGGCGTGGGGTGTTAACTGTCGCCTTCATCATCCGTCTCCAGGATCACAGTCTAGGGAGACACCACCCAAGGATGTGGATTTAACACTCCTTCCAGGATCACAGCCTAGGGAGACACCACCCAAGGATGTGGATTTAACACTCCTTCCACCCCAATACCACGATCTGGCTCGGGTCTTTGCAAAGGAGCCTACCACCAAGCTGCCTCCTCATCGCCCCTACGATCTGGAGATCAGGCTACAGCCCGGAACCACCCCGCCTCGGGGTCGGCTGTTCTCGCTCTCCCCGGCAGAGACCCAGGCGATGGACGCTTATATCAACGAGGCTCTCCGGAAGGGGTTTATCCGACATTCCACATCTCCTGGGGCGGCAGGGTTCTTCTTTGTGAAGAAGAAGGAGGGTGACCTCCGGCCCTGTATAGACTATCGTGGGTTGCATAAGATCATCATCAGGGACCGCCATCCTCTCCCTTTATTGAGCACGGCTTTGGACGCCACCGCCCAAGCCACACTGTTTACCAAGCTGGACCTCCGCAGTGCATACAACCTCATCCGCATAAAGGAGGGGGAGGAGTGGAAACCGCTTTTATTACACCCACTGGACATTATGAGTACCTGGTCATGCCCTTCGGCCTCTGCAACAGCCCTGCCGTCTTTCAGCGTTTCATCACCGATGTCCTCCGTGACATGCTGGGTCGTTGGGTTTTTGTTTACTTAGACGACATCCTCATCTACTCCCGCACGGCCGAGGAACACACCCAGCATGTTCGAGCCATTCTGTCACGCCTCCTGGAGCACGACTTATTCTGTAAACTGGAGAAGTGTGCCTTCCACCAGGAGTCCACCTCGTTTCTGGGATTCATCATCTCCTCCCAGGGCCTGCGCATGGACCCACAGAAGGTTCAGGCGGTCGCACAGTGGCCACTACCAAAGACCCTGAAGCAGTTGCAGAGTTTCCTGGGGTTCTGCAACTTCTACCGCCGGTTTATCCGCAACTTCAGCGCCCTGGCGTCACCATTAACTTCCCTGACTAAAACAACCAATCAGCCTCGCCCTTTTCGCCTCTCCCCGGAGGCCGTTGCTGCCTTCCATGAGCTGGTCCGCCGCTTTGTAAGCGAGCCCATCCTCCTCCACCCGGACCTAACACGGCCTTTCGTTGTGGAGGTGGACGCCTCTGAGACGGGCGCGGGAGCCGTACTGTCACAACGTGGCCAGGACTCCAAACTCCATCCCTGCGCATTCTTTTCCCGGAAGTTCTCTCCTACTCAGCAGCTATGGGGTCAGGAACCGGGAACTGTTGGCGATAAAGTGGGCCCTGGAGGAGTGACAACAGTGGCTCCTGGGTACACCCACTCCTTTTCTAATCTGGACTGATCATCAGAACCTCATCCATATTCAGACCGCTCGCCAACTCAACCCTCGTCAGGCCCGGTGGGGCCTCTTTTTCGAACCTTATAACTTTCACATCGCCTACTGCCCCGGCTCAAAGAACCTCAAGGCGGACGCCCTGTCCCGTCAACACACCCAGGATCCAAGGCCTCCTGAACCGATGTCCATCCTCCCGACCGAACGGTTCTTGGGCGCCCTGCAAAGGCCCCTGGAAGCCTCCATCCGGGCGGCTCTCCCGGCTGACCCGGCGCCCCCAGAGACGCCTCCTAACCGCCTTTACGTTCCGGCCGTGTGTCGACAGGAGACCTTGAGGTGGGGGCATAGTTCACGGCTCGCGGGACACCAAGGCCAGGCTCGTACCCTCCAGTTCCTCCGCCGGGCCCTTTGGTGGCCCTCTATGAGAAAGGACATGCGTGAATACACCGCTGCATGCGACACTTGCGCCCGGTCTAAGTCCTCCACCCAACCTGGAGCCGGGGAATTGCAACCGCTCCCTGTGCCCAAAAGGCCGTGGTCGCACATAGGTGTGGACTTTGTCACGGGGCTCCCCACTGCCGACCATCTGGACACCATCCTCACCATCACCGACCGCTTTTCGAAAGCTGTGCACTTGGTGGCTCTGGCAGGGCTCCCCACGGCTAAGAAAACAGCGGAGCTCATCCTCGATCATGTGGTGAGGCTCCACGGATTTCCCCAGGACGTGGTGTCTGACAGAGGACCCCAGTTCATCTCACGTTTCTGGAAGGCTTTCTGTCGGTTGGTGGGCGCTTCCGCCAGTCTGTCGTCAGGCTATCATCCCCAGACTGATGGTCAGACGGAGAGAGCAAACCAGCAGCTCGGGCGTTACTTACGCTGCTTTGCCTCGTCTCAACCGTCCACCTGGCCTCGTTACCTCCTGTGGGTGGAGCTCTCACACAACCTCCAGATGTCCTCCGCCACAGGTCTATCACCCTTCAAGACCTGCTACGGATACCAGCACCCTCTTTTCGACCATCAGGTGCCGGAGGTGGAGGTTCCGGCGGCTCAGGATATGGTCCGCCGCTGCCGTCTCGCTTGGATCAGGGCTCGCGCCGCCATCACCCGGGCTAATACGGAGTACTCCGGACAACATCGTCGCCGCCACCGGCCCGGCCCTGTGTTCCAGCCAGGTGACCGGGTTTGGCTTTCGGCTGGTTCCAGGAAGCTGTCGCCCCGCTTTTTGGGACCCTTCCAAGTCCGAGATGTCCTCGGTCCGGTCGCTTACCGGCTGCGCCTCCCTTCCACTCTTAAGGTGCACCCGGTATTCCACGTCTCACAGCTCAAGCCGGTGGTGTCGTCTCCCCTCCATCCGCCTCCGGCCCGGGTGCCGACGCCCCGAGATGTCGATGGGGACCCCGTTTACACCGTCCGCAAGATTCTGGACGCCCGCCGCCGGGGCCGTGGATGGCAGTATTTGGTGGACTGGCAGGGTTACGGTCCGGAGGAGCGTAGCTGGGAGCCTGCCCGCTTGTTTCTGGATCCTTCCCTGTTGGCTGATTTCTGGTCTCGTCGCCCTGGGCCTTCTGGAGCCGTCCCTCGCGGGGGGGGGTCCTGTCATGAACTCCTCCTCTTAACCTCCTCTGCGGGCCTGGCTGGCACTGCACTCCAGTTCCCAGCATCCCTGTCACCGACGCTTCCCGGTGACATCATCCCGCTGAGCCTATTTAAGGACCTGTCACAGCTGAGCCGGCACTCAGTCATCATCTCACGATAGACGCCAACCTATTCTAAAACGACTAAGCCTAATCTGCCAACTCTAAAGACCATCCAGGAAGAGAACTTCCCACGCTGTAATCAGTCACGACCAAACACCAGTCTCTCCGCGCCTGGGTCTCCAAGCCACACTCCAGCTCAGCCGATCGCACCTGACATTAATCAGCCACTGATTGAAATCAGGTATGTTGAAGCAGGGTTAAAACCAAAATGTGCTGGGTGCTGGCCCTTCAGGCCCGGAGCTGAGTAGCCCTGGCCTATAGACAGACACAAGACACTGGGAACACGTTCACCTCTACAAGATATGTGATTCCTCTGTTCATCCAGACCACCGGTGCACAGGAAGTTATCAGTCACAGCCACCTTTGGGTCAGTTGCACTTATACCTGGAGCATTCAGCGCCTTTTGGATGCACAAGTTTCTCTGGGTTGGGCAGCAAAAAATTACAATCAAAGAAACGTCATTGAAATAATGGTTACATAAAAAAAGGAGACACACAAAGGCACACAAAATAACCTCACATCTTCTCCAAGCTTGGCAAAGACCTCTTTTTCAGCTACGAAAGGCTCATGCTTGGTCAGAAAACTGAGCCTTTCGAGTTTATCCTTTAGCAGAAGCTCCTCTGTTATACAAGAAGACAAAACAAATAATCAAGCTTTCTTTTTAACGGTAGGGCCATTAAAGGGCCATTGGGTGGTTGGAAGCCTTATAGATCTAGTTCTAAAATAACTCTTGATCCTTTCTTTCAACAAACCGTTACCAAACTCACATTCTGAACAAAGTCTTAATGTATGCACATTTACAGCTATTAGGTATGAATAGCCACATTTAAATGTACATCATTGCCACACCTTGTTGCTTGCATGTTGATTTGCCAACCAGTTTTAGAGCTTCACTGGTTTCCTGGGTGCAAGGTATGCAAATGGGTCTGCAAAATATGGATTTGAAAGAGGAAAATAAGGGTTGACACTTAAATCTTCAAGTAGAAATATGAATATAATGAGGTTTCTCACACCAACTGCTTCATCTGTTAGATACATCCTCTTACCTTGTTGAAGCAGAGATTGCTACAGCCTCGCTCAATCTGATGATAGCCACATCATAGTCATAAAACTCAGCAACTCCTTCTTTTGCTTTTGCCCTGATGTTATAGTTTGGGTGCCATGTGAAATTTTTTACTTCCTTCACTGTGTAAAAATACAAATAATATTATATACCACAGTTACACAGTTCCATCATCATACTAGTTTATCAGAACATTACATGTTTCATTGTGTATTTTGTTTGCTCCTGCGTTTAATAAAGTTCCAGATGCTACTTTCTACCAACTATAAAGGAAGGCGTTCCAGAGTCAGCCCAGATAGCGGGGTAGCTTTGCTATGCAAAAATAAATGAATAAATAAAAAACACCTCTCTGGGAGCCTTCTCGCTCCAGAGAGAGCCGGCAGCTTCAGTGCGCGTTCTCCCTCCCTGTAGGTCAGAGGTGGGAAGGAGATCCAAGAGCACATTAAATTCTTAAGCCTAGTTCATGCTTCGGCGTCAGCTCCACAAAGGAGAGACGCACACGCGATGGAGACTTTTGTCGTCATCACCCGGGGAGTGCTGCAAAGCAATTCCCTGCAAGGACAACAGGGCGTAGAACTTTTCTGGGGTCGTGTAACCGGTCCAAGTGAACGCATTTACTATTGTGTTTAAGTTGTGTTTATTTGTATTTCAGAGACATTTTAACACAGACAGATTTGTCCCTCATTCTCCTCCACCTCTTCATGCACTCGCCACCTCTAAACCCACGTTTGCTGTCATTTCCATCCACAAATAAAATGCTAGCATCTTTGTACTCCTCCAGTCACGGGGAAATTAAACATTCACATGTAATTTTAGAGTTTTTCTACGAGGTATTCTTCAAGCTGCTTCGTGTTTGCCGCTAGATATCACTCTTTTTATTTTTAGAGGGGCAATGGCAATGCTAATTCCATGCTGTAGTTCTTTTTTAAAACACAGAACAGTTTTGTTACCTGTTTCCCGGTACGTTTCATTTGCGGCTGCAAACTTCCTCAGGCTGACGCTGATGGTGGCGTCACTTCCTTCTCCGTTTATCCATCAGCATCAGCCTGAGGAAGTTTGCAGCCGCAAACGAAATGTAACGGGAAACAGGTAACAAAACTGTTCTGTGTTTTAAAAAAGAACTACAGCATGGAATTAGAAATACCACATAGCAAGAACACACCTAAAATGGCAATGCTGTTGATTAATTGAACCCCCACCAGGAAAGTTGACCATTGAGCAGGGTTGATGTTTTTTTTTTCTTGAGGTCCACGTGTCAGGGGTGAGGTGGGTTAAAGGAAGCGGCATCCTGACCAATCACAAGCTTACGTTCTCCGTTAGACGGATGTTTAGAAAAGTCAGCTTGACTCCGTCCGTCCTTGCGAGCCTGTTGAAGAGCCCTTGCAATGGCAAATGATGGCGTTGCGTGTCTTTGTACCAATGTAGACTCAGAATCCTAAACTAGGCTTTAGGAATGGTGTCATTGCCACAGTTCCAAAGGTAGGGGTAAAGCGGGTTTCCCAGCATCTGCCTGCATTCCTTCTGTGTGTGTGAATGCTGCTCCGGCGCCTGATTCAGATAAGGAGATTATGGGGCAGGCAGAGAAAATAGTTCCTAGGGATGTCCCAATACAACATTTTCACTTCCGATGCGATACCAATATTGCAGCCTTCAGTGCTGACCGATACCGATGAGGTTGGACTTATTGAACTTTCCTGGTATTGTTTCACCAACTTGTGCATGGCAAATGTTGCACTGGGCCACATTGTCGTTTTTGGACTTTAACAAAAAATACTGCTAAACGGTTGACATTGCTCTTTGCTACTTAGCTAGCACACACTATTCTGATCACGTGGGATTTGCATGATGGATCTCGGCGCTGCTGGATAGAATTGCTGGAACGGATGCGGTCGGATATAATACGATACAGTGTTTCAATAATTGGGTTTAAATTTCTACATATCTTGCAGTAACTAAGGACTAGATATAGACTACAGGGATGAACTATCAAGAAGAATTTAATTTCCTTTACTTGACATCAAAAAGGATTTGAAATTTTTTTTATAACTCCCAGCTGCTTTTTTGCTTTCATTTTTTTATTAGTAAATTTCGAGCAGAAAATGCTACAAACGACGAGTGAAAAGTGACTTTTTATGAGAATAAGCTGAGACAAAAGGTAGTACCTGTAGTCTCTTGGTGGATTTTTAAGATGTTTCGTACAAAACTAAAGCTATGCTAAACCTTTTGTTTTTGTTTTGCACTTGACTACCATCAACGTCCAGAGTGAACAGCTTTGACCCACATAAGCAATTGGTGTTGTTTCAAGATAACAAAAAATAGTTTTAGTCACCCCTGGGCTAGCAGTTAGCATGTTAATCTGGTCAGCACTATCTACAGCAGGTCAGATATTAACTGTTTATTACATTTCCTCACTCTGAATATATTTTTTCTACAACTATTGAGTGGAAATTGCTGTTTTGAGGTGCTAATGCTACAGTTTGTTTTCTGATGAAATGGAAGTGGTTCAGATTCTGTAAAGAAGGTATAAGTATCAGTCATTACCTCTGCTAGCTGATCCGTCTTCAATTTCAACAACCACATCTTTGGGCTCATCACCAAAAGTGAAGCAGTGAGCAGCAGTCAACACAAAGTCAGGTGACACCAGAGAGCCGAAGCATGTCTTTTTGTTTTGCCCCTTAATTTGCATAAGAGAATATTCACATTAAAGCAAGTCTACAGTTTAACACCCGGAAGCAGTATTATTATTTTGCAGAAACACTTTGAAAGAAAAAAAAAATCTTTCAGCTTTATGGAAAAATATATTTAGCTATAAAAATTGCAAATATGTATGCATACCTTGTTATGTTTCTGGTCATTGGGTTCTGGCCTACTGGTTTTATCAGCTCCCCTTGTTCTCGCTGATACTTAAAGTTATAATTCATTAATCTGCTAATTGAGTCCGTTTTGTCTCCTGCAACCACTTCCAATTCGAGATCGCCTTGAGTTAATAAAATAAATGACTCCTTCACCTTGTTAATCACAAATGCCACCCATGGATATCTTCTCAGTCTGCTGTCTTTGTCCTCAGTGATGTCATACTCTTGGTAAAGACCACACATACCCACGACTTCACTTTCATCTTTGTAAAAAGTCAGAGAGGAAACGATGATCAGGAAAACACGCTGATTATATGTTCAGAAATTAAAATAGCTGTCTCGTTGCTGAAACTAGATTTTATATTTTTTTTTTGGGGGGGGGGGGAGCACTTAACATAAAATTTAGTAACACTTCACAGATTCAGGGTGCTGGTTGATCAGTGACGTCAGATCAAGGCTGAAGGTTCTACCTTCACCTTGAGTATTTTAGGAACCTGAGGAACCATGCAGCCTTGTAGTCACGATCATTTACCTCCCTTCCCTTTTAACACACACACAATCAGCGTGCTGTTGTTACAGCCTACCTATTATCTCATCGAAAGTCTCTCCTAAATTGCCGATGTCTTTCATCCGGAAGTAATGCTTGCCGTCTTTTCCTACAGTGAGGGGCTGCAGGTCGTCGTCAAAGATCTGAGCCCCGATACCGAAAACATAAATGTCTGTAAACAAGTGTGGGCAAAGAGGTTAGGGTGATTACTTCTTGACAAAGGGAATACACTCTGCAGTACCAGGACACAAGATGATAAAGCTTTAATATCGTCTGAAGAAGGAACGCTCACCAAGAAAATCCTCTCTGGATCCAGGCTTTACGCCTTGAGCCGCATTCATATAAACAATGTTTTTTATTCTCTCCACTGTGTTTGTGGGGGGGCCGCCCATGTTATAAACACCTGAAGTCAAGGAAGCTGATGTTAATTTATTTTTATGCACTAAATAATATTAGTGTAAATTCTTTGAATGAAAAAGTCAATGAGAAACTAGCACTGACAAAAATCATGTATAACAGAAGGAACAGTTATTAGTGTGACGTTAGTATTACAGCAACTTTCTCAGCTAAATGAATAAAAACACATTTAAAAATATCATATGCCAAAATATTAGTTGTTGGATGGAAAACATCCCTCTGTGATGCTTTTGAAACAATGACTTTTGAAGATTTTAGTTTTAAGCAAAGCTGTAAATTTGCGCGAGTTACAACACTAAGTCAGAAATGCTTTCTCAGAAGAGATCCACTTCCATGCTGTTCCTTCATTTCAGAGACTATTGACTATTTAACAAGTAAACATTCTTCAAATATGTGTCCATCCATCCATTTTCTTCCGCTTATCCGGAGTCTGTGGCAGCCTAAGTCGAGAGGCCCAGACTTCCCTCTCCTCAGCCACTTGGGCCAGCTCTTCCAGCGGAATCCCAAGGCGTTCCCTGGCCAGGCAAGAGACATATGGCGCTTACACTTTAGCGTCGGTTCAGTCCCTTATGGGACCGGAATTTGGTTTCACACACAGGTCCGATTAGCGTTTTCGGTTCTGAGGCGACTTTTCTTCATACCTCCTCCGAGGTGACACTACGGACAGATTGGCTGGCTGAAATTACACGTACCACCTTTTTGCCTTCTGGCTCAGCTCTCTTTTTACATGACAGATCGGTACAACGCCCGCATCACCGCAGATGCAGCACCAATCCGCTTATCAGTCTTACGCCCCAGCTTTACCTCACTCGTGAACAAGACTCTGAGATACTTAAACTCCTACACTTGGGGCAGGACCTCGCCCCCGACCTGCAGGCATTCTATTCTTTTCTGACTAAAGACCACGATCTCAGATTTAGAGGAACTGATTCTCAAACCAGCTGCTTCACACTCGGCTGCAAACCGCTCCAATGTAAGCTGGAGATCACCTTCTGATGAAGCCAACAGGACCGCATCATCTGCAAAAAGCAGAGACCTGATCCTCAGGCCACCAAAACAGATCCCCTGAACATCTTGGCTGCACCTGCCCATAAAAGTTATGAAAAGACTCGGTGACAAAGGGCAGCCTTGGCAGAGTCCAACTCTCACTGGGAACGACCCGTCAATGCAGACCAAGCTCTGACACCGGTCATACAGGGACGTAACACCCCGTATCAGAGGGCCTGGTAGCCCATACTCCCAAAATACCCCCCCCCCGAAAAAAAAAAAAGTGCCCCCGAGGTCGAACAGCTTCTCCAGATCTTCAAAACCCATGTCGATCGGTTGGGCAAACTCCTGCGCACCCTCCCTAAGGGTATAGAGCTGGTCCAGTGTTCCACGGCCAGGACAAAAACAAAATTACTCCTCCTGAACTTGAGGTTCGACAATCCACTGTACCCACTTCTCCAGAACCCCTGAAAAGACTTCACCAGACTAATTCTCGTCAAAATGAACAATTAATGAAGGGAGAGCACAATTAATAATCTACTCTTAATTTATTTACTTTACTGCTGCTTCTTCTGACTCAAGAAACTGTGTTTTGTGTTTATTTTGTTGTTGTTAATGCTTTTTATTTTAGTTTATTTATTTATTTTTGTGTTTTTGCATGTTTTTTACCACACTGTTCTTGTAAATCTTGGACCTAAAGTTTTTCAGGGGAGGCCTCCGATAAGCTGCTTTGAATTTTGCCCCCTCCTGCACAGTATTTTAATTTTTTTTGTATTGTTAATTGTGAATACTTCATTTTCTGCCAATAAGCATAAACACTCTCTGAACTCACCGACACACAGTCACGTGGTTAATGTAGCCCTGAATAGTTCCAAACAGCTCAGCGCTGCCAGTGAATACGAGTGGCTTCTGGCAGCACAGAGCAATAAAACGACCATTTTGTCACTTTCACAGTGATTCTTGGGTGACTATTAACTAATGTTGTGCATTGTACTACACTGGTTATGTATTTTATACAGGAGTAGCAGGAACAGTTATCAGTTTTAAGTTTTAGAGGAAGCCAGGCTGCAAACAGAACGTAGAACACGCTTAGGGTACCAATCATATTTAGCAAAAATAAGTATAATTCAATGTGATTTATAATGACGTTATCCACATGATTAAAACCAAAGTAGAGTAATAAACCAGTCTGAGAGCTTTCTGTTGTTCTCTGTATGCTAGCATAGGGATGCTAGACTTTTTGTACCAATAGACTTAAAGATGTCAGTGGTTCAGAGTTCTGCACCTGCTTACCTTCAGACCTACTTCCTTTGACAAAGAATGCAATGTTACTGTTTCCTAAATGTACTCCTACAATCTTCAGTCTGTTTTGTCTCTGCCCGGTGTCAGATGGAAAAAGAACCGAATGGCACAGCTGATCTAAATTTGTTTAAAGTGACAATGTGTAGTTTTTCATTCTTAATCTCTGGAAATGTCCATCAAAATGTTGTTGAAAATGAATTAAAGGATGCCAAGTTGTTGAAAATTACTGGCAGCTTCGTAACATTTAACAAATGAAATTCCACCTCTATAGCAGCATGTTTTTGTTATTTTCTGAGTTCATGAAAATTGATGTTCTTTTATTGCTGTTTGTTTAAAACGTATAAGTTACCATCCGTAAACATGATCAGAGTGTGGCGATACTCCTTAAAAACTTCAGGTCCAACTTGCTCCTTTCTAAAAGACATCCGATCTTCAAACGTTTTAAAAGCGAGATTTAGATCAGTTCCAGTGTTTCTGTCTTTAAATGAAAACACACACACACACACACACACACACACACACACACACACACACACACACACACACACACACACACACATTAAACACCAATATCCAGGTCTTTCTTCACAAATTATGTTATATGTTTATTTCCATGACTTACCGCCTATTTCAAATGCTTTTAAATCATTTATGACATGCTTCAGTTTATCTTCCTTGTTGTCATCATAAAAGTCAAGAATATTGACAACTTCATAAACTTCAGAGGAGAAGAAGATGATTTCGTAGTTTGGTGACACACTGAATCTGGAAATCTGTGGATACAAATCTCAGATTAGGTGGCTGATCTTGTATATTTTCGTGCATTTTAGTAAACGCAAATTTGTGGAATTGCAATAAAATATTTTAATGCAACACACTTTAGATCACCTATGGTTGTAAATTTGTCAGATGACTGATTCGTTGATCAGCAGAAGTGTGGTTTGGCACCACCAGCCAAAGACTTCCACCAAGAAAACTCAGTCAAGATTATGATTTGTAATTCATTATGAAATTAACTTCTAAGGGGCTGTTGTTTAAGACATATTGTGTTCAGATTATCCACAGTGAGTCAAAAGTGTGTCAAGATGTTGAGTACAGGTGAGTGATCTCTCAAAGACAAGGAAGTTTTTAAGAAAGTCAGAACTAGGAATGAGCAGACAAAGCAGGGAAAAACACCAGACGTAGCACCATAAACATCAAAGGACAAACAGGGTTTAAATATGATGGTATGGAAAAAACAGGTGAGTAGGGCACCGAGGGGTAGGTGATAGGGCTGTAGCGAAGCCTCGATGACGTCGACTGCTCGATTCTAAAAATTTGTCGATGTCAGATCCGGTAGTCGACGCACCGCGCCCACTTGTTGCATCCCTGGGAGTTTGTAAATAGAGGTGGAATCTGCCTGTTTTTCCTCTAGTTCGCCCTCTTCTCTGCCTTCACTATCATCTCCGCCAAATACCGAAAACCCGGAACAATGTCCGTCCGCTACTAGATTCCTTTCCTGTTTTGCCCGCCCTCGTCTCCGAGCAACGGACAACAACTTCCGGGGTCAGATGCGCTGCTTCGTCTCTCTCGCAGATGTAGAAAATCACCGGGAGCGTTTCTCCCTTCATAAAGGAGCTTCTTTCAGACATTAGGAGAGCTGTTTTGGTAGTAGCAGTCTCTCCTCCGTGCTGGTCTGTTTGCTGCTGGGTGTTTTTGGTTTATTTAAACTTGGTAACTTGAACTTAACAATGGTAAAGCTACTGTTAGCATTTTCGCTAACAGCTTCTTGCGTTTGGATAAGCTGTTACGTTTTGGTTTAGAGTTCATCTTTTTTGTGGTGCAGATCTCCCTTTTATTACATTTAGAGTGTTGTGGGTTTTCGGTTTAGTGTAAAATATCACCTTGAGTTTGGTTTAACCGCCCAGTTTAGAGTTTGGACCTTTGGAGATCCTTATTTTGGTCCAGAACCCTGTAATCGTTGCCCAGTGGGACATTCCTAGTTATTTGTACTTTGTTTTAATTCCCCACAGGCAGAATTTGTTTTATTATTCCCAACCTGTGGATGGAAAGATTTATGATTTTTTGTAGTTGTAAATAAACCTGATCATCATTTTAACTTTTATATCCCGTGTTATTGTCCCTTCCCTTTTGCACACGAGCCAAACTCCCCAGGAAGAGTCGTAACATCACCCGCCTCACGCTCATAAGTGACCAAAACAAAGCAGCACAGAGACACTCCATCTCCAACCACCTCTCAGGCAGCAGCCTGCACTCCCAATTTCTACACATCACCAGAACATAACCAACCGCAACACAATAAAAGCAGTGTTATACAAAATGGAAGGCCTGTAGTGTTTATTCTCTTACTGTAACAATTTATCCATTTTTTGAGGAATTTATTAGAGATTTTTTGGTTTTTATTAACTGTGCAATAGAAAAATAATCATTTGATTAATTGTCTAAATAGTCATTAGAATAGTCGACTATTCGATAAAATAATCGTCAGAATAATCGTTTTAAAGATAATCGTTTACCCCCAGCCCTAGTAGGTTAGACCAATTAATACTGACGAGACACAATAACGGGCAGAGAAGTACATCCTGACAGGGTGGTGGCAGATTGTGGACTCTCTCCCGATGTCGTGGACCGAAGGGGGCGACGTGCCAGCCTGGGGCAGAGGAAGTGGTACTTGTCCCCGTTGATGTCAGACTAATCCAGCCAACGGGACTGTGGGTTGAACCACATGAGCAGATTCTTTGCTGAAACAGTCTTTGGCGAAGAAGGATGAATTGGTGCACTGTCACGTAAACCTCTTATGCTCCTTTGACTGGAGCACCAGGAACTCCCAGCTGGTTTGTTCTGCTTCGATTTGGTTGTGCATCAGATCCAAATGCAGGTAAGAGATCTCTCAAAGGCAGCCCACAGGGATGGGAATAACAGCGTATAAAACAACGGCGTTACTAATGACAGTTAGTTTTATCAGTAACATGTAATCTAACTATTACCTACTTCTTTTGTCATAACGCCGTTTCCGTTACTGATAAGAAAATGCGTGTTTTAGGATATTTCAGCAGTGAGGTGTGTTGAAGCTGTCATCGTGTGACAGGGAGCTAAAGAGACAGATGTTTACATCCAAGTGCATTACGACCAGTGAGGAACAAGAAAGATGTGAGTATGGCTGCAGACCCCGAGACCTGCAGATTCGCTGCTGCAGGCGGGAATCTGCTCTGTGGTCTACAGCCGTACCCGCCCAGAACACATTGTGTTTGGGGCAGCTGTAACTCAGGAGGTAGAGCGGGTTTTCCTCATGATCGGAGGGTCATGGGTTTGATTCCAGCTCCCACCAGGGGTATTCTGCTGTAGTGTTCTTGGGCAAGACACTTGACCCAATTTGCCTGTGTTGGTGGTGGTCAGAGGGGCCGACGGCACCAAATGGCAGCCTCGCCTCTGTCAGACCACCCCAGGGCGGCTGTGGCTACGTAGTAGCTTACCATCACTAGCAGTGTGTGAATGTGAAAGTGCATGAAAGCATCTTTGAGTGTCCTAAAAAGTGCTTTATAAGTTTGATGTATTATTATTATTATTATTACATTGTGACATTACATCATGATTTATGTTTAGATATTGTAAAGTACGCTACTAGTAGTAGTGGTTTTACCATTAGGCTTAGGTCGGCGGCCGCCTGAGGCTCCCTTATGTTGGGGGGCCCCCAGCCCTGACTACTGGCACCCCTCTGTTAATGCCACAATGGACTATTCCTTTAAGACGCCAATGCACAAACAGGAAGTGATTGGTAGTCATTCTACTCAAATCCAGTTGGTGGCAGTAATGCACCAAACTGTTGTTTGCCAAGTGCCATAAGACCACAAAGAAGAAGAAGAAGAGAAAGCAGAAAAAGAAGAAGAGAGGCAGGTTTGTAACAATTTCGAAGTGGTAGTGAAAACATTTAGCATGAAAATGGAGTTATCCTAGTGGCTCCAATAAGAGAAAGAAGCAGCTTACTTTAAGAATGCTTTAAAAAGCTTTAAAAAAGCTTTTATCTTCACTTCCAAACGTGACATCGTTTTTCTTTGTAAACATCAAAAGGAAGCAGAAAAGGAAAGACAATGGAAAATGTTTAAAGGGTGGAAAACATAGACAGAAATGTAAAAAGAAGAAAAAAAAGAAAGGCAAAAGCACATGAGCACTGACAGAAAGAAGAAAGCAGAACAGATATCAAAGGCACTCAAGGGAGAAAAAGACAGGAAAAAAGAGGACTAATAAAAAGTAAAAATAACTCATGTCAGAAGAGGGTAGAGTTTCGCAAATCCAGTTAAAGATAAGATTGTCGAAAATTTAGTCCAAGGGGGCCCCATGTCTGTGTTCACCTTGGGCCCCCAAATTGCTAAATCCACCACTGGCTACTACAGTTAGGAATTAAGGATGTTTTTGTTGAGGTGAGCTGAATTGAACTGAATAAACACAGAGCCTATAACAGATTGTGAATGAAAAACAAACCAAACCGTGGGTTGACTGTGTTATTGCAACAAAAGAAAAGGTAAGAAATGAAATCAGAAGCTTTTTATTACCTTGTTGATGAGTGTTATGACAGCATTTCTTGCTTGTTCAAACTCTTCCTTTAAAATACTCTCAGAAATGTCCACACCAATGTAGATGTTGAGTATTCCTGCTTTAGAAATCCTAATCTTACGTCCTTCTTGTGTATCATCTGAGTCACAACAAAACCTATTATTGAGCCACTGGAAGCATTTAACACACACCATATTTCATTAGATATTCTTTATCTTTAGATAGTGTAACTAGAGCAAAAATTTCAAACAGTTTTCTAAAGTTGCTTTGTTTGTTAATGGCGCGTTATTATATGGTATTAGTTTTATTAATAGAATTAGGAGCAGACACTTACTTAGAGACTCCAGAGTAGTGAGGCTGTCTTTGATTGCACTTCCGAATGCCTCTGACACCTCCTGTGGAGTGTCGTAGGTGTGTTTGTCTGCAATTAAACCTCTGTCAAAAATGCTTATTTGTGACATTTAACAACATTCTTAGGGATAATAATCCAGATAATTCAAAATATTCACCATCGCCAGCATGCTAGAATGTATATTTACAATCTGCTCTCTATACACTCATCACACACTCGTGGATTTAGCAACAGAACACCACTGGTGTGAGGTTTGTGGCTGAATAACAACAGAGAAGGAGAAACAGCTGGCTGCTACCACTTCCACTTTAGGACAAATCAGAGTCCCAAAAAGAAAAACACCATTTGAAGTCACAGACAGCAAAAGACATCGGGACCCTGAAAGCAGAGACTGGTGTTTAGCTCTATCTTGTTTCCTCCAGCATCGCGGGTCTCTGGCTCTGGCAGAAGCGTCAGGGAAGATACTCGAGGGGAGGGGTGAGTTCTCAAAACCTAGCTTGTTCTGTAAATTTGCTAAAGCAGCTTTAAGAGACATGAAAAACATGTTTTAAATGGATACTTAGCCACTGTGTCTTATTTTTAAATGATTTACTTGAGCCAGTATGTGCTAAAATGAACCTTTACAGGGTTAATGAAAAGCTACCCATCCCCTATCGACCCTTGTGGCCAGAATATTCCAATCGCAACTTCAGAGTTTTCACTTTTCCTGTATGTTTTAGATCATGAACTCAGCTGATTTAATTTAATGATGAATCCCTTCTGTAGTCACTAAGTAAGGCTGGGAAGATGTTCCAGTTGTTAAAAAGATGAATGCACAGTGAGGTTTTGCTTTTGGTTCTACAAACGGACACTAGGAGGTGCTAAAAGCAAGTCAAAACTGCCTCGTCTCCCATTAAGCTAATTCATTTTCCAAATTTGCTATAGCAGCTTTAAAATTGGAGTGACCAATCACTTTGAAAAGTAACACATAAAAAATAGTTTCTCTGTGAAGGATTTCTGTAATAGCATACCAAATGATAATCTGTGTGTCTGTCTTACAGTAACACGCTGGCTCTTTGCCCGTCCACTGGCCGTTCTCTTGGCACACTCTTTCACTGGAGCCCACCAGAAACATGTTGTCACTGCAGGTATATTTCACTCTGTCATCAATATCAAATCCATTTCCTGTTCTTGATGCACCAGGTGGGATCCCAGGATCTGGACAAGCTTCTCCAGCTGCAGAAAGTAATATAAAATACAACAATTAGTCAAAAAAACAGCAACAATTCATATTTGGGTTGCTTTCTAAACATATGTGGGAACAAATGATAATGATCTTTTCAATAAATACCTAAAAATCAGTGAAAATGACAGAAAACAGCAGTTTTGTACACCACAACTCCTTATGCTGATTTGCAAAGTACCCAGGGCTGAAAAACAATCACAGAAACAAACCCAAAACATTCCTTATGTTACTTACAGTCATAGCTGCAGATGGGAGTGGAACCGTTCCACTTCCCGTTTGGTAAACAGATCCGGCTGGATGAGCCTCGCATCGTGTATCCAGAGTCACACATGTATGTCGTCTCATCTCCAACAAAGTAATTGTCCTGAGGAGGGGAGACATTTCCGTTCTGCAGCACAAATGGGTCTGGACATGTCACACCTGGAAAATGAAACAAATGGGATTAAAAGGGGTTAGGTTTGTTCTTGGCGGCTCTCAGATTGGAAACATAACCTTGTTTTACTTTCCTACTCACGTTTGCAGGTCTGTGGTATGCTTCTTTTGGGTGCAGGTTTCCAGGTTCCATCAGCCTGACACACCCGGGTCAATTCGGGGTATGGATATTGTCCTTCAGAGCAGTGGTAGACCAGCCGGCTGTCTTTCTCCAGGTTCCTCGTCAATGTATAATTACCACCAATAATGTCAATGCTTGTCTTGGTGCAAGTACAATGCACTTCAACCCCTGAAAACATCCCATATCTGATTTTAGTAAACCACTCAAGATATTTCTCAGTTGTTATTCAGAGCCTGATCTCCAAGTGCATCTGACCTATTCCACTGGCAACATGCTCAAAACCTTCCAGCCCTGAACTTTGAATTCCCAATGCCAAATTGTCTGGAGTAGCAGAGGCCAGAAAATAATCCTTGGATTTTGTTTCTAATCCGTCTTTTAGTTATGCAGTGAAATATTAAGATTGTTCACACTTGTTGATTAAAAACTTGATCAATCTTAACATATGCAAATTGCATACTTGTTCAAATAAAAAAGAACATTATGAATTTAAATTTTTTTGAGATGTAAAGTTTCTCACCCAGACAGAGGAGACATAAGAGAGCAGCGAACCAGTCCCAAGAGCTTGTCATGTTTAACCTAAAAGATGAAACAGGCTGAAAATGAGATAAAACTGTAGGAGGAGGAACTTTATGTCAGAGAGGGACTGTGATGTCCAGAAAGGAGGACAGGACAAAGACCTTTCTGTTATTAATTAACTTCATATGATGGGATCAATATCTATGTGTCCCAAAAATGCCAAATTTGGGGTAACCTGGTTATAAATTTTGTCTAAAGATGAAAAATTCACTTTCCTTTTAAGGAAAAACTAGAACTAATTTTTGAACTGGAAAGGATTTAAAATGTTCCACTTTGGTCCAGATACTTGTTGACTCTTGTTAATCTAGTGTTTTCGTCTGTGTGCTTAAACAGTCACATGTATGGAGCTAAGACAAGGCCAGAAGATTTGGGTAATTGAATAAAAAGTTTGAAACTGAAAAGGTTTATGGAAATTTTTGAATGCACAATTTGAAAAAAAAAAAACAACAACAACATATTCAAACTAAAAATAAGTAAAAGTAAAAAAATTTCTATAAAATGGCAGTGTATAGTTTTCTGCCACCAGGGGGCAGTACATACATACATTTCAGGGTAGTTTTGCACGATAACGCCGTGACTGTCATTATTCAAAAAACATTAAAGCAAATGTTGTTACCTGTGGAGAAGAACGCATGCAACCTCAGTGTGACTCCTCAGACTTTGATGTTCCTTCAGTAAATTCCATCAAGAGAACACAATGCTGATTGTAGATTTCTGGGGCTGTAGTTTCCGGATCTGCTCGGGGTCCTGCGCCTGGCGATGACGCCATCATACTACAGCAACACCACTCGGCCAAAATGTATTGCTTTTATTTTCGATTTTGTTCTTTAACATGGATTTTGGAATACGTTTAGCAGTTTTGTCATTAAATTTGTTTTTCTTACAAAACGTTTTTAAACGTGGTAACGTAACTTCTGTAAATTGTACATCCAGCCAATCATCTAGTGTGACGTCGTTGACAGGCACTGGACCTCGAGTCAGCCAGAAGGAAACATGGCTTCTAATGTGGCTTTCCCCAAAGAGACTATAGGCTAGACCCATGCCTCATGGGACAGCAGTAGCTCAGGAGGTAGAGTGGGTTGTCCAGTAATCGGAAGGTTGCAGGTTCATTCCCGGCTCCGACCAGAGAATTCTGCTGTTTCGTCCTTGGTCAAGACACTTTACCCGCATTGACTGCTGGTGGTGGTCGGAGTCCTCGCTTGGCTGCCTCGCCTCTGTCAGTTCGCCCCAGGGCAGCTGTAGCTACATCGTAGCTCATCCCCACCAGTGTGTGAATGTGCTTGTGAATGGGTGAAGGACTGATTGTGTTGTGAAGCGCCTTGGGGGGTAGAAGAACCCTAAGAAGGCGCTACACAAATACAGGCCATTTGTCATTTACCATTTATGGACTTTAGACCCGATTTTCATGGTTATATGTCACAAATATTTTTCAGCAGCTGGTTATCAATTTATTTATTTTCAACAACTTTTCGATGGATAGTTCCAGAGATTAATGGTAAAAACTACATATTGTCTCTTAATTTAAACTTTTTTATTATGAATGTTTTTGTTTGTTTCAGTTTTTATGTTATTTGATCAAAAGCTTTCTTTATTTTTACTTTTTTGAAATTCAAACTTGTTCAGTTTTAGACACATTTGACAGCCCACAGCAGGGCGGGTGGATTCGCTCCTTTCATGTTGCATTTATAAACCGAGGGAACTTTAACAACTTAGAAGCATGCACATGCATTTGCCTGTTTGGTAGAATCTGTTTTTGTAAGACGTCCTAGCTTCGACTGTCACCAGGAACAGTTCAAGATCCTTTTTATGTGTAAAACTGAGAACAGTCATAATTGAAAAGATGAAATTTCCTCATACTCAGCTGAGCTAAAGAGGTATTTCTGAGCCAAAAATTATGTTTAGGATATAGAAAAACTCCATCAACCTGAAACAGGACTTGAGACATATTCATGAATATTCATTGTAGGACTGCTGCGAGATCACAAGTACACAATAAGTTAAACACAATTTTGCTATTTTTTAAAGTAAAACTTATTTTGCTCATATTGGCAGTGTTTTTACCTCCATACTGACCTTTGGTAGCTGTTTCATTGATGTTTTTCTACACCTGATCCGGTTAATGAGTGGACTTAAATATTTGTCATTTACAGGAACTAGTGCCTGTTATATAATTTATTTAGGCAAGTTTAGACTTGTGCAAGGCTGATCTGTGGTGTCACTGTCTGTTACTGTTGCCTTGCATCAAGAAGGTTCTGGGTTCAACTCCTGGCTGGGACCACTGACCAAAAACAGGTTGATTGGTGTGATAACTTCTCAATGAAGTAGGAAAATCACTCATTTTTGTTTGAACTCTGGTTAAAAACTCTCGTTAGCACACCGGTCCTCCCTCACCTCTAGTGAGTGGTAATGCAAGTCACCAACAAGAATATTACTGAGCCAACATATCACAATCGGTAGGTCTAATTTGTCTCAAGGTGTGTTTGTCTCAATGTGGACCTGTTAAGGACTGGTGACTTGTCCAGGATGTAACCCAGCCCATAGCGGGACTTTTTTCTGCAATTATACATTTTTTCCACTGACAGATTTTGTCACTTCTGGAGGTGGAAACTGCAGCATATTTGAGTTTGTAAAGTATCTGATGGTTTATAGTGTTCCTCAGTGTTATTTTTTTTACAAGTTTGTTGATGTCCTTATTTTAACATAAAACTGTTCTGTTTTAGCGTAGAAATCTAAACAGGCCATAGCAGCAGCAAAAAGATTTTGTCCTTCAGGTCAGTGTTGCAGTGCTCCATAGAAGCCTCAGCAGGTCTACCGTTGGCCTGAGCAGTTTTGTATTATGCCAATCACAGCACCCTGCTGGTTTTCTTGGCCAGTTACAACGCTCTATTGGTTTAGTGGGCAGGATGATGTGATGGAGCGGAACAACTAAGACGGCGGTGGCGTGTTTGAAACAGCTTTTGAATCAACTTTGGACTATTAAGACTATTTTTCTTCGAGTCAAGAGCAGATAGAGGTACTTAAGTCCTTTATTTAGAAAAATGACTTTTTTGTGTCTTCTTCAACAGTGTATGGCAGACTGCCTCATTGGCCGTCATCCATAGCGGTGAGTAACTCACATTGTTTGTTGTCCAATTGCATGTACAGTTTGAAAGACAACCATAGATTCCACCTCTCGACTGAGATCTGTCTATGGGTCGTGGCCAGACTATTTATTTACATTTATGGGATGGCTCACCAGGCTAATTTGGTTTAGTTTAGTTTCAGCTCTAGATCACAAAAAATCCTCTCAAAGCACTTTGCAAAGAAAATGTACAACTCCAAATCATTTCAGCACTGTGTAACGTCACGAAATGGCCTGATTTTGAGATCCCACAGGTCAAATTCACAGCCCGGTTATCACGATTTGGTGTAGTAGGATGTTTAGGACCCAAAATGCAGAAAACCAGATGAACCAGGCAGGAGGTAGATGATGAAAATCAATCCTTTATTTAGGAGTAGTCCAAAGGCAGGGAGCCAAAACCCAAAAATCCAATAATCTTAACTGAGCAATAAAAACACTAGAGGACTGGAGAAACTGGAACACTAGATGCTAGGACCAGGAACAAGCCTGACAACAACAACAAACAAACATTAATGGACCGACAAGAACACAGAGACAGACGGGGCTTAAATACACTGGGAGGAGCAATCAGGGAAACAGGAAGCAGGTGTGTGGGGTGAGCTGCTGGAGGGAAGGCAGGTGACACTAATCAACTCAATGGGGAAAACAGAAACAGAGGATGGCAAATACCTTAACACAAAACTAAACAACAATTTACTAAAGACAGAGGGAAGGACTCACACAAACTAGCTGGAGGAGGACATAGTACACACACACTGAGCTGGGGACAACGAGGCTGGAGCTGACCTGGGAGGAAATAGTGAAAAAGATAACATCAGACACTAAACTGACACACAGAAAAAGGACACAAGAGGGCGCCAAAGGGATACAACATAAGACACAACAGGGATGCAGACAAGGACACACGAGGGCGAGGGCGCTAAGAAAGCACAAGGGGAGAACCTGGAGTGGAGCACAAGAGGAGCTGGGGAACAAATGGACACAAGAGGGAATCTAGAGAGGGATGGAGGACACCAGGAGGCACATAAAGGAAGGGGGCTGACGCAGATCATGACACAGGTCAGCTTACCCCTGTCGTGTTTTGGGGTAAGTGTCTAACCCAAGACATACAGAATCAGACTCGGAGGCAAGGTAAAAGGTAAACAACAATTTTATTAAATGATGAGGAGAACTGAGGGCGCACTGGTGATCCAGCGGAAGGTGAAAACAGGAAGTGGCAACTAGAGGAAAACCAGAGGTGAGTACTGGGATTTGTAGTCCAAAGCGAATGTTTGTAGGCAGAACTTACGATGCGGAAGTTCAGGATGAATGTGGAGGGGAGATGAGCCGGGGTGATATCCAGAGGAGAATTGTAGCAATCCAGGTGGGTGAGTGGAATGGATGAGGATGATGATTTCGAGGAAACGGAGAGGGAGCAAGATCACGGTGGAGAGTGGGACAGCAGAGAGGAGTAGGAGTCCAGGCAGCGAACCAGTGAATAATCCTTTCTCTCCAAGACGGGTGAGGATCCAGAGGTGAAGCAAGTCTAAGGGTAAGTATCCAAGAAAACGAGTTTGAGTTAAACAGGTTCAAAAAATCTTACAAAGTCAAAAACGAGGTTCAAAGTCACGAAGGGCTAGAGACTACCAGTCAGTAGTTAATCATCCGGCATCAAGTCAGGATAACCGTCCTCCTTTTAAAGCCGCCCCGCTGATCAGGCTGATGAAGATCAGCTGCGCTCCCTCTCCTCCAGGCAAAAACTCATAGATGGTGAGATGATGGGCAGAGTACTCACCCCGGCTCATGACAACCCCCGGCTATGACAACCTACAATCTTTTCCCCTCACAGGAGTCTGCACGTAATCCCTTTAATCAGAGCCTACTTCCTTACATCAGCTGGACTGCAGCTCTGAGAGATAATAATAAAATAAACAATAACAGTCTTTCCTCCAAGGTCCTTCACAGAGAAACTTTTTAAATAAACTTCTTTATTCCAAGAAGAAGAAAGAAGATTTTATAATTAAAAATAATCATTGAATGAACTTTTGTTATTGATAATTATAAATAATGAAATGTTTCATTAATCTGTGCTCAATGATTGTTTTAGTATGTTTACTTGACGAGGTCATAACATTTGCACTCACAAGTAAAGTTAAGTTAAAAATGCACGACACACAAGTTAACCTTTTGCCCAGATTCAGAGTCTCCATCACAGAGGTTGCGATGCTTGGTAATATCTTCAAACTTGTCAGCCTGTGGTTGGTTAGTCAATCATAACATCAATCCTTTAAAACTGGCCAGCTCTGGTTTTTCCTACAGTTCAACAGTTTGAGGGTTCCAGAGAAAAGCTTCAGACCGGCCATCTGAGCGAAAGCCTCTTTAACCAGAAGGATTTTGACACGTTGTCAAAACCTTAAACCTTTTTTGCACCTGCGAAGCTGAGACAACAAGATAGTTTCCTGCAGAACAAAGCTGACTCAAAACTCCTTCAGAGTTATTTTTAAGACGCTCGGTTTCATCTATCGTTGTGACCCGGAGACATCTGAGGACTGATTTGGTCGCATCGAGGTTTCTCTACGAACCAGGTGCAGTGGGGGTCGTCGGCTCCTGGACATCTCGGATCCAAACGGGGTCTCCAAACGGGTGAGGTAGAGCGCAGCGAGATAGCATCTGTATGTGGTTCTGATAATAGCATCTTTATAGCTTATTTGCAAACCAAATTCTTTCCATCCAGAACTCCGATTTCTGCGATACGGAGACTCTGAATACATTATATTCACGTTTAAGTTCCAGACACCAACCTTAGGTCCATCCACTCACAGCACAATAGTTTAACCAATTTGTCAAGTCTTAATTGTTTGTCAAATAAATTCTTACATTTTATAAACCTGACTGTTTCTTGAATCAAACGAAGTGTGTACAATCCCTTAATAAATAAAAGAATCCTAGAACCTTCTGCCTAAAACAATAAGACCAAGGAGGCGATATTCTAGTTAAAAAGAGCATCACCACTCATTGGTCACAAGTAGTGTTAATAATATAAATAGCATTTATAGCAATTTACTTGACCAAACATACTATTTATCTAACATTACAACTGTTAAACTTGCTAAGATGGCAGACGTGGGAGTGTCTCATGCTGGACATCGCACATGCAGATTTGGAAGTACTTAGCGGTGGGTATTGTAGTGGCCTCTGACTTTTGCTTAGTTGACATTGTACATGTAGATCTGGTTCACTGAAAACTTATGTTATACGATTCTTTTTTTAAATACAATTAGTAGGCCTCAGTTGCGTTAGCATGCTCCAAGGGAAAATTTTCTTCAGCCCTTATCACCTGGATGAACCACAGAATGAAATAGACAAGAAAACGATCAGCTCAGACAAAGACATTCTCTTTTATGTGTCAGGGACATTTAGTTCTTCTGGCCTCACCCAGCTTGGATCATGGAAATGAGAGAGTAGAGAGCATCTTGGCTAGTAGAAGCTAGCTATTAGCAATAGCAGAATACGTTAGGGCTTGTGTTTTTGGTGGAGTTAATATGTCAACGTGGCATTTTTGATGGCCTCACATTCCAGCTCTGTTCCTCCAACTTCAACAGTGACCGTCTCCCCGGTGTCTCTGTCCCCTTGTCCTCTACCATTTCTCATTTCATGCCCTCTCTTTTCTGTTTCAGGTTTTGGGTTCTAAACTCAGGAATTGAAGTCGCATTCCTGAATGTGGTACCCTCACACAGAGTCTTTACCCAAGCCTGCATCAGTTAATCTCCCCAGATGATGCATGCTTTTATTCCATCCATCCAGACAACTCATCCTCTCAACCCAACCATCCCTTCAAACCTCTCATCAATAAATCTTTAAACTCATGTCATTGATGAAAGTAGTGAAAAAATGTTTAATTTTTCTAAACACATCTGTGTTTTTAGCATCAGCTTTCATTTTATGAGATGTTCATAATTGTTTTGTCTTAAATTGATTTTTGTTTATTTAATTTGGAGCATAGGTTAGTACTATTTGATGCGTGTGTGTGTGTGTGTGGGGGGGGGGGGGGGAGAAGTCAGAATAGCTGTAGAGAGACACTAGATGTCTTCAAGCCTTTCCTTCAGAGAATGAAAGTAAAGCTTCTATTATTATGAGAGTAGATTAAATGTTCTGTTAGAAATGCTGCGCTCAGTACCAAATGTAGTAAGGACAGGAAGAATGAAACTTTAGATCTATGTAACATGTGGCCTCTTGTCCTTGCACACACACACACACACACACACACACACACACACACACACACACACACACACACACACACACACACACACACACACACACACACACACACACACACGCACACACACACTCTATGGTTGTATAAATTTAAACACACACAAACTCTACATAAACACATGCACAGTTATCACATACATACAAGAGGGGATTATTGCTATCACACGCACGCACGCACGGACACACTCACTCTCACACACACACACACACAGAAGCTTAAGTGTGTGTTTTTAAACTCACAGTTAGTTACAGACACGACATACACACACACTGACATTTGACAAGGCTTATAAGTGACTTTTACATACAAACACACACAGAAACGCACACACAGATTAATCTGGAGAAATGGGGAGCAGGGACTGCTAGGCAGCAGCTGCAACTGATGACATATGACATCTTTCTCCTCTTTACAAACAGACTTCTTCATAACACAGCTGTGTGGAAATATGGCTCCTCTACAGCAGAATGAACCAAGGAAAACCATATCTGGCTCCTTGTGAGAGTCACAAATCTGACACATGACTCCCATCCCTCTATGATCATTTTCAATTGCTGTATTCACTCACTAAACCTGCAATGATGCAGCAGAAAATCCAGAATGTCTAAAATACCTTCCAAATGAGAAAATTCTGAACTGTATTGACAGGAGATGTATGTGAAAAACGTACTCCTAATAAAATCTGCAGGAGCGTAAAGGCCTTTCAGTTATCTGCTGGTATTATCCTTTTTCTCATTTCTTTATTTTTCAGTTTACTCATGAAGGTTTTAACAGCACATCAGTTTTGCATGACATGGCCTAATATGGCTGTTATTAGAATGATGACCGGCCATGTTGGAACACAGTTTATGATCTATGATCATTTTCATGCATTGCAAAACCAGACTTGCATAGCATTCCTAGTCAGTGTAATTTTCCATTACTAAATATTATTTAGGTTTTGAGTTATTTCAGATGAGGAGGGTGTCAAGTACTTGTACACTGTAAATTTTTTTTTTTTTTTTTACAGGAAATCCCTGGCAGCTATGGCCAGGGGCGGCGTTAGACCCGGCTACTTGGGCTCAAGCCCCGAATCTTTGATGAAAAGCCCCGGATCTCAAACGTGGAAGTAACATGCAGTACCAAAGTCCAACAGAGAGGGAGCAGCTAGCAGTGGTTTGTATACAGCCTGCCTGAGCCTCCACCACTGAAGAAGAAGCCCTTCAGCAGCCGGCTTCTTCTGCAGTGCCTGGTTTCTTCTACACTCTGCCTGAAACGCATGAGTGAAGATGGACATAAGGACGTTTTTTAGACCAAAAGTACGGCGACAGAACCCCAGCTTTGATGAGACTGGTGTTGACTCAGGTTTGTGAGTCTTATTTGAAAATATTTGTTGTGCTGCTGGTTTGCCTAAAGTTGGCTTACTATCAGGTAAAGTTGATGGAGAAAGAAAGGGAATATTTACTATCATCTCACACTAAACACTAACAGGAACAATACTCTGCCCTGAAAATGCTTAATATGTAGCTTCAGATTAAAAATTATGTGGTACAAGACAAATATATATGATGTTGACTAGTGCGTGTCATGTGTGTGTGTGTGTGTGTGCGCGTGCGCACATGCGTGTGTGTGTGTGCGCGCACGTGCGTGTGTGTGTGTTAAGCTCCGGATCTTCTTCAGTCCTTAATCCGCCCCTGGCTATGGCTACCACAGTTTTCCTGTAGATTTTACAGCTGCACAGTAAATACCTTTACTGAACAACCATAAATTAATTTACAGTGATTGAAATCACATTAAATATCTGTTAAATCTACAAAAAGTATTTGTTAATTTTGCAACGCACTGTTGTTTTTTACAAGACACACCATGTCGGCAAATCGGCATAATATTACTGCAATGGTGTCTTATAAACGCGCCATGCCTGCATGGCGTTGCGCAAATTTTGCGGCATTCGTTACACGTCGCTTGGTAGTAATATTGCTGTAATGGCCTCTTATAAATAGCTATTGCACCATGGAGCAACAGAGGAAGACGTCATGATGACCAAGCTCCGGATGGCAAACATATTGTAAATGAAAGTAAACACGGGCAATGAGTTTTGCTTTTTGAACAAAAACAGTTGAGAAGGCAAACTGGAGCGCCGCAGCGCTCCATGAGAGTCTCTCTGTTAGAGATGAAGCTCAGATCATCAAAAACTGCACAGGAACTGATGGGGACAGACACCTTTAGGAGCGGCTTCTTAAAAATAAGTAACGATCGTGGCTTCAATTGCAATAAAAACAAGTTATGTCCAAGATAAATGGAAGTCGGCGGCATTGCAGAGACCGACCCCATGCCAACTTTATGCCACCATTGCCTAATCTTTTTGTAAAATGGACATGATTGTGCCACATTACCACACGGTCTGACCACTTTTAAAGGACCTAAGGGTCGCTGATTCCGCCATGGCGTTGCAGCAAATTGATGGCGTTATTTTGTAAAAACTGCTTTCTTTTCAGGATCTCCTTTTGTGCGCAAAGAGGTACTATTTTCAGACAGACATAAAGCCATAGGGGTAAAATGACCAATCAGCATGCAGCTCATTTAATATTCATGCCTTGGCTGAGTGGGCGGGGAAAACCAGTCTTTTCATGATAGGACTTTGTTATGGGTTGTTTTTGACCATTTATCCAGGTTCCGGGAAACTTGGGAGTCCCAAAAACTAATTTCTACAGCTCAAAGAACACCTTCCAATCGCAAGAAGAAAACTATTTTAAGGACGCTCTAAAAACTTCTTCCAGAGAGCAGATACTTTATTTTATGTGCTGTTTTACCTTTCCATTTTAGAATAAAAAATATTTAAAAAGTAAATGTTTAAAACTACATTACAAATAGTTTGAGCATTTAAATAATTACAAATCAAAGAATAAAAAATATTAAAAGTCTATGTCCCTAAATAAGGACAACAGGTTCTAATTAAAAATGAATTAACAGAAACACATTTCAGAGGTTATGATTGTAAAGATTCACAGGAATAAGGCATCTGTGGTGCCCAGCAGAGGAAAATGTTAATTAAACTTTGACACTTTTCTCAGAAGTTCTTGTTATTTGTGTTTGATTTGAATCCCCAAATATAAAAGCCTAAAATACTTGTAACATTAGCTCCAGTGTAATAACAGCATTTCATAATGCTGCTAAAGTCCTATTTTTGTTACTCTATTTATTTTATATTTGTCCTCATTCTCCGTTTCTGTTGCTGCCATTAAAATAATAAAAAGCTTGTTTTCATCAAACCAAAACAAGAAAATCCCAGTTTTTATGATTTTGTATTTCAGTAACATTATTCTGTTGGATCATGGCTAACAAGGGTGTTTTATGATTTCATGAATCAGGACTATGCAACCTGTTCTATTGTAACTCAATCTATAAAATTACTTTGAAAACATCAAGAGCTGCACCAAAGTCAGATAGAAATAAGGAATAAATTAAGTAATATAATCATCCCATCGAACACAAGCTGAAAGTCCCTTCTTTAGGTAATTGCCAGAGGACCTAAGAGTATCAGATTAGATTTGTGCCAATAGAATCAAGAAAAACACTTTGAATATCAAACAAATATTAAGACATTGAGAAAAAAAAACATTTGTTTCAAAAGAAAAACTTACGTTCTCAATCAGATTCTTAAAATGATCAAGAAAAACACTTTGACGGTGAAACAAAAATTAAGAAATTGACAGAACAAAAATATTGACTAAAGGAAAAAAAAAGTTTCAAAAGTAAAACTTACTATCTTTTTCAACTTCTTAAAATGAGTAACAAAGTATGTGTCCTTTTTCTGTTTGCCTCTATGTGTTTTTGTTATCAGTTTCTTTAGTTTTGTTCTCGCTGCTCACAGCTTTGCTCTCACTACCAGATTTGCACTTACACTTTCTGGCTTTCTCCTTTGCAATCCCTGAGTTTTTGGTTGCAATTCTGACACAACCCTTTCGGGTGGGTGGGACTTCTGAGACATCCTCTCCCATAGGACAGTAGTTTCTCTTGAGTGACAGTTCAGTGACCCGGAAGTGATCTAGCCTCCAATACTTTTTTTTTCCACCTCAGTCAACAACATGAATTTTGAGCCCCAAACACTTTATTTCTGCTGTCTGTAGTGTCTACTGGGGATCTAAAGTGAGTATTGATAATATATTTTATCTTTTCTTAGTTAATCTGTAGTTAGGCCACTTTTTAAGTTGGTTTTAACCAGACGCTAGCTCACTAGCTAGCTGCTAAGCAAGTCATTGTGCTAGCCTCAGGACAATGGTCTATTGTTCCAGGGAGACGTATTGAAAACTCATCTTAACATATTCATTTTTATTCCATGTTACTTGGACGGGCTAAACAAGTTCATAGTTCTGCCTGCTCCTTTTTCAGTGAAACGAATGGATATGATGTAACTGTGACTGAATAATTATCTAATTGAGTATGTTTGATAACAAATTTCTTACCAGTCTACAGATCTGACATGATTGGGTGTAGAATCTTCCGATACACGAGAACACCTTCTCCAAACAGCAGACAGCCGGTTATCATGAATCCAATTTTATAAATAAGTTCTACGTCAAGTGTATTCAATATTGGCCCTAGAAGGCAGGTATTCAGCACGCTTTGGTGGTTTCTATGCTCTAACTTGATTCAGTGGTTGAATCACCTGTGCAGCAGCTTATCAGGCTCTGCAGAAGCCTGTTGACTGAAACAGAGTTAAAACTAAAATGTGCTGGAATTGAATACCTCTGTTCTACGTCACTACGGACAGCCGCGGCAGACACATAATCTTCCACTCGCTCTAGGGATCTATGTATCCAGCCAGGTGCGTTACATCAGGGCAGGAAGGAGCTCCCTTCTCCATTCGTACTGTGGAAAATTTTTTACCAATTCCTTTCAGAGACCAGCTGACCAGATCCATGGTTTAGTAAAATCCAAATAAGAACGCAGTGAGGCGCTCCAGACAGACAGTACAGAACAGAAAGTAAATAAAGAAAGAAAAGCGTGCTTTCTTCTTGAGAGCAAGAAGCAGAACTTTCTTTAAAGAATAAAGAAAAAAGAGAAAGTAAAGGTAAAGAGTAAACAACAAAAAAAAGAGAAAAACAATGCAGAAATATGGTCTCTATTGATTCCAGACATTATTTCTCTGTATTTAATGGATTGTCATTTGTACAGCACCTAGAGGGTGACTACTGTGATTCTTCAACAATACCTCGACACATGACCTGCCAGTGAGAGAGACTGAACCAGGGATCAGTGAACAACCACTCTTTTAGTAACCCACAGTCTTTTTAATGCTTTTTCTGATTCTTATTTGACATCCATTTTTACGCAGCCGCAGAGTGAAGGACAACGGCGTCTATCACTGATGATGACCTTGTCATGATATATCATTATAAACTGGCTTTTATTTATTTTTTCATTTATTCATTCACTCATTCATTCTTTCTTTCTTTCTTTCTTTCTTTCTTTCTTTCTTTTTCTGGATAAAAAACAGAAGTATTGCTCTCCAAAACATTTCTGGTATTTTGGTCCAAAAGCTTGGTTTTGAAAAAACAAAAACTATATATATATATATATATATATATATATATATATATATATATATATATATATATATATATATATATATTAGGGCTGCAGCTATCGAATATTTTTGTAATCGAGTACTCTATCGAATCTTTTTTTCGATTAATCGAGTACTCTAATAAATTACCCTTTTGTGTTTGTAAACCTTTATATCATATATTGATGAGCCAAGATGGCGCCGAGTATGGCTGCCTCGTCGCGAGCTCCACCAAGTTCCAACATTACACGCTCCATACTGTACATTAATGCCACTGTTTTGCACATACCAACCTCTGTACATTTTATATCTCTTATCTTATTGTTTACTTTATTCATTTGTATACTTAGATTAGCCATTTTTATATTTTACTTGTTTTTACATTACTGTATTTTTGCACAACTCTGTTGCTGTGAAGCTCGCACACAAGAATTTCACTCTCATGTACTGTACCAGTGTACCTGCACATGTGACGTGACAATAAAAGTGATTTGATATCAAATAGCATGTTATAATTATGAAAGACCTCTTAAAATGAGAAAGCAATTGCCAGTTATTCTTCAAGTTTTATTCAAAATTAGTTTGCATAACTTCAGCATTTCAACTTTACTTCACAGTAAACAAATGCCTGTGCAAAAAATAAGTAAACAACCTGAGCCGATTTTCCCCTCGTGCGAGAATCTGCTAGCCTGCAAGCCAGACAAAAACTAGGAGAATAACGCTGCGAGCGGCTGCGGCCCAAACAGAACCAGAACCGCTCACGGCGCAAACAGCTCGCCCCTGTTTCCCTATTAACACACGTCTGTTTTAATTTCCACACTTTTTTTCTCACACTAACGAGGATTGCCAAAAGCATGTTTGCTGTGGTTTTGTCAAATTATACTGATCACAAAACATTTATTTACTTTCTTTCGTTTTCCTCCGCCGCTCATAAATACCTGCGTCCTCCTGCAGAAACCCCGAGGGACAACAGACATCAATAACACAATAAAAAATCCGACGTGTTGTGTAAAAACTGCAATTTTTTAGCACATTTTAAGTCCGACGTGTTGCTACCAAACGTACGGTGTGAGCTGAAACTGAGTGCTACAAACGAAAAAGTCGCAGAGTCCGCAGAATATATAGAAAAACAGGCTAAAATGCATTCATTATCTTGTAGAGGCTCCGAGTCCGCTTGCAGACGTGACATTTACAGGTGCTGCAGCATGGAGGATGTGGTGTTGTGGTAGGCTAAATCCATTTTACAGTATTTACACTGGACTACGTTTCCCACCTTACGACGTGAAAAATGGTCCCACAACTTTGACATTTTCTGTCTTTTTCACCCTACACCGGGGTCTACGTTGTCCGCCATGGCTTAAGAGAAAGTTAAGTTACATTCGCTACTCGCAGTCCAGTGGGCATGTGCGTCACTTATTTCGGTCCGGGTGAAACATGACTCCGGGCGATTGCAAAGCCATGAATTAATTAAATATGAATTAAACGAATCCTCGAGGCAGAGAATTTGACTCGAGGATTTTTTGTACTCGAATTATTCGAGGTACTCGAGGAATCGTTTAAGCTCTAATATATATATATATATATATATATATATATATATATATATATATATATATATATATATATATATATATATATATATATATATATAGTATAAAACTGGGAAAATCAAAACCCACTGAAAGCAAAAATACAACACAGACAAAACTCTTTACATTTAAGATTCAAATGCACAAAGTGAACACAGTGTCTCTGCACAAGCTTCACCTGAAGCCAGATTTTGGAGACGGTTAGAGAAGAATCTGGGAACAGACACGTCAAAATGTTGGATGAGAGGAGACAGACTGCTGGCGAGCTACTCGTACAGACACACAGAGATGTGACAAAAACACATACGCATTGCGCGTTCCTAACTTGCACACATTTGTCACATCGGGCATCTGAACTGCACACATGATTGTCTAACTGTGTGCAGATGTGAATGGGTGGCAGACGAGCTTCGATTTGACACTTTGGAGCCAAAAGAGCCAAATCAGACTGAAATGTGTCCAATCAGCTGTGAATCTGGTCCTGTGTGTGTGTGCGCGTACATGCGAGTGTCTGTGTGTAAAAGTTAAAAATTCACTTGAATTTATAGATCAAATCTTAACTTGTCCTTTTCTACTTTTTAAAAAGTAATTTTTTTTCATAAGAATCTCAATCTCCTGAATATTTGTTTACTGATTTTTTGGTTCCGAGAGTCACTAAAGCTCTCTGATTTGCACTAATGTGCACAAACGGTGCACTGAGCTGGCCTACTGGAGCTGCCGCTTCAGAGACTCTGCTCTCACCCCCACGTTAGCCAGATTACTGAGTTTGGCATCAGATGTTGGGGAACCAGATCATGCAGATTAAAAGTGGGTTACTGGAACAAGGCGTTCATACCCCAGGTGCAGAATGAACAACGCTGTTGTCACCACAGTCCAGCTTGTAACAACATGGGGTAAAACACGGGGACGTCTGGTGGAGGTGGAACAATATCACCCAAATTTGGAAGATTTACAAACATGCAACTGACGTTTACACATTATACAATATACAGATGACAGTTTTACTTATTTCAAATGCCTGTGTCATATTTTGAGGCTTACCTCAAAGGACACTTGCATGCAGTCATTGCTCTGCTTTATGCTTTCCTGTTTTTGTGACTCAGAGGAGCATTAGCTGATAAAATTTCCTTTCTTTTATTCCATTTGCTCCATTCTTTCCTGTCACATGCTGTCCTCGCCACCACTAAACTGTGCAGAATCGTGGAAGAGCTGCAGGCTGCAGCTCTTAAATGTTTGCTAACATGACTTCGAAAGAAAAAACCTTTGAAACTTTAATGTCAGACTCTTCCAGAGAGAGCTATTAAGACTTGAAAACATGAGCCGTCTGTCATATACCATTCTGTTTGTGGTGGGATTTGTTTGCATGTGTGCATCCTACATTTAACAAAGTGTGCATCTGGCTGCTGCAAGAACATGTTAATAATGCGATGTGACTATGTGCATGTGTTCAAATAGAGTTAGTGCATTGTGTGTGTTTGCTCGCCTGGGAGACAATTTGAAAAATGCACAAACCAGAGCATAAAGGTGTGTGTCTGTGTGTACTCTTCCTATCACACCAAGCCCGATGATTCACTCTCTTGTTACACATCAGACGTATCACGCAGCGGACGCTGCAATGGTTACACAGCTGAGTGAGCGATCGACGCTACCTTATTGAACGCTGCTTTTGAAGATGATGCAACTCGATGGCTGATTGTGGTTTTGCTTTAAAAGAAGCAAAAGCTCCTGTTTTCAAGCTCACAGCACAGAAAAGTGAAGTTTAAAAACACAAAACAGAGGAAGAAAGTGTTAGAAAGTGATAAAAGACACGATAGAACTATCTTCATGCATTTGTAAGTAGTGACAGCTCTGCTGCTCAGTCTGGTGGACTACGATACACACAGTGAGAAATATAAACTTTGCCCTATTCTGAACTCTGGTGTGTGCCAAGGAAGAGACATAAATATATCACATTATAATTTAATGTTTAATTTGCTATCCACAAACATCCATAAAACTACAAAGATTTAAACTTTGGTTTTGAAAATGGTGAGCAGCACTTACCTATTTACATTGTTTTACTCTAACCATTAATTTACACAGTAATTTTATATTTTCTGTTTTACGTTCATGTCTTGATTAAATAAGATGAATTCATGGTTTGTGTGAATATTAATATGATTTATTCAAGAACAGTAGTCTTCGGGGAGAGGGGGGGGGGGGGGGGGGGTGAACAGTAGAGTGGCCAGCAATTTTTTTATGGCCACCCCTGGTCCCGCCTTGGGAACACCACTGAATAACACACATGGTTCCCTGGTAATGTTTTTAAATGTAATAACTGAAATCAGAGAATGAGACACAATGGGCAGAGGGGTCCTGAGGCTTTTCAGATTAAAGGTCACCTCTGACCTCTACATAAAGCACACACCTGCGAATCACTTTAAGAAGTACAATCAATTATTCCACCAAAATATGTTTTATTAAAACCACAAACTCATTTTATTTATTGATTTATTTCATTTGTATGGTTTCCTGACACATTTCTATTCCAAAAGTAGTATAACAGCACCACTTACTGGTAACTGCACCACACTACGCTGGCATTTCAGATTCCTGATGTGGGAAATAACATATGATAGACAGGTGAATGAAGTGTTGCATCATGGAGCAGCTGTGATTGATGAAAAAAAAACTATAGGAGAAAACCATGTTCAATGAAAGAAATACTGTGACAAACCTGAAAGATTGGCAGGGATTTATTTTAGATTTCATTCTTTTAGAAGATTCAAAACAACATTATTTTATTATGTATATTTTAATATGGTACCACTTTACAATAAGGCTCCCTTATAAATGGCTAATAAATGGTTTATAAATGTCTTATTAATCAATCTATAATGCATTATATATGACTAATAAACATTTATTATGCATTAATTAAGGGTGAAAAAGACACTAAACTTACTAGTTTTTTGCCAAATAGTGAACCAAATCTGTTGACTTATGTACTTTATCTAGACTTCATATATTAAACATTTCAAACTAAGAAACTACCTTTTAAGCACTATTAGCATTTGTAAACAAGGTTTTGGGCAACTAATAATGTACCTTATAACTGCATTATAAATACAATGATTAAAGGGAGGCTTATTGTAAAGTGTAAAATATGTCTTTATTCATTAATAGTTAATAAACATTTATAAATACAAACTGGAGCCTTATTGTAAAGTGTAAAACATGTCTTTATTTATTAATGATTAATAAACATTTATAAATACAAACTGGAGCCTTATTGTAAAGTGTAAAACATGTCTATTTATTAATGATTAATAAACATTTATAAATACAAACTGGAGCCTTATTGTAAAGTGTAAAATATGTCTTTATTTATTAATAGTTAATAAACATTTATAATTACAAAAGGGAGCCTTATTGTAAAGTATAAAACATGTCTTTATTTATTAATGATTAATAAACATTTATAAATACAAACTGGAGTCTTATTGTAAAGTGTAAAATATGTCTTTATTTATTAATAGTTAATAAACATTTATAATTACAAAAGGGAGCCTTATTGTAAAGTATAAAACATATCAGTGTTTATTAATGACTCTTAAACATTTTTAAATGTAAAATGAAACTTTTTTAGTATGAAACTAGTTAACAATTATTTATAACCAGTAAACTTTTTGAAGACTAGGGGCCTTACTATGAAAAGTATAACAAGCTGCCTTATAACATTAGACAATACTCTATCTTAACATGTGCAGTTGTTTTGGTTACACTTAGGACACACAAAACCTTCTAAACAAAAATGACAAGAAAAATCTTTGTTGTGTGGAAACTGAACACATAACTGAACAGATCGTTAAAAAATTACCAGTTTCACACACATCTGTTCTATAGCTAAATATGCTGAAACAGAACAAGTCAGATAACTGAGTAGGCTTTCAGACAGACTTGCCTCTTCGAATTGGAAGCAAAGATCCATCAGCCTTCATGCTTTCTATTTTGTTTTTCACTTCATCATTGCTTTGAATCTCTTCCTCACATCGCTTAGCAAAATGGAGTACCGTCTCTCCACTGGGCTTGTTGGAGATCAGCTCCTGGTAAACAAGAGGAGCTGCGATAGCGAGCTCAGCAACTGATGCCGTGGACACAACTGTGTTTCTGTCAATCCCATGCTTCTGAAAAGCTTTGGACAAGGTCTTCATCTTTGGAAATGTCTTGAGGAGGGACTTGTATCTCTGCACAATCTCACTTGGTGTTCGGACTGAGAATCAAATTAAAACAAAGAAAACTGTTAGAAACAAATGCTCATGGCACACAATACAATCTGTTACTATAATTTACACACACACATGCATATACGTGTGTGTGTGTGTGTGTGTGTGTATGCATTTCTAAAAATGTGCATCAGTCCAAACCTTATATTCAAGTTTGGTGTCAAATACAATGTAGTTTGAAGAAAATGTTTAAATGGTAATTTTATCTCCAAAGAACATATCTTCTAGCCTGGCCTGCCAGACTAGACTTCTGCACAGAGAGTCTGGTAACTCACAGGCAGAGAGGCACATGAGGGGCGGGATTAGCCAGCTCAAAAATGACCAATCAAAAAAAAAAAAAAAGTGGAAATGCCAACTGTACCATGTGACGCAGTAGTTTTTTTAGCTGTAGTAAAAAATGGAGCCTGGTAATGGCGCAAACATCTTTCTTTAGAAGAAAGATTTTTAGCGGTTCTTGTTGTGGTTTCAAAGACATGTCCAAGTCTTTTACAACAGAGGAAAGAGCCGCGGTGAACTCCGCTTCAGACATAATTGTTTATGAGAATTTGAGCTTCACTGTGTGTGTGACATACGCTGCTCAGTGATGATTGGTTTGGTTAGCATTTTCAGGGGGGTGGGGTTATTTACATAGGAGAGTTACCAGACTCTTTCTCTGTGCAGAATTCAACAGAGGAGGAGTCTGGCAGGCCAGGCTACATATCTTCTGAATATAAGTATTTTGCTCACCACGCTGCCGGAACTTCTTTTCCTCCTTCTTGTATTTCTTGGCTTTTGAATGCTTGTTTTTGAATTTGCGCTTTTGCTTCTTTGGGGGTGAAGATGAGGATGACCACTCAGATGATGCAGATGAAGATGTGGAAGATGAATCCAAGTTTTCAGAAGGATTGTTGATAAACGTATCATTTAATGGTTCGTCTTTAGGTTGCGCTGCAGAAAAAAATGGATGAATTTAGAATTTTTTTTAACACATATCAGGTAACACAGAGTGAAACAAACATGCAAAGTAGCTGCCAATTTCATTTCATTACACAATGGATGATTTTGTCAGCTTATGTGCTTTGACAGAATGAGAATGATGCACCCTTCTGAGTGAAATAATATACATGTGGCTGGGCAAATCTAATTTTTGTAGACTATAGAATAATAAAACAGTATAATGACTGAGTGTTGTTGTCCAATACAACATTAAATGTCAATAATTGGCAGTAATTACCTATTACCGTGGTGTTTAAAGGAGAAAAAGGGGAAAACTAAGTTGCTGGTACTAAGAGATAAAGTGGCACAACTACAAACCATCTAAATGAACACTTTGATGTAGGGCTGCTCAATTAATCGAATTTTAATCACGATTACGATCTGAGTTTTGAACGATTATAAAAAACATAACAAGCCGATTATTTGCTCCTCCCGCTTGCGCTGCCCTAAGTTGCAAATGAAGCGCTCCTCACAGTGTTGCCAACTTAGCGACTTTGACGCTATTTCTAGCAGCTTTTCAGACCCCCTTCTTGACTTTTTAATCCTAAAAGTACCTAGCGAACATCTCAGAAACATCTCTGGTAACCCTTAGCTACTTTCTGGATAACTGTCGTCGACATTTCCTGCAGGTTAGCTAAACACTCCGCCTGTGCTCCGGACCATTCTTCACAACATTAGGAAAGGGAATGATGCAGTGATGTGTCGGTCGCTAAAGACAGCTCTCGGAGCCGGCTCCTTGTTGGATTAACCAGAGTGAGTGACACACACACCGCACCTGCGGTCTCCTGAGCAGCTAAAAACAGCTAAATGTGCGCGTGCGGCGTGCTAAACACACGTGCAGCTTGCCCGATTGTGTGAGACCGGGGTGGGGGGGTGGGGGGTGCAGCTGTGGTTGGGACAATTATTACATTAACTGATGGACTTGTAAATAAATAGTTTATAAATAAGGTAGAAATAAGTTCCTCACACTGATAACTAATCTCTCTGAGGACACAGTGCTACAGCACCTTGACACGACTCAATAAATGTTATGTAACATTTTGTGAACATCAGTTTATTTGCATTTATTTGTTATAAATGCCACTCTATAATTCTTGCTGTCAGTATTTGCAAGATATTGGTATTTGGGTCTGTACTGGTTAGACTTACATGAGTTAAACCAAGGTCTATAGCCCTTGGGTCATAGACTATGAGCTATAAGTATATTGGTCCTTTTATCCTGGGAATCAGGAGTTCTTTTAGTGATCATCTTGTTTCTTATTTTTGTCCTGATTGTGCCCTGAGCAGTTTTATGACTGAATAAAAACAAATAAAATCAACATAAATTGAAAAATCGTCCTAAATAATCGTGATCTCAATTTCAGTCACCATAATCGTGATTATTATTTTTGCCATAATCGAGCAGCCCTACTTTGATGTCGAAATGTGTATTTTAAATTAATTATTAGAGTGTGTAAATGAAAATGTATTTATTCGTGAGAGCACAGACAACTGTAAGAAAACAGATAATAAACAGATAATAGGTAATGGCATAATACATGCCAATTAATTAATCAATAGGTTTAAACCCAATTAGAACAAGTTATTTTTAAGAGTTAACTGGCATAACACCAAAGAGTAACTATTTTTTTATCAACACAGTGACAATAAGGGATCTTCATGTATATTTATAAATTATCTGATTTTTATCACAATAATCTAAAATTAAACAATGTTTATGAAACTAGTTTAATGTCATACTTGACAGAGATGATAGCTGACTTCGGAGGAAATCCCTCTCTCCTTCCAGTTCTTCAATTCTCATCTTTTGCCACTCCAGCTTCTCCTTAAGAAAAGCAACTTCCTGTCTCTCCTTATTAAGAAGCACAGTTGCAGTAGGGGCAAGGCCAGAAGAAGTATCTAAAAAAAAACCAAAATTTAGACACACATTAACAACAGTGGCAGAATCTCTAATCTAAACTAGGCAAACTAAATGACAGCAGAAACAAAAATATCTACTTTAAATGGTAACAATACAAATGTAAAAAAAGTTCTGAGACAAACACCTGTTGTAGAGCAGACACTTCCAGAACAAAATAAATTATTCCTCCATGTTACCACACTGGGGTTATTCATAATGATATAAATGTATATACATTTACTAACTATTAAAAAATATAAAACTTTGTGAGGTTTCACTTTCGTAATAATTAATAGTACCAGAGATAGCTAGGCACTGTAGCAGCCAAATGGTTCATTGTTAGCATTAAAACATTCCTCACCATCACGTTTCTCTGTTGACAGCGTTGGTTTAGTGTTAACGTTATCCAGTCGCTGCTTTTTGTTTTTCTTTGAACGCGTGCTGACCGCAGGTGTCGCAGTGGAACAGGAATCTTTCTCTTCAGGTCCATCCATGGCGCTGCCGTAGCTAGCTAGCGTCAGTCCGTGTCGGTTTGACTGGTGGATCCACCTCAGCTCCGACGCACACCGATGGGAGGGACTTCCGTATTAAGATTCACTGTGATTGGATGTTTGCACTAAGCTCATCTCTGTATGGCTAATTAGGCCCGAGCAGTGAAGCTGCGAAGGCCTATTGTATCTGCTCCGTTTATTATTAGGCCCGAGCAGCGAAGCGCTGCGAAGGCCTATTGTATCTGCTCCGTTTATTAGGCCCGAGCAGTGAAGCTGCGAAGGCCTATTGTATCTGCTCCGTTTATTATTACGCTTTCTTTCTTTCTTTTTTCTTCCGCGTCTTTGACTGGCCTTTAGGGGGTCTTAGCATATCCAAAAAGTCACCAAATTCTGGCCCAATATAGAAAGTGCGTGAAATTTACGTATTTCACTGGCGATGTGAAAGTTCATAAAAAAATGGCTGAACAGCGCCCCCTAGAAAGTGAAAAATACCCCTCTCCATAAAGCTTAGTTTATCGTACAGTTATGAAATTTGGTACACTTGTAGAACTCAACAATATGCACAGAAAAGCCTCTTGCATCCATGGTCAATATCAAACAGGAAGTCGGCCATTTTGGACTAAAGTGGCCATTTTGACCCTGTTTCGGCCATTTCTTGGGTCTATATTTGGTTGAACAGTTTGGTCATTTTTCGCACGATCGTCTCAAAAATAGTGTGCGATCGAACAGAAGCGACGGACGATTAAAATGAGACAATAAAATTGACTTTTCGTAAATACTGAAGGGGCGGGACCAGGCCTCAAAGTTCGAGCACTCGCCAAAAAAATTCAAATTGCTATAATTTCATAAATGAAAGAATTACAGATAAAGTAACTTTCTATGGACAATCATCATCGCCCCCCGAAGACAAATGAATGGTCGATTGATGATGTCACATAAGCCCCGCCCCTTCAGGACTTAAAAGGTCAAGTTTTACTAGGAAATTTTCCAAAATTCGCCCTTTCGAATAATCATCCTAAATTTGTATCAGGTAACTGAAGACAAGTTGGGGTTGCTTGGCGTCACTTTATGGGAGTTTTCTGGAGAAGGCGGGGCTGTGGCGGCGCGGCGAACTCAGGCGTACCGCTTAGGCCTTACGTTTGCCTCCCATTTCGTCATTTCTAGAGATATCGCCACGAAACTTCTTGTGAGTGATCCTAGTCCGGCCCCCAAAAAAATCTGATGTGAAATTCCGGTGGGCGTGGTCTATTTTCTGAAATAGCGCCCCCTAGGACCATTAAAACTGACAGCCCCAAGCCATGCTTTGACTGAGGATTACGAAATGTGGTACACTAATGTGGTGTCTCAGGACCTACAAAAAAGTCTCTTGGAGCCAAGTGCAAAGTCGCACAGGAAGTCGGCCATTTTGGTCCAAGTGCGCGATTTAGTGGTTTTCGCACACGTTGTTTGGAGAGTGATGCTCCATCGCCCTTTTCACCAATCGCCTTCACACTTCTGCTATATACTCTTAAGACATAGATGAAAAAATTCAACCGTCGGATTTTAAATAAGTATAGAGGTGTGGGCGTGGCTAAGCCTCAAACTCTGACCTGTCGCCACGCCACTCTTTTTTTCACAGCTCCCTATTGGACTCCTTTTATCCAATCACCACCAAACAGTGGCAAATAGCAGCAGACAAGTTAAGGTCACTTGGTCTATAGTACTGGCAGGTTTCGAATAAAGGCGGAGCTTTGGGAGCATGGCGAAATTCACCATCACGCCATGGAAATACGTTTGTCTCTCATTTCTTCAATCATTGTGACATTGCCACACAATTTCTGATGAGTGATCCTACTCTGACCCCTAATATAACTGGACAGCTGAAGTTTGTGGGCGTGGCCTATTTTCCGAAACAGTGCCCCCTAGGACCATTAAAACAGTCAGCCCCAAGCCATGCTTTGACTGAGGATCACAAAATTTGGCACACTAATGTAGTGTCTCAGGACCTACAAAAAAGTCTCTTGGAGCCAAGCGCAATGTCGCACAGGAGGTCGGCCATTTTGGTGCAATTACTCAATTTAGTGGTTTTCGCACACGTTATTAGGAGAATTATATCTCCTCGCCCTTTCCACCGATCACCTTCAAACTTCTGCTATATACTCTTAAGACATAGAGGAAAAAATTCAACCGTCGGATTTTAAATAAGTATAAAGGTATGGGCGTGGCTAAGCCTCAAACTTTGACCAGTCGCCATTACTTTATTTGACTTAACAACTCCCATGTGCATGATCAGATCAATTTCATACTTTGTCTGTGTGATCACTGACCACATCTGAAGACAGTGACAATGTGGACAGCTGACATCACCTAAGCCCCGCCCCCTGACTACAGGAAGTCTATTGTTTTATGGTGAACTTCCCATATTTGTCCCCTCTAATTTAGTCAAGATGACACTAAGGTCATGCACTGTCTTCATGATGTTGTAATGACCATTCAGATCTGATAGCTTTTCAGAAAGTGAGGGGCTTTGATGCCATGGCGATTTCTGGCGTGACGCTGTGACCTTACGTTTGACTGTAACTTCCACAAACAGCCTCCGATTTGCCCGAGACTGAACATCACATCACCAGTGTGGTAAAGATAGAGTATCTCCTAGGGGTGAGACATGTAATGGTGGGCTCAGAAGGGATGCTGAGTCAGGGTGAGGTGTGGACGAGGAGGCCTTTCACGGTTTCCGGTGTTGGGGTGGCTGACTTTCTGTTCCGCCAGGCATGCCCTGGTGCCCTCGGCTGCCGGCCAGGATGGAAAAGCGCGGAGCCGGGTTTGGAGAGCGTCGGGGATGGAGCGGAGGGGGTGCGGACAGAGGGCGAGCAGCTTCGCTGCGAGGGCCGAACGACGCTGCTTGCAGCTTTAATTATTATTACGCTTTCTTTTTTCTTCCGCGTCTTTGGGTGGCCTTTAGGGGGTCTTAGCATATCCAAAAAGTCACCAAATTCTGGCCCAATATAGAAAGTGCGTGAAATTTACGTATTTCACTGGCGATGTGAAAGTTGATAAAAAAGTGGCTCGACAGCGCCCCCTAAAGAGTGAAAAATACCCCTCTCCATAAAGCTTAGTTTATCGTACAGTTATGAAATTTGGTATACTGGTACTACTCAACAGTCCGCACAAAAAAGCCTCTTGCAACCATGGTCAATATAAAACAGGAAGTCGGCCATTTTGGGTTGAAATGGCGATTTTTAGCCGTTTTGGCCATTTCTAGGGTCTATATTTGGTTGAACAGTTTCGTCATTTTTCGTACCATAGTCTCAAAAATAGTGTGCCATCGAACAGAAGTGATGGACGCTTCAAATGAGAAAATAAAATTGACTTTTCGTAAATACTGAAGGGGCGGGGCCAGGCCTCAAAGTTCGAGCACTCGCCAAAAAAATTCAAATTGCTATAATTTCACAAATGAAAGAATTACAGTTAAAGTAACTTTCTATGGATAATCGTCATCGCCCCCCGAAGACAAATGAATGGTCGCTGGATGATGTCACACAAGCCCCGCCCCCTCAGGACTTAAAACGTCAAGTTTTACTGGGAAATTTTCCAAAATTCGCCCTGTCGAATAATCAGCCCGAATTTGTAGCAGGTAACTGAAGAGAAGTTGGCGTTGCTTGACGTCACTTTATGGGTGTTTTCTGCAGAAGGCGGGGCTGTGGCGACGCGGCGAAGTCAGGCGTACCGCCGTGACCATACATGTGCCTCCCATGTCGTCATTTCTATAGATACAGTCACGAAACGTCTTGTGAGTGATCCTAGTCCGGCCCCCCAAAAGATCTCATGTGAACATCAAATGGGCGTGGCCTATTTTCTGAAATAGCGCCCCCTAGGTCCATTAAAACTGTCAGCCCCAAGCCATGCTTTGACTGAGGAGTACGAAATTTGGTACACTAATGTGGGGTCTCAGGACCTACAAAAAAGTCTCTTTGAGCCAAGTGCAAAGTCGCACAGGAAGTCGGCCATTTTGGTCCAATTACTCGATTTAGTGGTTTTCACACACGTTATTAGGAGAATGATGTCTCGTCGTCCTTTCCACCTATCACCTTCAAACTCCTGCTATATAATCTTAAGACATAGAGGAAAAAATTCAACCGTCGGATTTTATACAAGTATAAAGGTGTGGGCGTGGCTAAGCCTCAAACTTTGACCTTTCGCCATTACATTACTTGACTTAACAACTCCCATGTGCATGATCAGATCTATATCAAACTCCGTCTGTGTGATCATTGACCACATCTCAAGACAATGACAATGTGGACAGCTGACATCACCTATGCCCCGCCCCCTGACTACAGGAAGTCTATTTTTTAATGGTGAAATGCCCATATTTGTCCCCTCTACTTTAGTCAACATGACACTAAGGTCATGCACTGTCTTCATGATGTTGTAATGACCATTCAGATCTGATAGCTTTTCAGAAAGGGAAGGGCTTTGATGCCACGGCGAATTCTGGCGTGACGCCGTGACCTTACGTTTGACTGTAACTTCCACTAACAACCTCCGATCTGCCCGAGACTGAACATGGCAATCAACAATCATGCCCTTTATTCAACGAGGCACACACCGTTGGTGAAAGTTGTGTAATGTCACCACAGCGCCCCCTACACACCATTAAAACTGTAATAACTCCTACAGACGAGGTCGTAACTGCACCAAACTTGCTATGTGTACTCACACAATGGCACCCACCACAGTCCTGTGGTAAGTTGTTGATATTGCTTTAGCTCCGCCCCCTGACAGATATTAGGCCCTTAATAACACATGCATGATGCAATTCACACCAAACTGCACACAAATGACTGTCATCAACCTACAAACTTCTTCATGGAATAATTCTTAAATTTGGGACAGCGCCCCCTAGATACAAAAAACCTTTGTAACTTCTGCAAAAAAGTTCCAAACTACATCAAACATTGTGGGAGTCATCACACATCTGCAATCAACACATGTATGTGATCACTTGTTCAATTCACTTTAACTCCACCCACTTACAGCTTTTTGTCTCTAGATGACCCATGCAACGTTTGATTGATTCCAAATTAACAGAAAACCATCTTTGATGACCAAAGATGACCTCTATGGCATTTACTTGTAAATGGTCACAACGCCCCCTAGATGGGTTCAAACTTTATTAACTTCTAAAGTCAAAGTCAGAATGGCATTATACTTGGCTTGTGACATCACGTGACTGCACCAAACACATTGATGTGGTTGTTGATTCAAATCCCTGTAGCTCCGCCCCTTTCAGCTCACTGGCTTTAGATAACACACACAACGTCCGTTTGATGCCAAAATAACAGAAAACTGTCCTTGTCAACCAAAGCTGACCTCAATGGGATTTTTCTGTAATTGATCACAGCGCCCCCTAGATAACTTTAACTTTCGAAAACTTTAATAAATATGGGCAAAAAAGCACTAAAGTTGGTCTGTGTCATCACACCAACAGTGTGCTAAAGATAAAGTATGCCCTAGTGGTGAGACATGTAATATAATGGTAGGCTCGGAGGGGATGCTGATTCAGGGTGAGGTGTGGATGAGGTGACTGTTAGCTTTTCTTGGTGTCAGGGTGGTGGACGTTTCAGTCCGTGGACGTGCCCTGGTGCCCCGTGCTGCCGGCCAGGACGGAGCGGCGGGGAGTTGGGTTTGGAGAGCATCGGGGATGGAGCGGAGGGGGTGCGGAAGGAGGGTGAGCATCTTCGCTGCGAGGGCCGAACGACGCTGCTTGCAGCTTTAATTAGGCCCGAGCAGCGAAGCGCTGCGAAGGCCTATTGTATCTGCTCCGTTTATTATTTTTAGGCCCGAGCAGCGAAGCGCTGCGAAGGCCTATTGTATCTGCTCCGTTTATTATTTTTTTTTTTCTTTCTTTTTCTTCCGCGTCTTTGGACGGCCTTTAGGGGGTCTTAGCATATCCAAAAACTCACCAAATTCTGGCCCAATATAGAAAGTGCGTGAAATTTATGTATTTCAATGGCAACGTGAAAGTTGGTAAAAAAATGTTTCAACAGCGCCCCCTGGAAAATTAAAAATACCCCTCCGCTTTGACCTTTTTTCATAGTAGAGTTATGAAATTTGCTACACTTGTAGAACTCAACAATACGCACAGAAAAGCCTCTTGCACCCATGGTCAATATCAAACAGAAAGTCGGCCATTTTGGACTAAAGTGGCCATTTTGACCACGTTTTGGCCATTTCTAGGGTCTATATTTGGTTGAACAGTTTGGTCATTTTTCGCACGATCGTCTCAAAAATAGTGTGCGATCGAACAGAAGCGATGGACGATTAAAATGAGACAATAAAATTGACTTTTCGTAAATACTGAAGGGGCGGGACCAGGCCTCAAAGTTCGAGCACTCGCCAAAAAAATTCAAATTGCTATAATTTCATAAATGAAAGAATTACAGTTAAAGTAACTTTCTATGGACAATCGGCATCGCCCCACGAAGACAAATGAATGGTCGATTGATGATGTCACATAAGCCCCGCCCCCTCAGGACTTAAAAGGTCAAGTTTTACTGGGAAATTTTCAAAAATTTGCCCTTTCAAATAATCATTCCAAATTTGTAGCAGGTAACTGAAGACAACTTGGGGTTGCTTGGCGTCACTTTATGGGAGTTTTCTGCAGAAGGCGGGGCTGTGACGGCGCGGCGAAGTCAGGCGTACCGATGTGGCCTTACGTTTGCCACCCATTTCGCCATTTCTAGAGATATCGCCACAAAACCTCTTGGGAGTGATCCTAGTTCGGCCCCCCACAAAATGTGATGTGAACATCCGGTGGGCGTGGCCTATTTTCTGAAATAGCGCCCCCTAGGACCATTAAAACTGTCAGCCCCAAGCCATGCTTTGACTGAGGAGTACAAAATTTGGTACACTAATGTGGTGTCTCAGGACCTAGAAAAAAGTCTCTTGGAGCCAAGTGCAAAGTCGCGCAGGAAGTCGGCCATTTTGGTCCAAGGACTCGATTTAGTGGTATTCGCACACGTTGTTTGGAGAGTGTTGCACCATTGCCCTTTTCATCAATCGCCTTCAACCATCTGCTATATACTCTTAAGACATAGATGAAAAAATTCAACCGTCGGATTTTATATAAGTATAAAGGTGTGGGCGTGGCTAAGCCTCAAACTTTGACCTGTCGCCACGCCACTCTTTTTTTCACAGCTCCCTATCGGACTCCTTTTAACCAATCACCAGCAATCACTGTCAAATGGCAGCAGACAAGTTGAGGTCACTTGATCTATAGTACTGGCAGGTTTCGAATAAAGGCGGGGCTTTGGGAGCATGGCGAAATTCGCCATCACGCCATGGAAATACGTTTGTCTCTCATTTCTTCAATCATTGTGACATCGCCACACAATTTCTGATGAGTGATCCTACTCTGACCCCTAATAGAACTGCACAGCTGAAGTTTGTGGGCGTGGCCTATTTAATGAAATAGCGCCCCCTAGGACCATTAAAACTGTCAGCCCCAAGCCATGCTTTGACTGTGGATTACGAAATTTGATACACTAATGTGGGGTCTCAGGACCTACAAAAAAGTCTCTTGGAGCCAAGTGCAAAGTCGCGCAGGAAGTCGGCCATTTTGGTCCAAGTACTCGATTTAGTGGTATTCGCACACGTTGTTTGGAGAGTGTTGCACCATTGCCCTTTTCACCAATCGCCTTCAAACATCTGCTATATACTCTTAAGACATAGATGAAAAAATTCAACCGTCGGATTTTATATAAGTATAAAGGTGTGGGCGTGGCTAAGCCTCAAACTTTGACCTGTCGCCACGCCACTCTTTTTTTCACAGCTCCCTATTGGACTCCTTTTAACCAATCACCAGCAATCACTGGCAAATGGCAGCAGACAAGTTGAGGTCACTTGATCTATAGTACTGGCAGGTTTCGAATAAAGGCGGGGCTTTGGGAGCATGGCGAAATTCGCCATCACGCCATGAAAATACGTTTGTCTCATTTCTTCAATCATTGTGACATCACAACAAAATGTCTGATGAGTGATCCTAGTCTGACCCCCAATAGAAATGGACAGCTGAAGTTTGTGGGCGTGGCCTATTTTCTTAAATAGCGCCCCCTAGGACCATTAAAACTGTCAGCCCCAAGCCATGCTTTGACTGAGGATTACGAAATTTGATACACTAATGTGGGGTCTCAGGACCTACAAAAAAGTCTCTTGGAGCCATGTGCAAAGTCGCACAGGAAGTCAGCCATTTTGGTCCAAGTACTCGATTTAGTGGTTTTCGCACACGTTGTTTGGAGAGTGTTGCACCATCGCCCTTTTCACCAATCACCTTCAAACATCTGCTATACACTCTTACATTACTTGACTTAATAATTCCCATGTGCATGATCAGATCGTATATGAAACATTGTCTGTGTGATCACTGACCACATCTGAAGACAATGATAATGTGGACAGCTGACATCACCTAAGCCCCGCCCCCTGTCTATAGGAAGTCTATTGTTTTATGGTGAAATGCCCATATTTGTCCCCTCTAATTTAGTCAACATGACAGTAAGGTCATGCACTGTCTTCATGATGTTGTAATGACCATTCAGATCTGATAGCTTTCCAGATAGGGAGGGACTTTGATGCCATGGCGAATTCTGGCATGATGCCATGACCTTACGTTTGACTGTAACTTCCACAAACAGCCTCCGATCTGCCCGAGACTGAACATGGCAATGAACAATCATGCCCTTTAGTCAACGAGGCACAAACGGTTGGAGAACGTTGTATAATATCACCACAGCGCCCCCTACATACCTTTAAAACTGTAATAACTCCTTCAGAAGAGGTCGTCACTGCATCAAACTTGCTATGTGTCACAAAGGAACCCAACACAATCATGTGGTAATTGGTAGATATAGCTTTAGCTCCGCCCCCTAACAGATATTAGGCCCTGAATAACACATGCATGATGCAATTCACACCAAACTGCACACAAATGACTGTTATCAACCTACAAACTTCTTCATGGAATATTTCCTAAATTTGAGACAGCGCCCCTTAGATACAATAAAACCTTTGTAACTTCTGCAAGAAAGCTCCAAACTATATTAAACTTGGTGGGAGTCATCACACAACTGCAATCAACACATGTATGTGCTCACTTGTTCAAATCACTTTAACTGCCTACTTACAGCCTTTTGTCTCTAGATGACACATGCAACAATTGATTGTTGCTAAATTAACAGGAAACCATCTTTGATGAGCAAAGATGACCTCTATGGGATTTAGTTGTAAATGGTCACAGCACCCCTAGATAGGTTCAAACTTTATTAACTTCTAAAGACAAAGTCAGAATGGCAATATACTTGGCTTGTGACATCACGTGACTGCACCAAACACATTGATGTGGTTGTTGGTTTTAATCCCTGTAGCTCCGCCCCTTTCAGCTCATTGGTTCTAGAAAGAACACACAATGTCTGATTGATATCAAAATAACAGAAAAGCATCTTTGTCAACCAAAGCTGACCTCAATGGGATTTTTTTGTGGTTGGTCACAACGCCCTCTAGATAAATTTAACCTACAATAACTTCAAAAAACGTGGTCAGAAAAGCATTAAAGTTCGTCTCTGTCATCACACCACCAGTGTGGTAAAGATAGAGTATGCCCTAGTGGTGAGACGTTTCTGAGTGCTGTGCGAATGCAATGTGAAAATGTTCTTACTGGAAGGATGGTTCTAGGAACCTATGCAGTTGGTAAGCGCCTATAAATGCAGCCTCTAACTGAACTATGTGAAAATTGTTAAAGCATGTGATCCATTTTCTCTACAGTGCCACCTACAAACTTTTAAAAGTGTAATAATTTCTACAGACAATTGGCTCTAGATAAATAATGCAGTGTGATTTACACCAATTTACACCACATTGATTTTGATTCTCTTAAGAACAGCTCAAAGAGATTTTACGTGAATTAAAGACAGCAACATCTAGATGAATTAAAAGTTGAACAACTTCAACAAATAAAGTCACAAACATTCCAAACTTGTTGTATTTTATTACACAACACTGGTAAATGTTTTTACTAGCTCAGCAAATTAAATCACTATAGCACCACTATAGCACCAATTAAACATTGTTTGCTTTGTATGATATATGCATGATTTGATTGTTTTCACAATTTTCCACTAATGTCAACATCCCATTATAATAAATCCAAACTTTTTTGATAAATTGTCTTTTTTTCCCCCAGAATTTAAAAAACTAAAACAGAATGGTGGCTTAGCAAAAATGACAAATAGTCTCTTGCAGTAGAAATTTAGAGAGAAAACAACAATTAGTGACTTTGATCTCTGACATAAGTTAGATTTAAATTTAATGTTCTGATTTTTTTTCCTCAGACATGTCTGAAGAAATATTAAAGGATTTAATTAGATTTTTTCAACTGTTAAATGCTATTCAAAAGGGTTTGGCTATGAAACAACACAAGTACCTTGTCTGTGTTAGAAGCTTATTATTGGGCTTCTTTAGCACCAGCCTGTCTGATTACTGAAGAACCTGAGCAAGTTTAACCCTTCAGCCTTTATTGTAACAGCATTTCTCCACTGCGCTCATCTCCCATGAGTCCTGGATCACTCTGACGTTACCATTTGGTATGAAGGTTCGTGAGTAGCCAGACCTGCGTCAAAGTCCCACCTTCTAGTTTGATTGACAGCTGCTGTTTTCGCCTCACAATCAGTTTATGCAAGATTCAAAGACCTGTGAAAAATAATGTAAATTCAGGACTGTCCCACAGAAAGAAACGTGGTTCCTAATGGCAGCACGTCAGCCACTCAGGAAGGCTCAGAGTAGAGGCTGGAAAGGTGAGCACGATCAAACCATTTTTGAGACAGGGGAGATTTGCTATATTATTGTTTGTAAAACAATGTTTTGTCCTATTGATTTTAGACATTAGTAATGTGTTTAAAAATCACCATAAATTGTAAAAATAAATAAATAAATGTTAAACTTTAGGGGTGCTAGAGATTAATTTTAGGGGTGCTTCAGTACGCACAAAAGCAGGCTAGAAATGCCCATGAGTGTGATCTTATCAGTTGTCCTTGAAATCAAAATGTGTGTTTGGTTCTAGGGTGAATTGCAGCAAGTAAGATTTTAAACTTAAATTTTATTGTTTTTTGCCTTTTGGAATAATAGTTTTTTCCAGTGATCAACACAATTAGCAGGGCAACACAGGGATTTGAACCCTGTCCCACAAGTGGGAGACCAGACCATTGCCTTTGCTTTTTTGTGCATTTTACCAGGTAAAGCAAACCCTGCATTAAAACAGCATGGAATTCACCAGTTTAATTTTTAATATTATGTATAATTTGGTGTTGAATTGTTACATCGTTCAATAGTGATGAATGAGAAGCCAATTGTACTAAAGGTTTTCAGTTTAATTTCAATAAATGCCATCTTAATGCAGGAAACGAAACCTTTAGAAAGCTTTTAAACACATTTAATTTTGATGTAAAAAAAGACATGTTTAAAAGCTTTCCAGTACATCCTAGACATTTTGCAACAAAGATGATGAAATACACACACACACACACACACACACACACACACACACACACACACACACACACACACACACACACACACACACACACACACACACACACACACACACACACACACACACACACACACACACACACTTAAACATTAAAACAATAAAATTAGTGTATTAGTTGCTGATCAGGACAGATATGTTTGTAGTTCTGATTAAAAAGTGGGTGAGAGATTAATGCAGAGGACAAGGGGAAAGAGCATTCTAGAGCTGAGAGGTGGGAAATGGCTAGGTCAGTAGGGGACATGAAAATTGAAATGACAGAAATGGTGAAGCATACAGCAGCAGTTAGTAGTTTTTCCTACATAGGCATGGTGCTGCACCACACCCGAAATTCTAGTGCCATGACAAATGCACGACACCAAAACGTTCTGCACGTTACTACCCCCTTCGTTGCTCTCATGACAGCGAAATAGTTTGCCAATGTAACACTTCTCACCTATATGCATCAGAGAAATTTCAACACCCACAGTTTAAAAATCTCGCTACACTCCTGTGCGCACATTGTCCTGCAACCCCTGCTCTCACACATGGAACGCGGCAGCAAAGTTGTCCTGAGTGTGCACAACCCCTCAACGGCATGGAAACATGTACGCTGCTTAAAAACAATACATCCAATATATTTCATATAGATAAGTTCTGACAGACTATATGTACAATATATTGTCATTGCATAGGTGTACAACGAAATTGACTTTGCTCTCAGTAGAGATAGCTCATGTAAGGAAAGGTAAAATATTAGTAAAACTAAAGCTAAAATTGATCACACACACACACACACACACACACACACACACACACACACCTCTTTACATTACAAATTCTGCAGTTAGGTGTTGATCAAATCAAATCTGTTTTTTGAGGTAAACTAAAGCCGTGTAAAATCACACATGATGCCCTGATGATCACTAAAATATGTTGGAACAACAGATGCTTCTGTTATATACTTGTTGGATTTTACATAGACATGATCTATTAAAGTGCCTTTTTCGGTTGTTGGCTGTTTGACTATTTGGGCATAGCCTCTGTCAGTCAAAAGTTTCAATATTGTTGATGATTTTAAAATGTCATCATTAAAATCTCCCATTAGTACTAATGTCTCACTTTGTACCTCCAGCCAATCAAGCAACTTTGTTAAATTTACTTTAAACAAAGAAAGGGGATACAAAGGAGGTCGATAAATGAGTCCAAGTACTATGTGTAAGTTAACAAAGTTATACACTAAACTCTCCAAGTTGACGTCTGGAGCCTGCAACATTTTAAATGCCACACCATCTGCAGTATAAAAGCCAACACCACCATGTTGTTGTTCTTGAAAAGCAACCAATGACTCATGGGTACTAGAATAAGCTAAAACTCGTGGGCAATTGTAAAAACTATAGCCATCAATCTGTACTGCATCTGATCTGTCTGTAGATACCCATGTTTCTGTGACAGCAATGCAATTAGGTTGCAAATGCTGTGTGCAGAAAGCCAAGTCTTTAACGTGTCGATTCAGACTTTGGACATTCATTAAAAACACAGTGAATGCAGAAGAGTTAAATCTGTCGAACTGTGAGTTTTGAGTCAAAAAAGGTGTCATATTACTAACTGCAACTGTAATGTCATCTTTACAATAGATTCGTTTTTCATCAAAGTCCTGAATTGTGAGTCCTGAAAGACTTGTTACACGGCTAAGTGCTACATATGCTTGACCTGGTGCAAATATTTTCCTAAAACTAACAACAGCGTTTTCAAGAGTGAGTCCCTGAACTTTATGAACCGTAACCGCCCAAGCCAATTTAAGAGGAAATTGTCGACGTAATCCACCTTTAACAGTGGCCCTTTCCTCCTCGGGTTCAATAGGTGTAGATCCAGCTAAATTTGATGACAGAGACTGGGAGGTTTTCCTCCTCTGCAAGCCTACACGATGGTCATCAAACTGAACATAAACTTTTTTAGGAAAGGTGTCATTTTCTAACATTTTAATTTCCATCAACGTACCACAAACTCCGTTTACTAAACCGTCAATAACATCCACATTTTTACACAACATTACACGCGCACCCTTACCCAATTGTAACACTTCTGACAAGTTAGTATTAGAAGCTCTGGCATGATTCCCTTCCAACAACTTCAGTTTGCCTGTTCTTTTATCATTAACATAATCTTTGGCTGTAATTGATATGTAATCAGGACAAACGTGACATAACTGATGGATGTTGTGATTATTTACTTGATTATTTGTTGCAAATATGTGCAATGCTGAGCTCGCCTCACCTGTTTCACAAGTTTTTAAAACCTTTAAATCCTCAGGTAACAATGGTGTACCTTTTGTATGAGTTCTGATTCTATTTAGCAGTCCAGAAAACACAGCATCTTTCTGTCTAACGACTTCAGTTAACTGTACAACTTTAAATAGGCTTGACCATAAGTTGCTACCTACACCATCAGAATAGAGTGCTTTCCCTTTAACAGGAGGTAGCTGGAAGAAATCTCCAACGGCCACTACACTGACATTTCCAAAAGGTGAAAAGTCACCCGTTTGTTTAATCTGACGTAATCTACCATGAACATAGGACAAAAGGTTATGATCGACCATTGATATTTCATCAATAACAACAAGCTGCAGATCACAATATTTTGTACGTAAAGAATTTAGTTTTTCTTCACCCAGAGGAGTGTACGGTAAGCGTACATCCTTTCCTATAGACAGTGTAGTGTGGATTGTTGTTGCACCTAAATTATATGCTGCAATCCCAGTAGGAGCTGTCAATACTACACATACATTATCAGGATGTCTACAGCTTGGTGACAGTAATCTCTGTGTTTCATACTCTATTGCTCGAATTAAATGACTTTTCCCAACGCCCGCCCCGCCTGTAATAAAAACATGCAGTGGTTCAGGGTTATTACCATTAATTTTATCTACACACCACTGCCTGATTTGATTAAAAACAGAAAACTGTTTTTCATTTAAAGACCTAATCAATGCCAGACCTTCACCTCTACTCATCGTGTTTCTCTTCTCTAAATGTGCAGTTTGGTTTGAACATGGAGCCAAATCTGGGATTACTTCTGCCTCGTCACTTACTGTTGGTTCTGATTCTTTCAGTATTTCAACACACTCCAAACGTTCCATTTCAACTGCCGGACACAACTCACACCATGCATCTTCTAACATTACATCACCGACTATATTATTCACAGCATCCAAATGATCAGATTCTAACTCAAATTTACTCCGATTTAAATCTACAACAGCCTTTACCGAGTGGTTTGTTCTATCAAAAAATCTAATTAAACCAGTTCTGTAAAATTCCTCAAAAGTTTCACAGTTAAGCTTAAGCTGACAATCATGGCGGTACGGTAAAAACAACTGCAACATGCTTTGAAAAAATTTCTCTGGGTCTTTGGTTTCAGAGAAACGCGCGTAACGAACAACCGCTGGTTTAGTACGAGTTCTTTTTGTAACAAATCCTAAATCATTACTTAACTTTATAGGATTTCTACATTTTTCGTTTTTACTCAAAACACGATATTCTGATGCAAACGTAGCCAGGCACATATCATTGAACACATCATCATTTGGCCTCTTCTTATAACGATCAACTAATCCGGTCATCCACATGTCATCTGAAGTAAGATCCTGTGATGTTGCTTTTTGCCTCAAAACAGAAATAGGCAAACTCATTTTCACTATATTATCACCAGTGGGAACAAACACAACTTTCCTAGAACACTCCTTTAGATGCATGTTAGTTAGCCTGTAGACTGCTTCCTGCGCACAAACATCTCGATTATGAAGATAAACATTACCAAGACTCTTCAAGGCCTCTTTAGCACTAAGATTACCATCTTTGGCTGCTTCTCTTTGAGAATTAGCAAGCAGAAGGCCAATTTCCCGTTCACTTTTAGACATGTAAGATATTATGTATACACAGCACGCATAAGCATCGACGCAATACTGGATATCAAGATTAGCATTCCAAGCTTTTAACAGCAACTTGCTATACTGATTAATCCAGATTTCATTAACTTCCCTTTTCAAAACAACATGTGTATTTCGACTAAATCGTTTATATGCCATCTCAAATAGTTCCTGACTGATACCCAGGCCCTGAAACAGACCTTCTACACTGTTATATGGACAGTCTTCACTAGAAATAGCAGTCTTTACTTTAGTTAAAATGGCACTTGCTACTTCTTTGTCCATTTCCTGTTTACGTGCTTTATCTTGAGACGCACAGGCACACTGTACAGTGCTATCTGTTTTATCACACTTGCAAGTCTTCACTGCATCTTGATACTTTTCGCCACGGCTAATAAAAGTTCTAACAGATGCAGGTCGTGGAAAATTAAAACGACAAACAGTGTTTTTCTTTCTACAAGTCTTTGAATGCCGTTTGGAGTGCTGCTGGACAGATGAGACGACTTCATGTAGTGAATCGTCTTCAGAAGGAAGTTCACATGTGACATATTCATCAACAAATGCAATGACCTCCTCATCTGTGTTCTTATCTAAAATGGGAGCACCAGAAACCCAGAAAAGGCAATGACAGTGAGGAGAACCACGCTGCTGGAACTCAACACGATAATAATAATCTTCTATTTTACCAATGGGATTGGCAGGAGACATTAGCACTTCCCTTAAGAAGACATGCCATCTAAAATCAAACATTCGGGCAGCAGTTACTGGATTCCTACGTAGGAGGTCACATTTATCAGCCCACTCCAGCTGTTCCACTGTCTCTGTTCTGCCTTCCTGTTTCAAAATACTATAAAGAAGGTTAGTCCACCTCAAATCTGCCGACGAAAATGATGCGAACCAAGTAGGTTTGCCCAACATTTTTACACAAGCCAGGAGGTCTCGCTGAGCAGATTGCCAAAAAGCAGGTGTGCCGCGAATTGGTTTAAGAAACCGGTAGCCATCATCAAACTCTAACAGCTTATTTAAAGAATCCTGATCCTGTATCAAATTACGCAACTTCTGAGATTCACCGCTTTTACCTTTACGCAAAGCTATAGAAACTTTGGACACAACTTGCTCTAGTTCAGACATATACTGTGCAAAAAATATATATTCTACATTGTTAGCAAATCGACCATCAACATGAAGAAGCCTGTTGTTGAAATACCGATTCAGAGTCAAACGAAATTGTCTGCTTTCATAGTAAGTATTCGATCCTGAAGGAAACAAGACGGGAAAACATTTTGCTTCATTTGTAAAATCTGAAAGCAATTTCACTGGATTGTTACCTTCACCTGGAGCTACACTTAATATGTTATCTACATACTGATCTAATGCTTCTTGTCCTATATCTACTGGCATGAGACAGGTGTCCTGAAACATACAGTGCTGCTGTCTGTCATGTAATAACTCATCTTCTCCATCTATGCAAGTATCTTCATCTTTACTAGAACCACTATCCTTTTCCAAGACAGATGACTCATCTTCCTGAGTAAAAGTGTTAATCCAAGACTCATTGAACTCTACATCTTTGTAATGCAAATTATGATGTTTTAAATACTGAAGAGCTTCCTGAACATGCTGTGTGTCAACATACTGATAATCATAGTGTCCTTTATATGTCAATTTACGCTTTAACTTTACAGGTAATAAAGACCCCTCCATGTTGGTACGTGGTAACAAACTGCACGTTTCCACTATATTTGCAGGTACACAACATATCGGGCCATGAACCCCATTCTGACCACCTTTGGGCAGAGCCAACATTTTCATAAATGGTATATTCATCGCTATTAAATGTTGCTCTAATGTATTTAAACATGCCAGTTGAGGTGGGATGGGATCAATAGTCAGCCTGTTGATTGAACTTTCTGGGGGTATCTGACATTTACCCATTTTATAATGACACGTGTAACAGATGTACAGTTTATTTCTACATAAATTAAATTTGCAAGGTAATCTACAGGCATCATTGCATTTGTGCAGATGATTGTCACTTATACATTTATCTGCTATAAGTGACATTTCTTTGGTTTTTCTATAGTATTCTTGATTACAATTTAAGACCTGATGTCTAAACAACAAACGTGAGCAAACACAACACACAAAATCAGGTCCATCTTTCACCTTCTCTAAAAACTGATCTACAACAAAATCAAAGTTTTGTGAATTTACTTTAATCAGCTTTCTTTTATGCTGGATACTTTCTATTAAACATGTCTTATGTTTAACATTAAGGTATTTCTTTCCACTCAACTCTTTCATTTTGTCTCGATGAGCCAAATTATGATGGTACTTATACACACTGATCTGTTTAAGCTTTTCTTGATAAGCCAAATTATGATGGTAGTTGAAAATGGCCCTCTGTTTAACTTTGTCTTTGTGAGCCAAATTATGATGGTAGTTGAAAATGGCCCTCCCTTTAACTTTGTCTTTGTGAGCCAAATTATGATGGTAGTTGAAAATGGCCCTCCCTTTAACTTTGTCTTTGTGAGCCAAATTATGATGGTAGTTGAAAATGGACCTATGTTTGGCCCTCCGTTTAACTTTGTCTTTCTTAGACAAGTTGTAATGGTAGTAAAACGAAGCCATCTTTTTCACTTTCTCTTTATGTGAAAGAAGAAATTTGTAATTAAATTTGGTCACGCTGATCTTTTTCATTCTGTAAGCAACATTTTGCTTGTATGCATTTTTCTTCTGACTTTTTATTTTGTCTTTAACTGCATTTACCATTTTATAATTAGAAGCTTCTGCATAAGCCTTATTTTGCTTTAAATATCTGGAAAAACTCTTCCTCGTTTTCATCTTTTCCATGTTTGGGTCAGCATTTAACTGCATCATAGTTGACCTTCTGCATTTGTTTACGTTGTCTGACAAAGATTCGACTTTACAAAACCCAAAACATGTTTCTTTATTACCCAGTCTTATGCAAAGAACGGGTTCAAAATGATTATTACAGTTTGACAAATATAGTCCCTCAGTGACAAAATTACCAGTTTGAGAACTATATTTGACCCACTCTGTGCCATTGTTGATAAATATGGGTAATCCTAAAACACTGGCTGTAGTTCTAAATTCTACCTCTGTAGCACAGTGACCGACATAATTCATCTGTGACTTTTTTATGTATTCTGACACAGAAGCATGTTCTTTTCCCAGAAACTTCTCACACTCTTCAGCATTTTTGGACATATAAGAAACAACAGCGAGTCTGATCTTACGATGGCCCTTCTGTGACCCACTAATTACATGAGCTACAGCTCTAAAGAAACTGTTACCATCTTCAATAATATGTTTTGTCTTACACACATTTCCTAAAGGCCCACCTGATGTGGATTCTTGAGAATTGTGTTTCTCAAAATCTATTTTCAACCGATTACACAGAGTTTTACAAAAATCTGCAGACATAGGAGTAAATAAAGTATTTGAATGAACAACACTAACACCATCTGTATCTATGGAACTCGGCTCAAGTGTCACAGTTTCTACTGAACATTTTAAATGTTCTGTAGCAGCATGTCGAGTATTGTATCTCCCAGAAACACTATCTGCAGGGCCACAATAACCATAACAAGTTTCTGTGTTAGGTTGTTTTACACAAACCACTGTCTCATAATGGTTACCATTAGTATTCTCCAAATAAACAGCCTGCTGTGAAAAGTTGCTGTTGGAAGTATATTTAAGCCATTTATCATTACAGTAAGTAAATATGTTAATGCCAAAATAGTCAGCAGCAGCTTGAATTTCCACTTCAGTTGCCCAACTGCCAACGTACTGCATCCTGGATGAGGTGAGGTACTGCGAAACTGAGGAATACTCACTTCTTAAAATGGTTTGATACGTTTGAGGATTATTTTTTAACTGATTGACCAAAGCAAGACGGATTTTTCTATGATATTCCTGGGTGCTATAAACAGCTTGACTAAGTGCTCTAAAAAAACAGTTTCCATCTGCCACTATTGATTTATTCATGCATGGTACACCCAATTCACCAATCACACGAGATGATTCATCAACCATTCCAGACTTCACATTCAGACGTTTACTCAACACCTGAGACACGTCTCTAGAAATGGGATTGAAATGAAAATCTTTAGTGCCAACATCACTAACAAAAACAACAGGGTTTATGTCAATGTCATCTGTCTGTAACTTTATTGGTTCCGAGAGTGGAAATGACTCTTCACGCCTAACCTCCTTTCCTGTTGTTGGAGGCAACCTTGTTTGTTCAGAAACATTTTTAAATGTGTCCATCTGAACAATGTTAACTCCACTGATCTCAAACAACTTCTGAGTTCCATTTAATTTACTGGCAAACCTTAGAATATATCTAAAGACATTGTCAAGACTACTAAAGTATAGAATTACACTTTTACCGTTTGGGTCAACCATTCCATCTGCAGAACGAGCATGTGAATCAACAATAGCATAATGTCCATCTTCACTAAGTAAAGCGCAAGTATTGTCTCCAAGTGTAATAAAACATGTTTCATATTGTGTACACATCTTATTCAAACCATCCCAAAGACTAGTGTACACTCCAGCATTTATAAGATCGCCTTCAGCTATATCTACATCTCCACAAACAAAATCCCCATAATTCAACTTAAAAGTCTGTTCGCCCATAACAATTTCCTTTGGCAATTCTGGAACAGAAAGAAACACATTCCCAGCACTTATTAGATTACGGTCACGCAAATATGTGTACAACTCATCGCCCAAAACAACAACATTGTCCAACATGGCAACATCCCATGAAAAAACACTTTGTATGTTGTGCTTAGTTAAAGCAACAAGACTAATTGCTGCACACTGAACGCCACCATATTGAAAACGCCCATCGCTCTGATTAAATGATCCTGTAAGTGAGCTTAAAATTGTATCATTGTCTACAATACTGTTGTCGTCATCAACATTAACCACACTTGTGCTACATGAAGGATCAGGAGATGATTCATCAACCATCGCAGACTTTACATTCAAACATTTACTCAACGCCTGTGACACGTCTCTAGAAACGGGACTGGAATGAAAACTACTAGCATCACTAACAAAAATAACAGGGTTTATGTCAATGTCATCGGTTTGTTCAGATACATTTTTAAATGTGTCCATCTGAACAATATCCACTCCAGTGATCTCAAATAACCTCTGAGATCCCACCAGTTCACTAGCAAACCTCTGAAAATGTTGAAAAACATTATCAAGGTTCGCAAAGTACAGAACTACACTCTGTCCTGTCGGGTCTACCATGCCGTCTGCGGAGCGTGCATGGGAATCTACTACAGCATAACGTCCATTATCACAAATGATAGCACAAGTATTGCCACTTAATGTCATAATGCAAGTTTCATGCTGTGTGCACATCTTCTTCAATCCATCCAGGAGAGGAGAGTACACACCAGCATCTATTAACTCGCCTTCAGCTACATTTACATCTCCTAAAACAAAATCCCCGTAAACAAGCTTAAAACTCTGTTCTTCCATGTCAATTTCCTTTGGCAAGTCTGGAACAGAGAGAAACTCATGTCCACCACTAATCTTTTTGTTGTCGCGCAAATCTGTGTACAGCTTATCTCCTAACTCAACAACGTTATCCAACACGGCAAAATCCCAAGAGAAAACACTCTTCTGTTTGTGCTTTGTTAAAGCAACAACAGTAATAGCTGCACACTGAACTCCCCCATATTTAAAACGCCCATCGCCCTGATGAAATGATCCTAGGACAGAGTCTAAAATTGTATCATCGTTGTGTAAAATTGTTTTATCTTCATCAAAATTATTTACAACAGGATTTTGAACAGTTGTCTCTGGAACTAGAGACGACAGCAAAACCTGTGAACGCACGCAAGAAGGGGTGTTAGCGGACTGACCTCTGGGTGATGCATGCGCGTGATGGCAATCACCCTTCTGGCCAGAAGGAAGCATCACAGCATGGGCAGCAACAGACCCAGAGACAGTCCCAGGACAACCAGATGCCTCCTGATGGTGGGGTGAAGGCAGCTGGTCACAATCTAACACCTATACAGAAGAAATTAAAGGGCAATACATCGTCAATAAAGATTAGTTTAGATTTTATGTTAGAAACACACACTTCTTACCTCCTTCCTAGACCGAACAGACTCCACGTCTGCAAGAGGATTTATGCAAGGTGTGGATGCAACCTATAATTAAAGAACAACAGTTAAGAAAAATAACACCACAATGTATTTGTATGCCAGATAATTTAATGAATCAACCTCCTGCTGGACACGCCTAGCTGCTTTCTTAGAATGTCGCACAGATGTAGTCTACAAACAGAAAATAATACGGTTAAGTACAATACTTTCAAATATACCATACAGACAGCCCATATTACAAGCATCAGGAACAACATTACACTTTACATTAAAAAATAATAACAAACTTTTGCTTTAAAGCTACCTGTATGTCTGTGGGACCATCCGCTGGAGCAATCGTGTCCATGGCAGCCAAAATTGAAGGTGAGAACCTAACGGGATTCAGGGGGATGAAACACTCCTTCAAGGCCACTGAAGTGTCATCAGCCTATTGAAGAAAATTCACCACATATTATCATCTAATCAAAATTCTTTGAAAAAGATCAATCAAAAACATTCACAAACCTTAGAAACAACCACTCGTTTCTTGGGGGAATTAGAAGTCTTTTCAAATTCCCCTGAATGGTTCCTCTGCAATGGTAAATAAAAGAAAACACATTTAGAAGCATTACTGGCCCAGTTGCCTAAAATTATAAACATTTTACAATATTTATACTTTATAAAGTCTCTCACCTTCCCGCTAGGTCTCACAAACGTCCATTCGGAAGGGCGTGGAGGTGGAATGCGTTCAACACCCTTCACAACCACACGGGGCACAATACTCGCTTTCTGCGGATGAGACACCTGGTGCTGCACCAGTGGCTTTGGTGCGTGTGTCTCCAAGAACTGATAGGAGGCATTCCACATCAGTTGCGTGAGTATAGGCATCCCGTGATTATCACTGAGGTGGATCTGCAACCACAAACACGAACAAAAGAAAATACAAATTTATCATCTCAAACTTAAGAACCTTTACCTTGTTTTCTTCCAAGCAATATACTTACACCATCACGGCACCACAGTTTAAGACGGTACCTGGGTAGGTGATCGTGGATCGGCACATAACTTACACCTTCGAAGCAGAAGGAAAAAATTCATGTAAACTTATAAATTGTGATTGTTTGATACCTAAGAGTAAATAGCAATAACGCTTGTCGTTAATACTACCGTTTCATCTAATTATGTTGCAACTTACCAAGCTTAGCCGATCTGCGGTGGTACTCCTGCTGAAACAGGTCTTGACGCTCCCACGATCCAACTAAACGGGGAATCATGGCGGTACAGAAAACCTAAAAAAAAAAGAAAAGAAGAAAGAATACAATTTTTTTTAAAGACGTACGTTTACTGTCATTTCTCATACCTTCAAAATTACACAAATCAGCCTCTCACCTTAGGCCAGCGACTGAGAACAGCCAAAAGGTACCGCTCAAATGCATCCCCTGCCTCTTCAACTGTTCTGCTGGTGGTAAGGTTGTTAGAAGGAGCCATGACGCAAACAGCATCAGGCTCCCGAGGTAACACAGCCTGTGAAACCTCAAGGCGCAGAAGATCTGCACAAGCTCCTGGAGTGGACATCACACCAAAAGCGAGGCCGCCAACCGGCATAGGGACTATGCCGTCTGCCACGGACCTCAAGTGGGAGTCTCCAACAAGTAGGACAAACTAAATTAGAAAAATAAAAAAATACATTTCAATATAAAACAACCTGTATTTTTATGACATTTCATACAAACGGCAATGCAATATGCTTTTCAGGAAGAAAGAGATCACATTAAACAGTCAAAGTTTACAAACAATAAAACATGAAATGGTAAAACTAATCACAGAATACACCAACATAAATACATGTCAATACAAATAAAGATATGTATAAATAACTAAGCAGCTTAAGTTCTAAATCACAGATTGAGAAGCACCGACTAAAAAGGAAGATGAACACAACTAGGTTTTCTATTAAGATTCAAAAGTTGGTAGACTTGAGGCACAAGTCAGAAAGAAGCCGATTCAGTCTGTTTGCAGCACTGTAACTGATAGCGGCTTCAACACCATCTGACCGTTTCCTTAGAATCCCAGAGTACTGCTAGATAGTATTGGAAGAAAATCTATATTTATATTTGAAATATTTGTGGACATTACACTCACTTTCTTGTCAGGAATCTCATCTGGAAGGACCAACTTGTGAGCTTTGTTAGAAATCAGACTAGTCGGCCAACGACGAACTCGATGACGAAAGCCAGTTCCAGAAACTTACAAAAACACACACACAAAAATTAACAATCTTTTTGGCTAATAATTTTTCATCTTACATAAATACAGTATAGATTAAATGAATTCTAAAACACTACAATAATTTGTTCTGCGAAATAATACTGCAATACATACAATTAGCATCATCGTTGCGGTGCGTTGGAATCCCAATTCGAATAGGCGGAGCTGGACGATTGCTGCGCTTAGCAGCATCCGCCTTGCGTTTGGACTCTTTGCCAGGCATAGTGAATGCTGTTTGAAACATAAAATACATGACAGCACTATTAGAAAAGCAACACAAACACTATGGATTTCTATGTTATCATGTGTCTGTACTCAGTAAAGACAGAATTAGCCTCTCTCTCTCTCACTCTCACTCACTCACACCTTTTAGAATCTTATGCAACCATCAATTTGCTAAACTTATATAAATGTAAAAACAATCCTAAATTTTAAAGAGCAAGTCACCCATGACCAGATTCTTATTCAACTCCCACTTCCTGTTTGAAAAATGCAACAAATGCTGTTTCCTAGCAGACCGAGAGGGTGGAGCCACAAACAAATACACACACTCACAACATTGTGACATCATAATGTACCATCTAACATCACTGTGTACCTCTTAGTCAATAGCTATGACAGATTTAAATTCAAATGCAGTGCAGAGTTTTTATCTGACAACGGCACAACATTGACAGTTTTAGGCAGAAAATTAAAATCTTAACTAAAATGCACTAAAGTGCAGAACTATTGACTGCGCATTTCTGTAGCACGATTAGACACACATTTATATAGTTTATCAGAAAAAAAAGTTGATTTGGGGGCGACTTGCTCTTTAAATGAGTTAATCACAGTATAATCTAATTTAAAGGATAAAAATTAATAACTTGTGTGACATCTATGACAAAATACATTAACATAATTATTACTACTTTACTGATAACCCCTGAACAAGGAATCATAATATAAAAATGAAAATTTCTAATCAAACCCCAAGAATGTAGTTTTAAATCATGCTAAATTTCAAACTATTGTTTAAAAATATCAAAAGTTATTAAATGTCAAGTTTTATTAGAACTTACTTGCACTTATGAAAGTGCACATACACCTGCTGTATTCTATATAGAATGCTTAGACTAATTCAAATAGTCAGCAATACATATACTAAAAAACATTTATTTATAACTGCATTGTATGAAATATTCAGTCACAACATATTCTTTAATTTGGTCTTTAACAATGCAACTTTAATAGTTTAAACACCCCATTGTTATCAGTCAAACTTTTGAATAGTCTTATGGTATTTACATTATTTTACTTAATCTCAGTTTAGCTTTAAGTACTGTAACTTTTAATAACGTTTACTTATTTCTACATTAAACTTTGCATGACTAAAAATAAACTCACAATATTACATTATTTTTATCATTATTTTTTCCCCGTGTCCTGTCTGGCTGTGAAGCAAACAGAATTGATGTCTGAATGTTGGTGAAAAGCCTTACAGATTTACTCTCAAGTGGAGCATGAAAGCTAATGTCACGTCTGATACTTTAAACTTTATTGTTTTTGAATACTTTGTAATTCCGACCAGACAGGGAATCAGAGGCGAAAGATAAAGACAAAGACAAATGGTGGGGGCAGTCCACAAAAATAAACAATAATGAACAAGAGTCTGCTTCTAGGCCTGCAGAAAGAGAAAGAAGAGAAAAAAATGGGACACACAACAACACAACAGGAGCAAGCTATCACTGTGTCAACTTGAAGAAATACAATCACACAATAATAATAAATCATAGCGCATTCAGTGGCAACGACAGCCTTAAGACATGTGTTGAACGTGCCCAAGTCCATACTTATATGAGCACCTGTGTGTGTGTACACACGCTTGTTTATGTAAGGTTTCTCTATAGGAGCGTCCAATAGAGAGTGTGAGGGGCCACAGACCTGCCCCCAAAGATGTGTAGGAGACTAAGAGAGCTCCAAGTCCCAGAGATCCAGCCGCTGCCCCAGAACACAAAAACCCCAAGGAGACTGCAACCAGAAAGGCCCCCGCCCCCTTGAGAGGTGCAGAGGATCGCCCCGGGGGGACCACAACCAGCAGCTGGCAGAGACCCGGGAGATATCAGCGGCAAGCCCACCTGCAGCCTCCCACCCCCCGCCTGGGACCCAGCAGAGCCCAGGGACCCAGACCCCACCAGGATTGATCAGACAGATGCCAAAAATCTTAAACCCCCTGACCCGGGAGCCACGAACATTCAGGTAGACCAAGGTACCGCACTCCACACCAGGTGTGGCAGGGAGAGGGGAGATGAAGATCTATATCATCAAAACAAGTCCCAGGAGAAGGGAGGAGTCAAAGGCCCCACCTGACATATACAGTCATACACAAACACAGTAATACACTCCCTCTCATGCTCACACATACACATACAACCAAAGACTTCTAAAAATGCACGCCAGACACCCACTTATGCTCCCTATACACACCCTAGTCCCGGTACTGCTGCACATTGGGTACAACCATTACTAGAGTTTGACCCTTTCTGCTGGGGTGCTGATGAACAGACTCCCCGCCCAATGCTGAGCACAGCAACCCACCACCCCAGACCCCAACCAGACAGCCAGATCTCCCTCTTAGCCTCCAGCCCCAGGAAGCCAAGCAACAACAGAGGTGTGCTAAGACCCCTAGTCTCCCTCCGCCTGCTCCAATATAGTTAGTGTTCGTTGATGAGGTGTATTCCATGGCTGTGGTGAGCGGGCAGTGCGGGCATTGTCTGCCCATGCCAGTTTATGCCACCACACCACCCCACTTGCACCCACAGCCCTCGGTGTCTAAGTGCACTTTAAAATTGGAAGTGGCCACCGGCCCCCTGGAGGAGGCTGAGAAATCCCCCTGCCAAATGCCGTTGAATGTGCTCACTCCCAAGGCCCTAAGTGTGTGTTTGTGTGGAATGTCGTCAGTGGAAGTGTATAAGGTGCAAATAAAATTGGGGGGCAGGTTGCCACAGGAATGCGGAAATGGGTCCATACCCGCACTCCCTGATATGCCCACCCCCCCAAGGTCCTATGTGTATGTTTGTGTGATGATGTGAGGGAGCAGGAGGAGAGAAATATGCGGGGATGGGGAGGAATGGCTGGTTGGGCTTAGCCCTCCAGGGAGCCAAAAATAAACTTTTGACAATATTACATTCAAATGTGAAAAACTACAAGTTTCTGTTAGAAACATAAAACAGAAGTGACTCAAATATGCACGTTACTTCCACGTTTTATCAGCAAAAAAAAAGTTGATTTGGGGGTGACTTGCTCTTTAAGGGCAATTCTCATCTGTTTTGTTTGATCTCATCTGTAGACATTTATTATAATTGGGGATGTCAAACAACTAATTTTTAAATGTAATTAAACATAGGCTGTGAATTAATCAAAATTAATCACTATTTCCTCAAATGACTGAAAAAATACCAAATAAACCAAAAGTAAATGAATGCCATCCTCCTTGTGATGATGCCCTGGGCAACTGCCATAAGTCACATCAAAAAATGCTGCTTATCATTCCAACGATCCCAAATAGACTCACATTAGACCACATGAAAGCAACTGAACCCAAAAATATATTAACCAGTAGGGCTGCTCAATTAATCGAATTTTAATCACGATTACGATCTGAGTTTTGAACGATTCTAAAAAAACAAAACAAGCCGATTATTTGCTCCTCCCGCTTGCGCTGCCCTGAGTTGCAAATGAAGCGTTCCTCCACAGTGTTGCCAACTTAGCGACTTTGACGCTATTTCTAGCAGCTTTTCAGACCCCCTTCTTGACTTTTCAAACTTAAAAGTACCTAGCAAACACCTCAGAAACATCTCTGGGAACCCTTAGCTATTTTCTGGTAACTGTCGTCGACATTTCCTGCAGGTTAGCTAAACAGCTCTCGGAGCCGGCTCCCTGTTGGATTAACCAGAGTGAGTGACACACACACCGCACCTGCGGACTCCTGAGCCACTAAAAATGACTAAATGTGCGTGTGCGGCGCGCTCAACACACGTGCAGCTTGCCCCGATTGCTGTGAGACCGGGTTGGGGGGTGTAGCTGTGGTTGGGACAATTATTACATTAACTGATGGACCTGTAAATAAATAGTTTATAAATAAGGTAGAAATAAGTTCCTCACGCTGATAACTAATAACTAATCTCTCTGAGGACACGGTGCTTGTGCACTCTCCTACAGCACCTTGACACGACTCAATGTTATGCAACATTTTGTGAACATCAATTTATTTACATGTATTTGTTATAAATGCCACTGCATAATTCTTGCTGTCAGTATTTGCAAGGTATTGGTTTTTGGGTCTGTACTGGTTAGACTTAAATAAGTTAAACCAAGGTCTACAGCCCTTGGGTCATAGACTGTGAGCTATAAGTAATATTGGTCTTTTTATACTGGGAATCAGGAGTTATTTTAGTGATCATCTAGTTTATTATTTTTGTCCTGATTGTGCCCTGAGCAATTTTATGACTGAATAAAAACAAATAAAATCAACATAAATTGAAAAATCGTCCTAAATAATAGTGATCTCAATTTCAATCACCATAATCGTGATTATTATTTTTGCCATAATCGAGCAGCCCTATTAACCAGTAAATAACTGCACTCTCACACAACACGCCTGTAACACTCACGCAACCTCCCTCTCAGCTGTCAACCTCCTCTAGGGAGGCACCGCAGAGCCGCTCAGACTCCATTACCCAACATCCCCAGCGCCAGGCTTCCGGTCACGTCACCCGCCAAATCTATTTAAGGAAGTGCCGCACAACACCGACTCACGTCGGCATCAACCTCCAAGCATTAACCAACCAGGTGCGAGGTCCGCACGGCTCCGCGCGGAAAAGTTGCGTCATTTTAACAACCACGCCCCTCCACCGCGCCTCCGCACGGCCCAGAATTTCCGCAACGCGCACCTCGGAAAATGTCTAACCACGCGGAAAAACATGGCGGACCAGCAAGAACTACTATGGCAGAGGTTCGTAAATAGACATTTCTATGATTCAGCTCTCAGAGGTCACCGTGATCAACATGTTGTTAATAGTTCTTGGAGAGAAACAGCTCGCACTGTCGGAAAAGATGAGAACGCTGTTAAAAATGCTGAAATGCCATGTTGTAAACAGTAAGTTCTACTTCTACTATGGTGTGGTGTTGAATGCACCTAACCTAACCCAGAGTCCAAACCAGATTGTCTCAGATCACGAAGCCTGTTCAGATCAGACCAGCCAGATCTAAGAATCCTGCCTGTTCTTAGAGACCAGCCTCAGACCAGGACTCGCCGTGTTCAGCTGTGTCACCAGGTCACCATACAGCTGCGCACTCGGCTCCCAGAACAGCGTGTCCATTCAACCCGGCGTCAGTCACTCCGCGCTTGGGTTAAAAGCCACGCCACATCCAAACTCTCGCCCAGCTCGAGTCACCCCGTTACAGCCTGCAGCAACAGTTAGGACTCCTCCCTCCCCTTTTAAAGCGTTTTCGCTTCCTAGGACATTGTGGTTGTAAAACCCCAATGTCTGAGACTCGAGTCTGGTCCCGGTGTGATCAACCAGTTTCTGCGGGAATGTAACGGCGGAACCGGTTCGCAGCAGCGCGAGTCCACCCCCCCTTCGTGTCTTACCGTTAAATGTTACATCACGTGCCACATGGACACTCACTCACGCTGCAGATTCAACAAAACTACTTTACTCTTTTCCAAATTATATCACAAGAATAATGAAGCTGCTTGCGTAAAAATCGACACAGCAAATATGTAAGTATTACTTACCATAATAAGAAGTGAACACGCCAGCTGAATACAGCTAATATTGCTTAAAAACAAACATACATACAAACAAACAAACAAACGACAGATAACAATAAGCACAAATGGAATATTCTCCAAAATGCTGCTTTACAACGCTAAAAAGAAGGCAAAACCCCAAGCAAGCCTACATAGTGCGGCACTGAAACGAGTCTTGTTCAAAGACGTGAATGGCAGTTGGATTGTAAAATATATACCCGAACTTGAGCCAATCAGCGGGATAGAATACATCACGTGGAAAAATATCTCCCAATAAGGTTGAAGTCTTTAGAAAACACAATGCGCTAATCCTCCAATCAGTAAGGCAAAATCGGAAAATTCAAAATAAACCAATAAGTTTCTTTAACGACACAGCAACGTCACATTCGTCTCTGATTCCCGTGTTTTACAGAGGCCGCCCCCTCACTTCCAGACAGTCCAGGAGAAGAGGCCGGCATAAGGTTAGTCAATCGATGTTAAAGCTAAAGCTAGCAAAAACTAGCTACTTGCTAGCTGACTAATGTTTGTTGAAATTATCACGATTTGCAGTAAACGATGTCCGGAGAATTGTTCGAGGATGCATAGCTGTTAGCTCAGACTAGCTGTTAGCTCAGACTAGCGGTTAGCTCAGACTAGCGGTTAGCTCAGACTAGCTTTTGGCTCAGACTAGCTGTTAGCTCAGACTAGCACTTAGCCCAGACTAGCGTTTGGCTCAGACTAAGACTAGCTTTTGGCTCAGACTAGCGGTTTGCTCAGACTAGCGTTTTGCTCAGACTAAGACTAGCTTTTGTTTCAAACTAGCGGTTAGCTCAGACTAGCTTTTAGCTCTAACTTGGCAAAAGATGGCTACCACAGATAAGTTTCATCAGCAAACACAAAAAATGGCACCAACTCTGTTGGTTTTACATATTCATCTGAAATCTGTTCATTTTTTAGGTCAGTCATTCATATCGAATTACACCAGATCTTATGATTTTGCATGATCCATTATTTTGTAAATCTGATTTCAAGTTCCATGAAAAACAGTGATGTGATGTGATGAAGGGGCTTGACTGTGACCAATAGCGTGGGTGGTAAACACACACAGGTTCTAATAACACCTGAGCTCCATGTCGTTTGAGACTGATGCATCAGTGTTACAGCGGGGCTAAAGACATGATCAGGAACAGGTTACAGCTGGATGATCTAGGAAGGCAAAAGATCAGGACGTCTGAGTGGTGAACAGGTGAGCAGACCTTCGGGACGTCCCGCTGTCACGCCAAGAAGGGCACGGCTGCAGAACCGCAGATTCACTGCTGCAGATTCCCACCTACAGCAGCAAATCTGCGGCGGGTCTGGAGCCGTAGATATTCATCACGTCTTCCTCGTTCTTCATGGGCCGTGATGCTCTTGGATGAAAACATCTACCTCTAGCAGCTCCTGATCAGCTGATGACAGCTTCTACAGACCGCGCTGCTTAACGCACGCATTTCCTTATCAGTAACAGAAACGACGTCTTGACGTGGGCCGCTGCTGTAAAAAGTGAGGCGCGAACCAGAAAAGCTTCTGCCGATCACAATTCAACAACGGATTATGAAAGAACGGATAACGCTCGAAACACGCAGATTCTTCCTGATGTGAGAGGTGAGTCTCCACTTTGTTTTGGTTGTTTTGGCGTCGACATCCTAGCGCGCCGACACCTCTCTCTCCCTGGCTGCAGCTTTTTGAGGTTCTCTCCAAGTTCAGTGAATCCAATTATGTGATCAGAACTCCTCTAATGAGAAAGAAAACCATGACTTGCCATGTGAATCGTATGAAGCTATTTCATGAACGTGCTACCGCTGTGACTCAGCCTTGTTTAGTCTCCGCAGAGGTTTCTCCCCCACTGCCTGATACTGTGCAAGATGATGCTGTGGCGTGGAGTTTGCTGCCCCCTGTCACCCCACGTCTCTGCAACTCCGAAACTCTCTCCAACCTGTCGTCCAGTTTGGGTCACCTCACCTCTTCGCAACAGGAGGAGCTTTCTCATCTAATTCACTCTTTTCCGGAACTATTTTCAGACGTGTCCAGTCAGACCCACCTAATAACTCATGACATCAGCCTTACTGATTCCGTCCCCGTTCGTATGCACCCTTACAGGGCTAGTCCGATGAAGAGGGAACTAATGAGAAAGGAAGTAACTTATCTATTAGAACATGGCCTAGCAAAGCCCAGCACCAGTTCCTGGAGCTCACCATGTTTACTGGAAAATAAACCTGATGGCTCATATAGGTTTGTTACTGACTACCGCAAGTTAAATGCAAAAACCGTCCCAGATTCGTTTCCTTTGCCTCGTGTAGAGGATTGTGTGGATAGTGTGGGTTCAGCTACATTTGTTACTAAACTAGATCTTCTAAAAGGCTATTGGCAGGTGCCGCTAACTCCGTTTGCATCTAAAGTGTCTGCTTTCGTCACTCCAGATAACCTGCTCCAGTACACCGTGTTGCCGTTCGGTTTGAGGAACGCCCCCGCTACTTTTCAGCGTTTTCAGCAAGAACTACTTCTTCTTCCGCCAACCATAGTGTGTGATACGGCACAATATAAATACCTTAACCCTCCACTGGGGGGCGCACACTGGGCTCCCTGTTTATTCAATTCAATAATTTATTTCACTCAAAGTTTAAATATACAAACTTCAAATTAGAATATAAGCATTCGAGTGAAATAGGGGGAGGAAGAAGAAAAAATCTTATATGACCTACCCCCTTTAACTAAGACAAGATAAATATAAAGTACAAAATAGCCTTATACACAAAAAATAAACCGCTCTCTTACTTCCACAAATAATATCACTACTAAAACATTAATCCTCCATCCTAAACCCACCAAATCATACGATTTTAGCCTTTTATCTTTATACATTTTTTTTAATTGACCAGTACTTGTACATTTTTTTAATTCATCATCCAGGTTATTCTATAATTTCACACCATATGTTAACATACACATTTGCTTTAATGTAGTACGAACAAATATCCTTTTAAACTCTGGTTTCTTTCTACTCTTACCATTTTTTGGGATCAAAACAAAGAACATTTGTAGATTAGTTGGCAGTAAATTATTACTAGCCTTAAACATAATTAGTAAAATTTTCAAGTTAACTAAGTCTTTAATTGATGCTTTTCCTGTTTGCTCAGCAGGAAGAATCACGCCCCTCCCAGAGACACCCTCTGTCTTGGCTGGATGATGATGCAGAGATGGTGGCTGCTTGTAAATCTGTGGAAGGTATGGGGCAGAACAAATCTAATTTGCACCTTCCAAGCTTAAACAACGCACACTACAAATTTTTTGTGGTCTTTTTAGACTCCCTCATCTCAAAGCAACCAACAATAGGAGCTGCAGCGACCAGGACGTCGCCAAAGGCTCCTGCTCTACAGCGGCTGTTGGTTCTCCTGCTCCTGCTGATCCCTCTGCTTCTGAATCCCCTGCTGGTCCGATAGCTGCTTCTTCTAGCTCCACTACTCCTCCTGGTCCCTCTGCTGGCTTTTCTGCTGCTGTCCTGGACAAGGTTTTAAGGAACAGGACGGACCTTGCGATGCCAATCTCTCGGCCTGCTGCTACTCAGCCACAGCTTCAGCCCCAGGTGAAGCCTCAATTTCAACCTCAGTCTCTGCTACAGCCTAGAAAACAGACTCCTGTGAGTTGTGAAACAGTTGTAGCCTCTTCCACCTCTACGCTATCTGAAGCCCCTTGGCACACAGTCAGGCCCATTGTGCCTAAGCGGTCTCTGTTCAGTCCAGCTCCAGCCCTGCGTCGCTCCAGCCTTCTGCCAGTCTGGTGTTTCCTGAGGCCACTGCTACCTCGTCTCCATCCCCATCATGGTCCAGGGACACGCTTTACAAGTGTAAACAGGAGCTTTCCTTCTTTGGGGAGGGAAATAAATCCAGGGTGCAAAACAACCCTGTGTGCATGATCTGTGGACAGGTGACTCAGGGACACAAAAAATACAAAAGGAAGAGCTTCTGTACTGTAAAAATGATGTCCACATCAAAGGGTCTCACAGGCATTTTATTTAAAAGTTTTGAGGAGTTTATGTTGGTTCAATGTCCGTTTTACCGCGGGTGTCAATACCGACACTCTGGCACAGCGCGTTACCTCCCGATGAGCAGGGGCTTGTCACCTGCTGTCTTTAGGAAGCGACTACTCGATGACAAACATGAAAAGTCACTACAGAGCAGTGAAATCGACTAGTTCATACAACCCCAAGTTTGTAGTGTTCGTATGTCCAATATTTTCATCAATCAGCAACTGAAGCGCTGCTACCTGCTGTTCTTTCAGTGGACTGTCAAATTCTGGAATCACAATCACAACGTCCGCAACTACTCCATATTCAGCTACCACATCCCAGTCATTGTCCGGCTCTTGAATATCCTGATAATTGGACCAAACAAATTTAAACACCACAATTATTATCATTCCCTTATTGCATCACAGTTATTAGCCAATATTGACTTGTTTAAACCTTATGTGGATTACCAAACTTTTCAAGCTATTTTACCAGCTGATCCATTTAAGCAAATGAACTTTACCATTAATTCCAAATACTTTAATTTGTTTCACATTTGATGCTGTTCACTTAGGACTCATTCCTTTTTATTTTGAATGAATTAAAAAGAAATGCACCTCAACTTACTCTGGCTGCTGGGTCGGGTGACACATCATTCCTGTGTACCATAGCTGCTCAGGAGTTTTGTTTCCTTCTGTTCTAAGAGGATGGTTGTTCCAGCCTTGAAGAAAAGCTTGTAGGTCTGCCTTCAATTTAAGAAGAAACATCATGTGAACAGCAAAATGATCTTCTGTAAAAGAGTTAGAAATTGATTGCTGCGCCTTTGTCACACATGTTGCATGTACCTCCACACCTGTGATATGAGTATGCCCTAGTGGTGAGACGTGTAATATAATGGTGGCCTCAGAGGGGATCTGAGTCAGGGTGAGGTGCGGACGAGGTGACCTTTGGCGGTTTCTGGTGTCGAGGTGGTCAACGTTTCTGTTCCACAGACATGCCCTTGGCTACCGGCCAGGACGGAGCGGTGCGGAGCTGGGTTTGGAGAGTCGTGATGAAGCGGAGGGGATGCGGACGGAGGGCGAGCAGCTTCGCTGCGAGGGCCGAACGACGCTGCTTGCAGCTTTAATTAGGCCCGAGCAGCGAAAGCGCTGCGAAGGCCTCTTGTTTTTGCTCTGATTATTATTATTTTTTGTTATTCCGTGCCCCCTTTGAACAGCTTTTTGGGGACCTTAACATACCCCAAAACTCACAATATTTTGCACACTTGTCAGGCCTGGTGAAAAATTTGATATTTTAAAGGTCCCAAAAAAATCGCAAAGAAAATGGCTGAACAGCGCCCCCTACAAAGTGAAAAAAAACCCTCTCCATAAAGCTTAGTTTATCGTACAGTTATGAAATTTGGTACACTTGTAGTACTCAACAGTCCGCACAGAAAAGTCTCTTGCAACCATGGTCAATATCAAACAGGAAGTCGGCCATTTTGGGTTGAAATGGCGATTTTTTGCCGTTTTTGCCGTTTTTAGGGTCCGTTTCTGATTGGATTGCTCGATCATTTTTCGCACGATCGTCTCAAAAATTGTGTAAAATTGCTCAGAAGGGATGGGCGAACAAAATGAGATAAGGATTCTGAGTTTTCGTATATGTTGAAGGGGCGGAGCCAGGCCTCGAAGTTTGACTACTCGCCAAAAATATTTAAATTGCTATAACTTCATAACTGAATGGAATAGAGTTACCAAACTTTCTGTGGTCATTCGTCATCCACCCACAAAGTAAATTGAAAGGTCGGATGATGACATCACACAAGCCCCGCCCCCTCAGGACCAAAAAGATCAAGTTTTACTGTGAAAGGTCCCAAATTGCCCCATTTCACTTAATCACCACAAATTTGTAGCTGGTAACTCAAGACAAGTGGGGGTTGCTTGGCGTCACTTTATGGGAGTTTTCGGCAGAGGGCGGGGCTGTGGTGGCGCGGCGAATTCAGGCGTACCGCCTTGGCCTTACGTTTGCCTCCCATTTCGTCATTTCCAAAGATATCGTCACGAAACTTCTTGTGAGTGATCCTAGTCCGGCCCCCCAAAAGATCTGATGTGAACATCTGGTGGGCGTGGCCTATTTTCTGAAATAGCGCCCCCTAGGACCATTAAAACTATTAGCCCCAAGCCATGCTTTGACTGAGGATTACGAAATTTGGTACACTAATGTGGTGTCTCAGGACCTACAAAAAAGTCTCTTGGAGTCAAGTTCAAAGTCGCACAGGAAGTCGGCCATTTTGGATCAAGTACGCGATTTAGTGGTTTTCGCACACGTTGTTTGGAGAGTGATGCTCCGTCGCCCTTTTCACCAATCTCCTTCAAACTTCTGCTATATACCCTTAAGACATAGGGGAAAAAATTCAACCGTCGGATTTTTCAAAAGTTGAAAGGTGTGGGCGTGGCTAAGCCTCAAACTTTGACCTGTCGCCACGCTACTCTTTTTTTCACAGCTCCCTACTGGACTCCTTTTACCCAATCACCAGGATTCTGTGGCAAACAGCAGTAGACAAGTTGAGGTTACTTGGTCTCCAGTACTGGCAGGTTTTGAAAAAAGGCGGGGCTTTGGGACCATGGCGAAAATCGCCATCACGCCATGGAAATACGTTTGTCTCTCATTTCTTCAGTTATCGTGATATTGCTACGAAACTTCTGGTGAGTGATCCTAGTCTGAGCTCCAAGAGAAATAGACAGCTGAATTTTGTGGGCGTGGCCTATGTTTTGAAATAGCGCCCCCTAGGACCATTTAAACTATTAGCCCCAAGCCATGCTTTGACTGAGGATTACGAAATTTGGTACACTAATGTGGTGTCTCAGGACCTACAAAAAAGTCTCTTGGAGTCAAGTTCAAAGTCGCACAGGAAGTCGGCCATTTTGGATCAAGTACGCGATTTAGTGGTTTTCGCACACGTTGTTTGGAGAGTGATGCTCCGTCGCCCTTTTCACCAATCTCCTTCAAACTTCTGCTATATACCCTTAAGACATAGGGGAAAAAATTTAACCGTCGGATTTTTCAAAAGTTGAAAGGTGTGGGCGTGGCTAAGCCTCAAACTTTGACCTGTCGCCACGCTACTCTTTTTTTCACAGCTCCCTACTGGACTCCTTTTACCCAATCACCAGGATTCTGTGGCAAACAGCAGTAGACAAGTTGAGGTTACTTGGTCTCCAGTACTGGCAGGTTTTGAAAAAAGGCGGGGCTTTGGGACCATGGCGAAAATCGCCATCACGCCATGGAAATACGTTTGTCTCATTTCTTCAGTTATCGTGATATTGCTACGAAACTTCTGGTGAGTGATCCTAGTCTGAGCTCCAAGAGAAATAGACAGCTGAAGTTTGTGGGCGTGGCCTATATTCTTAAATAGCGCCCCCTAGAGCCATTAAAACTTTCAGCCCCAAGCCATGCTTTGACTGAGGATTACGAAATTTGGTACACTAATGTGGGGTCTCAGGACCTACAAAAAAGTCTCTTGGAGCCAAGCGTAAAGTCGCACAGGAAGTCGGCCATTTTGGTGCAAGTACGTGATTTAGTGGTTTTCGCACACATTGTTTGGAGAGTGATGCTCCGTCGCCCTTTTCACCAATCACCTTCAAACTTCTGCAATACACTCTTAAGACATAGGGGAAAAAATTCAACCGTCGGATTTTTCAAAAGTTGAAAGGTGTGGGCGTGGCTAAGCCTCAAACGTTGACCTTTCGCCATTACTTTACTTGACTTAATAACTCCCATGTGCATGATCAGATCTTTTTCGAACTTTGTCTGTGTGATCATTGACCATATCTGTAAACAATGACAATGTGGACAGCTGACATCACCTAAGCCCCGCCCCCTGACTACAGGAATTTATTTTTTATGCTGAAATGCCCATATTTGTCCCCTCTAATTTAGTCAACATGACCCTAAGGTCATGCACTGTCTTCATGATGCTGTAATGACCATTCAGATCTGATAGCTTTCCAGAAAGGGAGGGGCTTTGATGCCATGGCGAATTCTGGCGTAACGCCGTAATCTTAATATTCAATTTAATGGTGAGCTCAGAGGGGATGCTGAGTCAGGGTGAGGTGCAGACTAGGAGGCCATTCGCGGTTTCTGGTGTCGGGGTGGTTGACGTTTCTGTTCTGTCAGACGTGCACTGGTGCGACGGCAGACCGGAGCGGCGCGGAGCTGCGAGGGCCGAACGACGCTGCTTGCAGCTTTAATTTTTCTTTTTTTTTCTTTTTTTTTCTTCCGCGTCTTTGGATGGCCTTTAGGGGGTCTTAGCATATCCAAAAACTCACCAAATTCTGGCCCAATATAGAAAGCGCGTGAAATTTACGTATTTCGCTGGCAATGTGAAAGTTGGCAAAAAAGTGTTTCGACAGCGCCCCCTGGAAAATTAAAAATACCCCTCCGCTTTGACCTTTTTTCATAGTAGAATGATGAAATTTGGTACACTTGTAGAACTCAACAATACGCACAGAAAAGCCTCTTGCACCCATGATCAATATCAAACAGGAAGTCGGCCATTTTGGACTAAAGTGGCCATTTTGACACTGTTTTGGCCATTTCTAGGGTCTATATTTGGTTGAACAGTTTGGTCATTTTTTGCACGATTGTCTCAAAAATAGTGTGCGATCGAACAGAAGCGATGGACGAATCAAAAGAGAAAATAAAATTGACTTTTTGTAAATACTGAAGGGGCGGGGCCAGACCTCAAAGTTCGAGCACTCGCCAAAAAAATTCAAATTGCTATAATTTCATAAATGAAAGAATTAGAGTTAAAGTAACTTTCTATGGATAATTGTCATCGCCCCCCGAAGACAAATGAATGGTCGATTGATGATGTCACATAAGCCCCGCCCCCTCAGGCCTTAAAAGGTCAAGTTTTACTGGGAAATTGTCCAAAATTCGCCCTTTCAAATAATCAGCCCAAATTTGTAGCAGGTAACTGAAGACAAGTGGGGGTTGCTTGGCGTCACTTTATATGAGTTTTCTGCAGAAGGCGGGGCTGTGGCAGCGCGGCGAAGTCAGGCATACCGACGTGGCCTTACGTTTGCCTCCCATTTCGTCATTTCTAGAGATATCGCCACGAAATCTCTTGGGAGTGATCCTAGTTCGGCCCCCCAAAAAATGTGATGTGAACATCCGGTGGGCGTGGCCTATTTTCTGAAATAGCGCCCCCTAGGGCCATTAAAACTGTCAGCCCCAAGTCATGCTTTGACTGAGGATTACGGAATTTGGTACACTAATGTGGTGTCTCAGGACCTACAAAAAAGTCTCTTGGAGCCAAGCGCAAAGTCGCACAGGAAGTCGGCCATTTTGGTCCAAGTACTCGATTTAGTGGTTTTTGCACACGTTGTTTGGAGAAGGATTCTCCATCACCCTTTTCAACAATCATCTTCAAACATCTGCTATACACTCTTAAGACATAGATGAAAAAATTCAACCGTCGGATTTTAAATAAGTATAAAGGTGTGGGCGTGGCTAAGTCTCAAACTTTCACCTGTCGCCACGCCACTCTTTTTTTCACAGCTCCCTATTGGACTCCTTTTAACCAATCACCAGCAATCACTGGCAAATAGCAGCAGACAAGTTGAAGTCACTTGGTCTATAGTACTGGCAGGTTTCGAATAAAGGCGGGGCTTTGGGAGAATGGCGAAATTCGCCATCACGCCATGGAAATACGTTTGTCTCTCATTTCTTCAATCATTGTGACATCGCCACACAATTTCTGATGAGTGATCCTACTCTGACCCCTAATAGAATTGGACAGATGAAGTTTGTGGGTGTGGCCTATTTTCTGAAATAGCGCCCCCTAGGACCATTAAAACTGTCAGCCCCAAGCCGTGCTTTGACTGAGGATCACGAAATTTGGCACACTAATGTAGTGTCTCAGGACCTACAAAAAAGTCTCTTGGAGCCAAGCGCAATGTCGCACAGGAGGTCGGCCATTTTGGTCCAAGTACTCGATTTAGTGGTTTTCGCACACGTTATTAGGAGAATGATGTCTCGTCGCCCTTTCCACCGATCACCTTCAAACTCTTGCTATATACTCTTAAGACATAGAGGAAAAGATTCAACCGTCGGATTTTAAATAAGTATAAAGGTGTGGGCGTGGCTAAGCCTCAAACTTTGACCAGTCGCCATTACGTTACTTGACTCAATAACTCCCTTGTGCATGATCAGATCAATTTCAAACTTTGTCCGTGTGATCACTGACCACATCTGAAGACAGTGACAATGTGGACAGCTGGCATCACCTAAGCCGCGCCCCCTGACTACAGGAAGTCTTCTGTTTTATGGTGAAATGCCCATATTTGTCCCCTCTAATTTAGTCAACATGACACTAAGGTCATGCACTGTCTTCATGATGTTGTAATGACTATTCAGATCTGATAGCTTTTCAGAAAGGGAGGAGCTTTGATGCCATGGCGATTTCTGGCGTGACGCTGTGACCTTACGTTTGACTGTAACTTCCACAAACAGCCTCCGATTTGCCAGAGACTGAACATCACATCACCAGTGTGGTAAAGATAGAGTATCTCCTAGTGGTGAGACGTGTAATGCTGGGCTCAGAGGGGATGCTGAATCAGGGTGAGGTGTGGACGAGGAGGCCGTTCACGGTTTCTGGTGTCGGGGTGGTTGACTTTCTGTTCTGCCAGACGTGCCCTGGTGCCCCCGGCTGCCGGCCAGGATGGACAAGCGCGGAGCTGGGTTTGGAGAGCGTCGGGGATGGAGGGGAGGGGGTGCGGAAGGAGGGCGAGCAGCTTCGCTGCGAGGGCCGAACGACGCTGCTTGCAGCTTTAATTAGGCCCGAGCAGTGAAGCTGCGAAGGCCTATTGTATCTGCTCCGTTTCTTCTTATTATTATTCTTTTTTCTTCCGCGTCTTTGAATGGCCTTTAGGGGGTCTTAGCATATCCAAAAAGTCACCAAATTCTGGCCCAATATAGAAAGTGCGTGAAATTTACGTATTTCACTGGCGATGTGAAAGTTCGTCAAAAAGTGACTGAACAGCGCCCCCTAGAAAGTGAAAAATACCCCTCTCCATAAAGCTTAGTTTATCGTACAGTTATGAAATTTGGTATACTTGTAGTACTCAACAGTCCGCACAGAAAAGTCTCTTGCAACCATGGTCAATATCAAACAGGAAGTCGGCCATTTTGGAGTAAAGTGGCCATTTTGACCCCGTTTTGGCCATTTCTAGGGTCTATATTTGGTTGAACAGTTTGGTCATTTTTCGCACCATCGTCTCAAAAATTGTGCGAGATCGAACAGAAGCGATGGACGATTCAAATGAGACAATAAAATTGACTTTTCGTATATACTGAAGGGGCGGGGCCAGGCCTCAAAGTTCGAGCACTCGCCCAAAAAATTCAAATTGCTATAATTTCATAAATGAAAGAATTACAGTTAAAGAAATGTTCTGTGGACAATTGTCATCGCCCTCCGAAGACAAATGAATGGTCGATTGATGATGTCACATAAGCCCCGCCCCCTCAGGACTTAAAAGGTCAAGTTTTACTGGGAAATTTTCCAAAATTCGCCCTTTCCAATAATCACCCCAAATTTGTAGCGGGTAACTGAAGACAAGTTGGGGTTGCTTGGCTTCACTTTATGGGAGTTTTCTGCAGAAGGCGGGGCTGTGGCGGCGCGGCGAATTCAGGCGTACCGCTTAGGCCTTACGTTTGCCTCCCATTTCGTCATTTCTAGAGATATCGCCACGAAGCTTCTTGTGAGTGATCCTAGTCTGGCCCCCCAAAAGATCTGATGTGAAATTCCGGTGGGCGTGGTCTATTTTCTGAAATAGCGCCCCCTAGGACCATTAAAACTGACAGCCCCAAGCCATGCTTTGACTGAGGATTACGAAATTTGGTACACTAATGTGGTGTCTCAGGACCTACAAAAAAGTCTCTTGGAGCCAAGTGCATTGTCGCACAGGAAGTCGGCCATTTTGGTCCAAGTGCGCAATTTAGTGGTTTTCGCACACGTTGTTTGGAGAGTGATGCTCCGTCGCCCTTTTCACCAATTGCCTTCACACTTCGGCTACATACTCTTAAGACATAGATGAAAAAATTCAACCGTCGGATTTTAAATAAGTATAAAGGTGTGGGCGTGGCTAAGCCTCAAACTTTGACCTGTCGCCACGCCACTCTTTTTTTTCACAGCTCCCTATTGGACTCCTTTTAACCAATCACCACCAAACAGTGGCGAATAGCAGCAGACAAGTTGAGGTCACTTGGTCTATAGTACTGGCAGGTTTCGAATAAAGGCGGGGCTTTGGGAGAATGGCGAAATTCGCCATCACGACATGGAAATACGTTTGTCTCTCATTTCTTCAGTCATTGTGACATCGCCATACAAGTTCTGATGAGTGATCCTACTCTGACCCCTAATAGAATTGGACAGCTGAAGTTTGTGGGCGTGGCCTATTTTCTGAAACAGCGCCCCCTAGGAAAATTAAAACAGTCAGCCCCAAGCCATGCTTTGACTGAGGATCACAAAATTTGGCACACTAATGTAGTGTACCAGGACCTACAAAAAAGTCTCTTGGAGCCAAGCACAATGTCGCACAGGAGGTCGGCCATTTTGGTCCAAGTACTCAATTTAGTGGTTTTCGCACACGTTATTAGGAAAATGATATCTCCTCGCCCTTTCCACCGATCACCTTCAAACCTCTGCTATATACTCTTAAGACATAGAGGAAAAAATTCAACCGTCGGATTTTAAATAAGTATAAAGGTGTGGGCGTGGCTAAGCCTCAAACTTTGACCAGTCGCCATTACCTTATTTGACTTAACAACTCCCATGTGCATGATCAGATCAATTTCATACTTTGTCTGTGTGATCACTGACCACATCTGAAGACAGTGACAATGTGGACAGCTGACATCACCTAAGCCCCGTCCCCTGACTACAGGAAGTCAACTGTTTTATGGTGAAATGCCCATATTTGTTCCCTCTAATTTAGTCAAGATGACACTAAGGTCATGCACTGTCTTCATGATGTTGTAATGACCATTCAGATCTGATAGCTTTTCAGAAAGGCAGGGGCTTTGATGCCATGGCGATTTCTGACGTGACGCTGTGACCTTACGTTTGACTGTAACTTCCACAAACAGCCTCCGACTTGCCCGAGACTGAACATCGCATCACCAGTGTGGTAAAGATAGAGTATCTCCTAGTGGTGAGACGTGTAATGGTGGGCTCAGAGGGGATGCTGAGTCAGGGTAAGGTGTGGACGAGGAGGCCGTTCACGGTTTCTGGTGTCGGGGTGGTTGACTTTCTGTTCCGCCAGACGTTCCCTGGTGCCCCCGGCCCCCGGCCAGGATGGAGAAGCGCGGAGCTGGGTTTGGAGAGCGTCGGGGATGGAGCGGAGGGGGTGCGGAAGGAGGGCGAGCAGCTTCGCTGCGAGGGCCGAACGACGCTGCTTGCAGCTTTAATTACGCTTTCTTTCTTTCTTTTTTCTTCCGCGTCTTTGACTGGCCTTTAGGGGGTCTTAGCATATCCAAAAAGTCACCAAATTCTGGCCCAATATTGAAAGTGCGTGAAATTTACGTATTTCACTGGCAATGTGAAAGTTCATAAAAGAATGGCTGAACAGCGCCCCCTAGAAAGTGAAAAATACCCCTCTCCATAAAGCTTAGTTTATCGTACAGTTATGAAATTTGGTACACTTGTAGAACTCAACAATACGCACAGAAAAGCCTCTTGCATCCATGGTCAATATCAAACAGGAAGTCGGCCATTTTGGACTAAAGTGGCCATTTTGACCCTGTTTCGGCCATTTCTTGGGTCTATATTTGGTTGAACAGTTTGGTCATTTTTCGCACGATCGTCTCAAAAATAGTGTGCGATCGAACAGAAGCGACGGACGATTAAAATGAGACAATAAAATTGACTTTTCGTAAATACTGAAGGGGCGGGACCAGGCCTCAAAGTTCGAGCACTCGCCAAAAAAATTCAAATTGCTATAATTTCATAAATGAAAGAATTACAGTTAAAGTAACTTTCTATGGACAATCATCATCGCCCCCCGAAGACAAATGAATGGTCAATTGATGATGTCACATAAGCCCCGCCCCTTCAGGACTTAAAAGGTCAAGTTTTACTGGGAAATTTTCCAAAATTTGCCCTTTCAAATAATCATCCCAAATTTGTATCAGGTAACTGAAGACAAGTTGGGGTTGCTTGGCGTCACTTTATGGGAGTTTTCTGCAGAAGGCGGGGCTGTGGCGGCGCGGCGAACTCAGGCGTACCACTTAGGCCTTACGTTTGCCTCCCATTTCGTCATTTCTAGAGATATCGCCACGAAACTTCTTGTGAGTGATGCTAGTCCGGCCCCCCAAAAAATCTGATGTGACATTCCGGTGGGCGTGGTCTATTTGTTGAAATAGCGCCCCCTAGGACCATTAAAACTGACAGCCCCAAGCCATGCTTTGACTGAGGATTACGAAATGTGGTACACTAATGTGGTGTCTCAGGACCTACAAAAAAGTCTCTTGGAGCCAAGTGCAAAGTCGCACAGGAAGTCGGCCATTTTGGTCCAAGTGCGTGATTTAGTGGTTTTCGCACACGTTGTTTGGAGAGTGATGCTCCGTCGCCCTTTTCACCAATCGCCTTCACACTTCTGCTATATACTCTTAAGACATAGATGAAAAAATTCAACCGTCGGATTTTAAATAAGTATAAAGGTGTGGGCGTGGCTAAGCCTCAAACTCTGACTTGTCGCCACGCCACTCTTTTTTTCACAGTTCCCTATTGGACTCCTTTTATCCAATCACCACCAAACAGTGGCAAATAGCAGCAGACAAGTTGAGGTCACTAGGTCTATAGTACTGGCAGGTTTCGAATAAAGGCGGGGCTTTGGGAGCATGGCGAAATTCGCCATCACGCCATGGAAATACGTTTGTCTCTCATTTCTTCAATCATTGTGACATTGCCACACAATTTCTGATGAGTGATCCTACTCTGACCCCTAATATAATTGGACAGCTGAAGTTTGTGGGCGTGGCCTATTTTCCAAAACAGTGCCCCCTAGGACCATTAAAACAGTCAGCCCCAAGCCATGCTTTGACTGAGGATCACAAAATTTGGCACACTAATGTAGTGTCTCAGGACCTACAAAAAAGTCTCTTGGAGCCAAGCGCAATGTCGCACAGGAGGTCGGCCATTTTGGTGCAATTACTCAATTAAGTGGTTTTCGCACACGTTATAAGGAGAATGATATCTCCTCGCCCTTTCCACCGATCACCTTCAAACTCCTGCTATATACTCTTAAGACATAGAGGAAAAAATTCAACCGTCGGATTTTAAATAAGTATAAAGGTATGGGCGTGGCTAAGCCTCAAACTTTGACCAGTCGCCATTACTTTATTTGACTTAATAACTCCCATGTGCATGATCAGATCAATTTCATACTTTGTCTGTGTGATCACTGACCACATCTGAAGACAGTGACAATGTGGACAGCTGACATCACCTAAGCCCCGCCCCCTGACTAAAGGAAGTCTATTGTTTTATGGTGAACTGCCCATATTTGTCCCCTCTAATTTAGTCAAGATGACACTAAGGTCATGCACTGTCTTCATGATGTTGTAATGACCATTCAGATCTGATAGCTTTTCAGAAAGTGAGGGGCTTTGATGCCATGGCGATTTCTGGCGTGACGCTGTGACCTTACGTTTGACTGTAACTTCCACAAACAGCCTCCGATTTGCCCGAGACTGAACATCACATCACCAGTGTGGTAAAGATAGAGTATCTCCTAGGGGTGAGACATGTAATGGTGGGCTCAGAAGGGATGCTGAGTCAGGGTGAGGTGTGGACGAGGAGGCCTTTCACGGTTTCCGGTGTTGGGGTGGCTGACTTTCTGTTCCGACAGGCATGCCCTGATGCCCTCGGCTGCCGGCCAGGATGGAGAAGCGCGGAGCCGGGTTTGGAGAGCGTCGGGGATGGAGCGGAGGGGGTGCTGAAGGAGGGCGAGCAGCTTCGCTGCGAGGGCCGAACGACGCTGCTTGCAGCTTTAATTAGGCCCGAGCAGTGAAGCTGCGAAGGCCTATTGTATCTGCTCCGTTTATTATTACGCTTTCTTTCTTTCTTTTTTCTTCCGCGTCTTTGACTGGCCTTTAGGGGGTCTTAGCATATCCAAAAAGTCACCAAATTCTGGCCCAATATAGAAAGTGCGTGAAATTTACGTATTTCACTGGCGATGTGAAAGTTCATAAAAAAATGGCTAAACAGCGCCCCCTAGAAAGTGAAAAATACCCCTCTCCATAAAGCTTAGTTTATCGTACAGTTATGAAATTTGGTACACTTGTAGAACTCAACAATACGCACAGAAAAGCCTCTTGCATCCATGGTCAATATCAATCAGGAAGTCGGCCATTTTGGACTAAAGTGGCCATTTTGACCCTGTTTCGGCCATTTCTTGGGTCTATATTTGGTTGAACAGTTTGGTCATTTTTCGCACGATCGTCTCAAAAATAGTGTGCGATCGAACAGAAGCGACGGACGATTAAAATGAGACAATAAAATTGACTTTTCGTAAATACTGAAGGGGCGGGACCAGGCCTCAAAGTTCGAGCACTCGCCAAAAAAATTCAAATTGCTATAATTTCATAAATGAAAGAAATACAGTTAAAGGAACTTTCTATGGACAATCATCATCGCCCCCCAAAGACAAATGAATGGTCAATTGATGATGTCACATAAGCCCCGCCCCTTCAGGACTTAAAAGGTCAAGTTTTACTGGGAAATTTTCCAAAATTTGCCCTTTCAAATAATCATCCCAAATTTGTATCAGGTAACTGAAGACAAGTTGGGGTTGCTTGGCGTCACTTTATGGGAGTTTTCTGCAGAAGGCGGGGCTGTGGCGGCGCGGCGAACTCAGGCGTACCACTTAGGCCTTACGTTTGCCTCCCATTTCGTCATTTCTAGAGATATCGCCACGAAACTTCTTGTGAGTGATCCTAGTCCGGCCCCCCAAAAAATCTGATGTGACATTCCGGTGGGCGTGGTCTATTTTCTGAAATAGCGCCCCCTAGGACCATTAAAACTGACAGCCCCAAGCCATGCTTTGACTGAGGATTACGAAATGTGGTACACTAATGTGGTGTCTCAGGACCTACAAAAAAGTCTCTTGGAGCCAAGTGCAAAGTCGCACAGGAAGTCGGCCATTTTGGTCCAAGTGCGCGATTTAGTGGTTTTTGCACACGTTGTTTGGAGAGTGATGCTCCGTCGCCCTTTTCACCAATCGCCTTCACACTTCTGCTATATACTCTTAAGACATAGATGAAAAAATTCAACCGTCGGATTTTAAATAAGTATAAATGTGTGGGCGTGGCTAAGCCTCAAACTCTGACCTGTCGCCACGCCACTCTTTTTTTCACAGCTCCCTATTGGACTCCTTTTATCCAATCACCACCAAACAGTGGCAAGTAGCAGCAGACAAGTTGAGGTCACTAGGTCTATAGTACTGGCAGGTTTCGAATAAAGGCGGGGCTTTGGGAGCATGGCGAAATTTGCCATCACGCCATGGAAATACGTTTGTCTCTCATTTCTTCAATCATTGTGACATTGCCACACAATTTCTGATGAGTGATCCTACTCTGACCCCTAATATAATTGGACAGCTGAAGTTTGTGGGCGTGGCCTATTTTCCGAAACAGTGCCCCCTAGGACCATTAAAACAGTCAGCCCCAAGCCATGCTTTGACTGAGGATCACAAAATTTGGCACACTAATGTAGTGTCTCAGGACCTACAAAAAAGTCTCTTGGAGCCAAGCGCAATATCACACAGGAGGTCGGCCATTTTTGTGCAATTACTCAATTTAGTGGTTTTCGCACACGTTATTAGGAGAATGATATCTCCTCGCCCTTTCCACCAATCACCTTCAAACTTCTGCTATATACTCTTAAGACATAGATGAAAAAATTCAACCGTCGGATTTTAAATAAGTATAAAGGTATGGGCGTGGCTAAGCCTCAAACTTTGACCAGTCGCCATTACTTTATTTGACTTAATAACTCCCATGTGCATGATCAGATCAATTTCATACTTTGTCTGTGTGATCACTGACCACATCTGAAGACAGTGACAATGTGGACAGCTGACATCACCTAAGCCCCTCCCCCTGACTACAGGAAGTCTATTGTTTTATGGTGAACTGCCCATATTTGTCCCCTCTAATTTAGTCAAGATGACACTAACGTCATGCACTGTCTTCATGATGTTGTAATGACCATTCAGATCTGATAGCTTTTCAGAAAGTGAGGGGCTTTGATGCCATGGCGATTTCTGGCGTGACGCTGTGACCTTACGTTTGACTGTAACTTCCACAAACAGCCTCCGATTTGCCCGAGACTGAACATCACATCACCAGTGTGGTAAAGATAGAGTATCTCCTAGGGGTGAGACATGTAATGGTGGGCTCAGAAGGGATGCTGAGTCAGGGTGAGGTGTGGACGAGGAGGCCTTTCACGGTTTCCGGTGTTGGGGTGGCTGACTTTCTGTTTCGACAGGCATGCCCTGATGCCCTCGGCTGCCGGCCAGGATGGAGAAGCGCGGAGCCGGGTTTGGAGAGCGTCGGGGATGGAGCGGAGGGGGTGCTGAAGGAGGGCGAGCAGCTTCGCTGCGAGGGCCGAACGACGCTGCTTGCAGCTTTAATTTTTTTTCTTTCTTTTTCTTCCGCGTCTTTGGACGGCCTTTAGGGGGTCTTAGCATATCCAAAAACTCACCAAATTCTGGCCCAATATAGAAAGTGCGTGAAATTTACATATTTCACTGGCAACGTGAAAGTTGGTAAAAAAATGTTTCAACAGCGCCCCCTGGAAAATTAAAAATACCCCTCCGCTTTGACCTTTTTTCATAGTAGAGTGATGAAATTTGGTACACTTGTAGAACTCAACAATACGCACAGAAAAGCCTCTTGCACCCATGGTCAATATCAAACAGGAAGTCGGCCATTTTGGACTAAAGTGGCCATTTTGAACCCGTTTTGGCCATTTCTAGGGTCTATATTTGGTTGAACAGTTTGGTCATTTTTCGCACGATCGTCTCAAAAATAGTGTGCGATCGAACAGAAGCGATGGACGATTAAAATGAGACAATAAAATTGACTTTTCGTAAATACTGAAGGGGCGGGACCAGGCCTCAAAGTTCAAGCACTCGCCAAAAAAATTCAAATTGCTATAATTTCATAAATGAAAGAATTACAGTTAAAGTAACTTTCTATGGACAATCGGCATCGCCCCACGAAGACAAATGAATGGTCGATTGATGATGTCACATAAGCCCCGCCCCCTCAGGACTTAAAAGGTCAAGTTTTACTGGGAAATTTTCAAAAATTCGCCCTTTCAAATAATCATCCCAAATTTGTAGCAGGTAACTGAAGACAAGTTGGGGTTGCTTGGCGTCACTTTATGGGAGTTTTCTGCAGAAGGCGGGGCTGTGACGGCGCGGCGAAGTCAGGCGTACCGATGTGGCCTTACGTTTGCCTCCCATTTCGCCATTTCTAGAGATATCGCCACAAAACCTCTTGGGAGTGATCCTAGTTCGGCCCCCCACAAAATGTGATGTGAACATCCGGTGGGCGTGGCCGATTTTCTGAAATAGCGCCCCCTAGGACCATTAAAACTGTCAGCCCCAAGCCATGCTTTGACTGAGGAGTACAAAATTTGGTACACTAATGTGGTGTCTCAGGACCTAGAAAAAAGTCTCTTGGAGCCAAGTGCAAAGTCGCACAGGAAGTCGGCCATTTTGGTCCAAGGACTCGATTTAGTGGTATTCGCACACGTTGTTTGGAGAGTGTTGCACCATTGCCCTTTTCATCAATCGCCTTCAACCATCTGCTATATACTCTTAAGACATAGATGAAAAAATTCAACCGTCGGATTTTATATAAGTATAAAGGTGTGGGCGTGGCTAAGCCTCAAACTTTGACCTGTCGCCACGCCACTCTTTTTTTCACAGCTCCCTATCGGACTCCTTTTAACCAATCACCAGCAATCACTGTCAAATGGCAGCAGACAAGTTGAGGTCACTTGATCTATAGTACTGGCAGGTTTCGAATAAAGGCGGGGCTTTGGGAGCATGGCGAAATTCGCCATCACGCCATGGAAATACGTTTGTCTCTCATTTCTTCAATCATTGTGACATCGCCACACAATTTCTGATGAGTGATCCTACTCTGACCCCTAATAGAACTGCACAGCTGAAGTTTGTGGGCGTGGCCTATTTAATGAAATAGCGCCCCCTAGGACCATTAAAACTGTCAGCCCCAAGCCATGCTTTGACTGTGGATTACGAAATTTGATACACTAATGTGGGGTCTCAGGACCTACAAAAAAGTCTCTTGGAGCCAAGTGCAAAGTCGCGCAGGAAGTCGGCCATTTTGGTCCAAGTACTCGATTTAGTGGTATTCGCACACGTTGTTTGGAGAGTGTTGCACCATTGCCCTTTTCACCAATCGCCTTCAAACATCTGCTATATACTCTTAAGACATAGATGAAAAAATTCAACCGTCGGATTTTATATAAGTATAAAGGTGTGGGCGTGGCTAAGCCTCAAACTTTGACCTGTCGCCACGCCACTCTTTTTTTCACAGCTCCCTATTGGACTCCTTTTAACCAATCACCAGCAATCACTGGCAAATGGCAGCAGACAAGCTGAGGTCACTTGATCTATAGTACTGGCAGGTTTCGAATAAAGGCGGGGCTTTGGGAGCATGGCGAAATTCGCCATCACGCCATGAAAATACGTTTGTCTCTCATTTCTTCAATCATTGTGACATCACAACAAAATGTCTGATGAGTGATCCTAGTCTGACCCCCAATAGAAATGGACAGCTGAAGTTTGTGGGCGTGGCCTATTTTCTTAAATAGCGCCCCCTAGGACCATTAAAACTGTCAGCCCCAAGCCATGCTTTGACTGAGGATTACGAAATTTGATACACTAATGTGGGGTCTCAGGACCTACAAAAAAGTCTCTTGGAGCCATGTGCAAAGTCGCACAGGAAGTCAGCCATTTTGGTCCAAGTACTCGATTTAGTGGTTTTCGCACACGTTGTTTGGAGAGTGTTGCACCATCGCCCTTTTCACCAATCGCCTTCAAACTTCTGCTATATACTCTTAAGACAAAGGGAGAAAAATTCAACCATCGGATTTTATATAAGTATAAAAGTGTGGGCGTGGCTAAGCCTCAAACTTTGACCTTTCGCCATTACATTACTTGACTTAACTCCCATCTGCATGATCAGATCTATATCAAACTGTGTCTGTGTGATCATTAACCACATCTCAAGACAATGACAATGTGGACAGCTGACATCACCTAAGCCCCGCCCCCTGACTACAGGAAGTCTATTTTTTATGGTGAAATGCCCATATTTGTCCCCTCTAATTTAGTCAACATGACACTAAGGTCATGCACTGTCTTCATGATGTTGTAATGACCATTCAGATCTGCTAGCTTTTCAGAAAGGGAGGGGCTTTGATGCCATGGCGATTTCTTACTCTGACCCCTAATAGAATTGGACAGCTGAAGTTTGTGGGCGTGGCCTTTTTTCTGAAATAGCGCCCCCCTAGGACCATTAAAACTATCAGCCCCAAGCCATGCTTTGACTGAGGATCACGAAATTTGGCACACTAATGTAGTGTCTCAAGACCTACAAAAAAGTCTCTTGGAGCCAAGTACAATGTCGCACAGGAGGTCGGCCATTTTTGTCCAAGTACTCGATTTAGTGGTTTTCGCACACGTTATTAGGAGAATGATGTCTCGTCGTCCTTTCCACCGATCACCTTCAAACTCCTGCTATATACTCTTAAGACATAGAGGAAAAAATTCAACCGTTGGATTTTAAATAAGTATAAAGGTGTGGGCGTGGCTAAGCCTCAAACTTTGACCAGTCGCCATTATGTTGCTTGACTTAATAACTCCCATGTGCATGATCAGATCAATTTCAAATTTTGTCTGTGTGATCACTGACCCCATCTGAAGACAGTGACAATGTGGACAGCTGACATCACCTAAGCCCGCCCCATGACTACAGGAAGTCTACTGTTTTATGGTGAAATGTCCATATTTGTCCCCTCTAATTTAGTCAAGATGACACTAAGGTCATGCACTGTCTTCATGATGTTGTAATGACCATTCAGATCTGATACCTTTTCAGAAAGGGGGGGCTTTTATGCCATGGCGATTTCTGGCGTGACGCTGTGACCTTACGTTTGACTGTAACTTCCACAAACAGCCTTCGATATGCTCGAGACTGAACATCACATCACCAGTGTGGTAAAGATAGAGAATCTCCTAGTGGTGAGACGTGTAATGGTGGGCTCAGAGGGGATGCTGAGTCAGGGTGAGGTGTGGACGCGAAGGCCGTTCACGGTTTCTGGTGTCGGGGTGGTTGACTTTCTGTTCTGCCAGACATGCTCTGGTGCCCCCGGCTGCCGGCCAGGATGGAGAAGCGCGGAGCTGGGTTTGGAGAGCGTCGCGGATGGAGCGGAGGGGTTGCGGAAGGAGGGCGAGCAGCTTCGCTGCGAGGGCCGAACGACGCTGCTTGCAGCTTTAATTACGCTTTCTTTCTTTCTTTTTTCTTCCGCGTCTTTGACTGGCCTTTAGGGGGTCTTAGCATATCCAAAAAGTCACCAAATTCTGGCCCAATATAGAAAGTGCGTGAAATTTACGTATTTCACTGGCGATGTGAAAGTTCATAAAAAAATGGCTGAACAGCGCCCCCTAGAAAGTGAAAAATACCCCTCTCCATAAAGCTTAGTTTATCGTACAGTTATGAAATTTGGTACACTTGTAGAACTCAACAATACGCACAGAAAAGCCTCTTGCACCCGTGGTCAATATCAAACAGGAAGTCGGCCATTTTGGACTAAAGTGGCCATTTTGACCCTGTTTCGGCCATTTCTTGGGTCTATATTTGGTTGAACAGTTTGGTCATTTTTCGCACGATCGTCTCAAAAATAGTGTGCGATCGAACAGAAGTGATGGACGATTAAAATGAGACAATAAAATTGACTTTTCGTAAATACTGAAGGGGCGGGACCAGGCCTCAAAGTTCGAGCACTCGCCAAAAAAATTCAAATTGCTATAGATTCATAAATGAAAGAATTACAGTTAAAGAAATGTTCTATGGACAATCATCATCGCCCCCCGAAGACAAATGAATGGTCGATTGATGATGTCACATAAGCCCCGCCCCTTCAGGACTTAAAAGGTCAAGTTTTACTGAGAAATTTTCCAAAATTCGCCCTTTCCAATAATCACCCCAAATTTGTAGCGGGTAACTGAAGACAAGTTGGGGTTGCTTGGCGTCACTTTATGGGAGTTTTCTCCAGAAGGCGGGGCTGTGGCGGCGCGGCGAAGTCAGGCGTACCGCTTAGGCCTTACGTTTGCCTCCCATTTCGTCATTTCTAGAGATATCGCCACGAAACTTCTTGTGAGTGATCCTAGTCTGGCCCCCCAAAAAATCTGATGTGAAATTCTGGTGGGCGTGGTCTATTTTCTGAAATAGCGCCCTCTAGGACCATTAAAACTGACAGCCCCAAGCCATGCTTTGACTGAGGATTACGAAATTTGGTACACTAATGTGGTGTCTCAGGACCTACAAAAAAGTCTCTTGGAGCCAAGTGCAATGTCGCACAGGAAGTCGGCCATTTTGGTCCAAGTGCGCGATTTAGTGGTTTTCGCACACGTTGTTTGGAGAGTGATGCTCCGTCGCCCTTTTCACCAATCACCTTCACACTTCTGCTATATACTCTTAAGACATAGATGAAAAAATTCAACCGTCGGATTTTAAATAAGTATAAAGGTGTGGGCGTGGCTAAGCCTCAAACTCTGACCTGTCGCCACGCCACTCTTTTTTTCACAGCTCCCTATTGGACTCCTTTTATCCAATCACCACCAAACAGTGGCAAATAGCAGCAGACAAGTTGAGGTCACTTGGTCTATAGTACTGGCAGGTTTCGAATAAAGGCGGGGCTTTGGGAGCATGGCAAAATTCGCCATCACGACATGGAAATACGTTTGTCTCTCATTTCTTCAGTCATTGTGACATCGCCACACAAGTTCTGATGAGTGATCCTACTCTGACCCCTAATAGAATTGGACAGCTGAAGTTTGTGGGCGTGGCCTATTTTCCGAAACAGTGCCCCCTAGGACCATTAAAACAGTCAGCCCCAAGCCATGCTTTGACTGAGGTTCACAAAATTTGGCACACTAATGTAGTGTATCAGGACCTACAAAAAAGTCTCTTGGAGCCAAGCGCAATGTCGCACAGGAGGTCGGCCATTTTGGTCCAAGTACTCAATTTAGTGGTTTTCGCACACGTTATTAGGAGAATGATATCTCCTCGCCCTTTCCACCGATCACCTTCAAACTTCTGCTATATACTCTTAAGACATAGAGGAAAAAATTCAACCGTCGGATTTTAAATAAGTATAAAGGTGTGGGCGTGGCTAAGCCTCAAACTTTGACCAGTCGCCATTACCTTATTTGACTTAACAACTCCCATGTGCATGATCAGATCAATTTCATACTTTTGTCTGTGTGATCACTGACCACATCTGAAGACAGTGACAATGTGGACAGCTGACATCACCTAAGCCCCGCCCCCTGACTACAGGAAGTCTATTGTTTTATGGTGAACTGCCCATATTTGTCCCCTCTAATTTAGTCAAGATGACACTAAGGTCATGCACTGTCTTCATGATGCTGTAATGACCATTCAGATCTGATAGCTTTTCAGAAAGGGAGGGGCTTTGATGCCATGGCGAATTCTGTTCTGGTGGACGTTTCTGTTCCGCGGACGTGCCCTGGTGTCCCGGGCTGCCGGCCAGGAAGGGGCGCGGAGCTGGGTTTGGAGAGCGTCGGGGATGGAGCGGAGGGGGTACGGACGGAGGACGAGCAGCTTCACTGCGAGGGCCGAACGACGCTGCTTGCAGCTTTAATTTTCGTTTTATTCCCTTTGGCGCGACGATGGCTAGTTTTCATATGCAACCTAAAAATCCAGCGGGAAACGCTTCATAACTGAGTCCAATGCACTATAAGAGGTGAGCAAATTGTTTTATTTTTTGTATGCAGGGTTGTTCTTTTAATTATAATTCACTTTTAAATATTACTTTAGCTGATGAAGAAAAATCATTTTTAAGAATGAAAATGTTTTGTGTAAATGTAGCATGTTTTGTATTAACTTAACTAAATATTCTTGTTCCTGTTGTGTTAGCCATTTTTACATTTTTCTTTGAAAATTATCAGCATTTACAAGTTCGCTTGCAGGGAAGAGTAGTCATAAATAATGATAATTAACATATTTATTAAAAACCCATTTATCTTTCTTTTTTTGGTCATTCTTAGTAAGTCAACATAATTATAAATTCAGGTTTTTATTTAGCAAGTGTTACTTCCTGTTGAGCTGTGTATTGTAAAAAGAAAAAAAAAACAACACAAATAGATTGCAGAGGCAATACAGTTTGTAACTGTATGTGCTGTGTTTTGTAAGTAAGTAAAATAAACTGGAACTAGAAATGTTTATATCTTGATTTTTTTTTGTGTGTTGAATTTTTTGGTCAAATTAATGGTTTTACATTTTTCCTTGACTTTTCAAAGAATGCTTCAAGAATTATACAAAGACTTGATCTGTTGCTATATCAGTGACCTTTTTTTACCTATGACATTCTGAAGATACCAGTATTTCAATGTAATAATATAATTAAATAAATCTATAATTTTTCCTACTAGAATGCCTCTTGGGATGAAGTTGCACTCATACAGAGGGAAAACAAACTAAAAAGAAGACTCTGAGGCTGATTAAATGGCTGCAAAAGAAACACCTTCTAAAGAAGAAGCTGAGATGCCCTGTTTGCCACCATAAGATGAAAATGATATCTGTGGTGAAGAAAGACCAATTTATGTGGTATGAATGCATGATAATGTAGAACATTTAACATCACATTCTGATATTAAAGGCAGGGTACGTAAGTTGGAATTGTTAAAATAATTTTGACCATCTGACCTTGTTCTATGAGAAAAAGTGTGATCTTTCATATTTTATTTTTCTCCTAAGTCCCTCCCCTGGCTTTACAGCTAAACTAATAATTTCTGCAAGCCTACCACACTGGCTAATAGCACTGCATTTCAGATGTTCTCTCACTTGACTCGGCTTTCCCTGCATGTGCACGTTAGGAGGCGTGGCTTTCGGCTCATTCATGAAGGTCGGGGATAGAGCAACAGCCCTTCAAATTTTAAAAGCAAGACACAGTGCTAACTTTATCTCAATATTTATTTATTTTTTAATATAATTTTGTGATAATGTTTATAGGTTCATTTATTTACCTCACTTTTTGGTTTGTTCTCAGGTGCTGCAAAAGAGCAAGTCATAGAAAAGTCTCCAGAACAATTAGAACTGGCTCCCTCTTTGAGAAATCAAAATCTTCTCTTTTCAGTTGGATGAAGTTCATCTACAGGTAGCCTGTGTGTATGAATGTCAACAGGAATAGCAGTTAATAATAGGGCCTCAGTGAGTTTTGATTGGTTTTCATTTCTGTCGCAGATTTTCACAAGGGCTCAGGCAGATAGATATGATTGATGATGATGTGGCTGGCAGCTCCAAAACATTAAGTGCCATGGCAAAGCGTATTCGACAAGTCTGCATCAGTGCAATGGAAAGACACGGAGTAAATAAAGGGCACTGTCTTGGTGGTCACAAAGAATTTGTGGTTATGGATGAAAGCTGTCTCCGTCATCAGCGAAAGGTTGTAAACTCTCAGACCCCTTTGTTATTATCAGTCCAGATCTGAACATGTCCCCTAAACATATAAGTTTTAAGTTTTTACCATTACATTTAAGAATCAATATAGTAAAACTGTTACAACCAAACAAAAACAATCTGTTAATAAACATATTATTATATCAATTACTATGATGATTTGAATCACTTGAGTCAGAATTTAACAAAATTAAAGTTTGTAAAAGTAGTCAATTAATCCATAAAGGAAATGAATGACAGAGAACAGCTTTTTTATTCAACATCTTTGTCATGCTGTTAATAAAGTTAAAATACAATTTACTTTAATAACAGCAATACAATTAAAATGTTAAGATGCAAACTGCATTTAAGAATATACTTTGTAAATATTCTGTTTAACCTTAAACTTTTTTTTATTTTCAGTATGCACGTGGACGCTTCGGAAATGCTTGGAAAAGAAAGAAATGGGTCTTTGGACTGATGGGAGTGAAAGACAAAAGGCGAAGGCTCGTGTTAAAACTTGTAGAGAAACGAACGAGGCGTCACCTTGTTCCTCTGATCAGACAGCATGTTAAGTCGGGTAGTGCCATTATCAGTGATGAGTGGAGAGCCTACAAGAATGTCTTGACAAACATGGGGTACAAACATTACACAGTAAATCACAGCAGGTGGTTTGCTGATCCTCACTCGGGCAGTCATACACAGCATATTGAAAGAGCTTGGATGACAATTAAAGGACATATTCGCAGACTAAGAGGAAATCGTACAGAGATGTTGTTGGAGGAACATCTTAAAGTTCTCGAATGGTCATCTTGGCTTGGTTCAAAACATCCTGATGGACCACTGGGACGCTTATTCAAGGACATATGGAAATCATTCCCAGTTTAACCTGAATCTCTTCTACAACAGTTTTTTTTAGGGAGGGGGTATTTGGTGTATTTGATGAGTTTGGATGTTAAATGTGCTACACTTACAATACATGACCATTTTTGACAGTAGTTAACATAGTTTGTACAAATATTTTAAGCATTTAGTGTAACTCTGAAGTTTAACAAATTTAAACATTTAAGACTAATTTTTGGTATTTATAAATGTTTATTAGTCATTAATAAATAAAGATATGTTTTATACTTTACAATAAGGCTCCAGTTTGTATTTATAAATGTTTATTAATCATTAATAAATAAAAACATGTTTTACACTTTACAATAAGGCTCCAGTTTGTATTTACAAATGTTTATTAATCATTAATAACTAAAAACATGCTTTGCACTTTATAATAAGGCTCCCTTTTGTATTTATAAATGTTTATTAATCATTAATAAATAAAGACATGTTTTACACTTTACAATAAGGCTCCAGTTTGTATTTATAAATGTTTATTAATCATTAATAATCATTAATAAATAAAGACATGTTTTACACTTTATAAGAAGGCTCCAGTTTGTATTTATAAATGTTAATTAATCATTAATAAATAAAGACATGTTTTACACTTTACAATAGCGCTCCCTTTAATCATTGTAAGTATTTATAATGCAGTTATAAGGTACATTAATTATTTGCCCAAAACTGTGTTTACAAATGCTAATAGTGCTTAAAAGATAGGTTCTTAGTTTGAAATGTTTAATATATGAAGTCTAGATAAAGTACATAAGTCAACAGATTTGGTTCACTATTTGGCAAAAAACTAGTAGGTTTAGTCTCTTTCTCACCCTTAATCAATGCATAATAAACATTAATTAGTCATATATAAGGCATTATAGATGGATTAATAATACATTTATAAACCATTTATTAGCCATTTATAAGGGAGCCTTATTGTAAAGTGGTACCTTTAATATAATGTTTAAATCACATGAACTTCGGGTGTGTTACCAATAGTGCAATAAAATCAATAAAGATGTAAGCATTTTGTGTTGGTTTCACTTGTAAGTCGCTTTGGACAAAAGCGTCTGCTAAATACATGAACATAAATCAGCTAAATCTTAGCAACTTCAAAAAATAGAATTTATACAAGTCCCAGTAGGGGGCAGGCCACGACATTCAAACCACCCACTGATGGAAATATTTGCATCCATGATTACAGTTTTGTTAAATTAAGATTAAACTCTAAAATACTGATTTTACCTAAGGTCAAAACCATAAAAAGACACACTTTTATATTTTTTCATGGCATTTATGATAGAATGCCCAAATTTCAGGAAGTCGTTTCATTTGCAACAAGGAGTTGCTGACACCATCATGTTATCATGGCTGCTTTTGCTTCCTTTTGGACGACATTTAAAACATTTTCTGACTCTTTTGGCTCATTTTGCTTTAGATGAGCTGAACTGTCAACATCTCTTCGGAATAAGGACACTTATTCAATTCAATTCAAGTTTATTTATATAGCGCCAAATCACGACTAGAGTCGTCTCAAGGCACTTCACATGATAAAGTATTCCAATACAGGTCAGTTCATTAAACCAATCAGAAAAAAGTTTCCTATATAAGGAACCCAGCAAATTGCATCAAGTCACTGACTAGTGTTAGTGACTTTACAGCAATCCTCATACTAAGCAAGCATTTAGCGACAGTAGAGAGGAAAACTCCCTTTTAACAGGAAGAAACCTTCAGAGGATCCTGGCTCAATATAAAGCCGGGGACACACCGGCCGCCGAAGCACCGCGAAAAGGGGACCGCCTTCATTCTGCGCCCTTGTTATCCTATCCTATAGACCACATGGGCTGCCGAAGCGCCACGCGCCGGTGCTCCAGCCCGTGCCGTGCAGCGATTGTTTCGGCATCTGCCCTATTTTTTTCGCGAGCCGCAGGTGAACCACGTCAATTCTGGCAGGATGTCAAACCTAAACATAAAAGGCAGGCCGGTAAATTTAACAAAATAAAGCATTTCAAAATGCAATTCCGCAATTGTCAAATGTGTTCGTAAACAGGCACTGCATAAAAACCACACACACGCACACACACACACACGCGCACACACACACACACACACACACTTACAGTTTTTGGTTTTAGAGAAACTTTATTCACAAGGAAATGATTAAGCATAGAGGCATGTAATGTCTGAAAATGTAAAACAATCTAAATTTAAATCTAAATTAAAAAAAGGCTAACAAAATGTTCTTCTTCTCTTGTGATGTCTCAAATAAAAGTTTAACGTGTTGAAAAAATCTAATAAAATCCTGAAATTCTTCTGGTTGTATCCAACCAATGAATCAGTTTGGGAGTTCTTTCCAGGAGATATCCTGAGACGTCCTATTTATTGTGAAGAGTAATGTCATCATATGTGACAATCTTTCCATCGCGGGTCACAACTGTTTTCTGTTCCCAATGGTCAACCTCTCCATCTTTCTCCTGAAAGTGTTGCACCACCACCTTCCCGGTGGGCGGGAGGCCAAAGGGAAAATCTTTAGCAGCTTCTTCGTACAGCTTCATCTTCATGACATCCTGTGTGATGTTGGTTTTACGTGCTGGGGTGAGAGCTTGGTTTTTGTTCTCTGCCAGCATCGATGAGGGAAGGTTGGTCAGTCTTGTCTGAAATTGGTACGGTTTGGCCTCTGGTTTGGGTTCTGGTTTGGGTGCTGGCTCCCATCTTGAAGGAGATGGAGATCTTCTTCCAGTAAACCGTGGTGGATCATTATTTACTGGTAGAATATTCCTGTTGAATGGGGTGACATCTCTGTGAACTGGTGAAGGAGAGGGAGATCTTCTTCCAGTAAACCGTGGTGGATCATTATTGACTGGTAGAATATTCCTGTTGAATGGGGTGACATCTCTGTGAACTGGTGAAGGAGAGGGAGATCTTCTTCCAATAAACAGTGGTGGATCATTATTTACTGGTAGAATATTCCTGTTGAATGGGGTGACATCTCTGTGAACTGGTGAAGGAGATGGAGATCTTCTTCCAGTAAACCGTGGTGGATCATTATTTACTGGTAGAATGTCCCTGTTGAATGGGGTGACATCTCTGTGAACTGGTGAAGGAGATGGGTTTTTGGCAGTGATGTTATTTACAGGAGCCTTAGTGGGTTCTTTTGGACTGGATGCATTTAAGATGGTTCCTGCTCTGTGAATGTCATTCATGACCCCATACATAGTGGCTCTCTTAGTAGGGTCTGGCTCCACCATCCTACACACCACACTGCAGTAGGGATTATCCTTCAGTGTCGCCACGATCTTGGCAGGACAGACGCTTGGCGTGTACAGTCTGATGCGTGCACAGACCTCAGCAATGATCTTCCCCATGGCCCAAACATCGGAGCGCTGACTCCGCTGGGATTTTCTCTGTAGAACCTCAGGAGCCGAGTAGGCCTCGTTTCCCATGTCAATTGCAGAGTTTAATCCTTGTCTGTAAAACTTGGCGAGTCCCAAGTCAATGATGACAGCTCTGTTAGTGTTGTGTTCCACCTGAGGAGCAGAGATGTGTCAGTCAATAATAAACACAAAACACTTTTGAAAAATGTGTCCATTTTACTTGCTAGGAGACATATTATGGATAACAGTTCTATGGTGTACAGAAAATGTGTTTATGGAGTTCTTTGCAGATAATCCCTCTCACATAAAGCAATATCAGCTGTTTTATTCTTGACATTTTCAGTACCTTCCAGAATGAGCCATTTCAGGACTCAATAGCTTTAAGAAAACAAGATGGAGCTAGCCATGCACTCTTCCTCTGCTCAGGCTGCTATTGACCCTTTGCATGTGATGTTACACTGCTTATGGGAACACTTTCGCCATGACGGATGTCAAAGGAACGAATTACAGCCATTTCAACTACGCTAAACTAGTCCAAAAAAAGCTAGTTTGTAGTCTTACATCACTTTTATTTAGCTGATTTCATCATAAAACTATAAAGGTTTGCTGCACGGTTGGCTGCATTAACGGACAAGGCTGCAAACCAAACTTGTCTTTTCATCGAATAACTTTGGAGACAGACTACGGGAACGGGCAGCAGCTATCAATCAAAAGGACTGGCATCCCTCAGAGCCTTTTAGGATTTGCAGTGAACACTTTTTCAACAGTAAAGATTAATGTTCATTCATTTCATGATGGCCTGAAATTATAAATGTGATGTCTTGATATTACTTATTCAGTATTGATAATATTTAATAAATTAAATTGAATAAATTGCACAGGAGTTTCTCACACCTTTCTACCTGTGGGCGACGGTAGAAGAAGAAGAAGTAGAAGAAGAAGAAGAAGAAGAAGAAGAAAAAGGTATCATTTCTATAGCGCCTCTCAAGATAAAAATCACGAGGCGCTTCACAAAAACAAAAAATAAAAAAATTTAAAAATATAAAAAAGCATTTAGAAAATGTTTAAAAATATATTTAAAATGAGCAAAAATAAGCAATTGTGATTTAAAAGAAAAAATGTTAAGAAAGGGAGAGAGAGTGAATAGGAAAGAGGGAAATCAGTGGATCCTGAGGAAGGTGGAATAGGTGGGGAGAGCAGAATAAAGAGAGTGGTGAAGAAGGTCATACAAAAGCCACGTTGAACAAGTGAGTCTTCAGCTGCTTTTTAAAGGAGACCACTGAGTCCACTGATCTCAGGCTCAGGGGGAGAGAGTTCCAGAGTCTGGGGGCCACAGCAGCAGATGATCTGTCACCGTTGGTCTTTAGACTGGTGCGCTGCACAACCAGTAGGCTTTGATCACTGGACCTCAGGGACCTGCTGGGGGTGTAGGGACTAAGAAGATCACCAATGTAAGATGGTGCTTGTCCATGTAAGGCCCTATAGACCAGAACCAGGATCTTGAAATGAACCCTGAAGTTGGCTGGCAGCCAGTGAAGCTGGAGGAGAAGCGGGGTGATGTGGGTGTGTTTGGAGGATTTGGTCAGAAGCCGAGCACAGGCGTTCTGAACCACCTGTAGACGGTTCAGGGAGGTTCTGCTCAGACACGTGAAAAGAGAGTTACAGTAGTCTAAGCGTGAGGAGATGAAGGTGTGGAGAACTGTCTCAAGTTCAGAGCGGGACAGAATGGGACTCAGCTTAGCAATGTTCCTGAGATGGAAGAAGAAAGAGCGAACAAGAGAACTGACATGAGAATCCAGGGTGAGAGCTGGGTCAAAGGTCACGCCAAGATTCCTGACAGAAGGTTTGGTGTGGGAAGCAAGCTGACCAAGAGAGTCTCTGACTTTGGGAACCAGCTTGTCTGGGGCACAGATGAGGATCTACGTCTTATCTTCATTCAGCTGAAGAAAGCTCCCAGCCATCCAGGTTTTGATAGAGTCTAAGCAGGTGTGTAACAGCTGCAGCTTAGACATCTCATGGGGCTTAAAGGAGATGTACAGTTGGATGTCATCTGCATGAAGATGGTAGGAGATTCATTTGAAGGAGCTCAGGATGTGCTGAAGAGGAAGCAGACAGAGGAGGAAGAGCAGAGGCCCCAGCACAGAACCTTGTGGGACACCATGGGTAAGAGAGGTGGTGGAGGACCTAAACTTGGAGACGGCCACAGAAAAGAAGCGCTCAGAAAGATGAGAGGAGAACCACTCCAGAGCAGTTCCTGATAGGCCTACCCAGTCTCTCAGCCTCTCCAGTAGCAGGTGATGGTCAACAGTGTCAAAGGCTGCAGTCAGGTCCAGCAGGACCACAACAGAACAGTCTCCTGCATCACTGTGAGTCAGAAGGTCATTAGAGACCCTAAGAAGAGCTGTTTCAGTAGAATGAGCTCTACGAAAACCTGACTGGAAGCTATCATAGATGTTCTGTTTTTTAAGAGCAGCTGTGAGCTGTTTAGCCACAACCTTTTCCAAGATCTTAGAGATGAACAGAAGTTTAGAGATGGGTCTGAAGCTGCTATGGAGAGAGGGGTCGAGACTCAGTTTTTTAAGAAGCGGGTGGATTACAGCATTTTTTAAGTAAGCAGGGACCTGACCAGAGACCAGAGAAGCATTAATTATAGAGAGAAGCACAGGAGTTAAGGGCTTGCTCCTTTATCAGAAGGTTGCAGGTTTGAGCCCCGCTCAGTCTGTCGCTGTGTCCTTGGGCAAGACACTTAACCCGCCTTGCCTGCTGGTGGCACTCTGAGGGACCGGTGGCGCCTGAGTACAGCAGACTCGCCTCGGTCAGTGTGCCCAAGGGCAGCTGTGGTACAATGAAGCTCATCACCACCAGGGTGTGAATGTGTGTGTGTGAATGAGTTAATGACTGATTGTCTTGTAAAGTGCCTTGGGGGGTTCCAGGACTCTAGAAGGTGCCATTCATACCGTTTAACTTTCCTAGGATCCAACTGCTCTGGAATGATAAGAAACCAAAGCAAGATATTGTGTTTGCTACAACAGACAAATCAGGACACGTCAAAATATATCTGTAACGTTCCTCTTTTTCCTGACTCTACTGTTAAAAACAGCTACATAATAGGTGTGTGTGTGTGTGTGTGTGTGTGTGTGTGTGTGTGTGTGTGTGTGTGTGTGTGTGTGTGTGTGTGTGTGTGTGTGTGTGTGTGTTAAATGAAGTCCCCCCTCACCATGATGTTTTCAGGCTTGAGATCTTGATGAACAACATCTTTGGAATGAAGATGAAGCAGTCCTTCACACATGCCGCTGATGATCGTGGCCTTATTTGCAGGAGTCAGCTGTAGCAAAATAATAAACAATAACAAAACGTTGAGTTTAGATGCAGAGAAACTGGACTTTGGTGCCATGTTGAGTTTCTTTCTTAGTATCAAGTCTTGCAGTGCTGTTAAAAATTGCTTCCATATAGATTTATTATGTTTTGTCTTTTTGTCCATTTTAAATGTTCAAGATTTCTCCTGGGTGTCTCCCTGGTGAGGTTTTCTGGCCACGTCCAACCGGTAACAGACCCAAAGGAAGACCCAGGACATGCTGGTGGGACAAGGGCTGTTTTTCAATGTCAAGGAAACTCGCCTCGATGCCTTGGTCCCGCCCCGGTTGTCTAAGAGGTACATCATCAGAAACCGCCAAGGCGTGTTCCGAAGTGCTACTGAGGCATCTGTTCTCTGTTTGTTAGTCATTTAGCTAGCTGACCAAAGATACACTGGAGGTGTCTTGTAACCTGGCCTTGGTCAAAAAATTCCCAGAATCCAGCAAAGTACTTTCAAAAGGATGGTGGATCAGCTACTTGAAGGGCAAATTTCCAGCTTAAATATAAGTCAACTAACTGTAGCTATTGGGCTATAAAATATAACTTTACTTGACGTGACCTGACCATCGCGGGAGCTGCGGTCACATGGGGTAAGACTGTTACATTTAAACGTTTTCTTTGACCAAGGAAGGCCAGTGCCCTCATGAGCAAGGCGCCTGGCCTAGCAAGAGATCCCCTGCTAGGCCAGGCACCTTGACATTGAGAAACACCCCATGTTTCTCGCCTCGGCATTCCCCCGCAGGAGTTGACCCAAGTGGCTGGAGAGAGGGAAGTCTGGGCCTCTGGATGGATGGAAATTCAGTTCTACTAGCCACATCCAGACTTGATGCCAGACCTGTGGGATTAAGAAATCCTAGAACCTGTCTGACAACTTGAGATAGGCAGGATTGGTGGTGCCAACGTTTCACAGCCTCACCTCTGTCAGTTTGCCCCAGGGCAGCTGCCTGACTAACTCATCACCATCAGTGTGTCAACGGGTGACAGCATGAAGCACTTTGGAGTAAAAAAGGTCTTAAATAGTAAATGCATGCATGAGCTCACAAACTGAAATATGAATTCATTATGATCTGAAATATAATCTTTAAGTAAATGGTTGTCCTTTTTTTTCCAAGTAACCCTTTATTTTATTACTCATAATTATATAATTTTATGTTTGTCTTAAAACACAATGCCTTGTTGTCCATAAAAACAACAATTATACTATTTAAGCAGAAATATGAAACTTGTGAGGTTGTATATATCATACCTGTATCTTAGACTTTGCCGTCTTGAAGACTGTCGTTTCTAAATCCTCCCCAAAGATAAACTCTAATGGAATAATCCACTTCCCATCTTTGAGACTGATGTTGCCCAGAAGTTTCACAATGTTGGGATGTACAACCTTACTGCAGACCAATCAGAGATAAGGACATTCAGACAAATCAAATTAAAAGACCCCCCCCCCCCCTAAAATTAGTTAAAAGTTATTTTATCAAATGAGATTTTCTGTGAATAATTATGACGTAGTTCATGTTAAATGCTAAACTTATAAAAAAGGTCAGCTACAGGATAAAAATTGACTAAAAAAGAAGCCAATGGAAATCTGTTTTAGGGATCAGAACCACCAGAAAATTCTGATAAATCATTTTCTTTCAAGATGAAATAAGCAAACTGGCTTCTGTGCAAATCAAAACCATGTTTCCAATTTAAAGAGGCAAAGTTTTAGTTATCTCCGAGTTTCTGAACTCTTGTACTTACTTGTACACAAGGCATTCTCTCTCCAAGTCCCTCCTTTCTATGAGATGTTGGGGAACTTTTTTTACTGCTGCCCAGGTGTCGTCGTATTTCTCTTTGTACACCTTACCAAAGCAACCTTGTGCGAGCGTGGAAGTAGAGTATGCCATTCCGATAGGTCTGGAGAGTAGACATGGAGTCAGTATGGTCTAACTGAACAAAGTGTTTAATTATATTCATAAGAATATAAAAATAAAAACTTTTATCATAAATTGCTTACAAAGTGCTGAGCACCAAAAGGATAAAAGCAGTGAAGAATAAATGAAAACATAAAAGAACTACAAGAAAACTAAGACTCTAATTTAAAATACGTAGCATAAGTCTTTAGCTTAGCCTTAAAACCTCCACAGAACAGGTCTGCCTAATTTCTTTAGGTAGAGTGTTCCATAATGACGGTGCACGAAAAGAAAAAGAACGCACCCCAGTGTTTTTTTATTTGGATGTTGGAACTGATGAGCGCCCAGATATCTTAGAGCTGATGAGTCATGATGGGACAAGCGAGTGCAGAAGATCGGAGATGTATCAATCAATCAGTCAATCAAATTTTATTTGTATAGCACCTTCTACAACATTATCCGAAGCCCAAGGTGCTGAACAACATCATTAAAAGAAAAACATTCCCAGTACATGGGCATAAAAGCAGGATAAAAACATAAAATCATAAAATAGCAAGCAAACAGCATTACAGATAAGAGATATTGGAATAAGACCAATCGATAAAAAAACAAATGTCGGACAAAATAAAATCAAGCATCCGGTTTAAAAAGAAGAATAGTTAAAACCATAAAGTTAGGGCATTTCAAGTGACCCTAGCGCTGAAACGCAATCAGATAAAAATGAGTCTTTAAACGCGTCTTAAAGACTTGAAGGGATGGTGCCTGCCTAATGCTCAGTGGCAATGTATGAAGCGGCCAACCCATTTAAAGCCTTGTAAGTGAGCAATGGGACCTTATAATCTGCTCGAACCTGACAAGGTGGCCAGTGAAGGATAATATTGGTGTAACATGCACGTATCGAACAGCTCTTGTCAAAATACGAGCAGCTGCGTTTTGCACCGACTGCAAAGCATTGCAGTAGTCAATAAGTGTTGTCACAAATGCATGGATCTGCATTTTGAAATGATAAAATTCTTCAGTTTTGTTCCTCAGAAGAAAAAAAAAGCTATCCTTATTACCTCTTTCAGATGAGACATAAGAGCACTGGGTCGAACCAAACAATCAAGTTCTACAGCTTTTTATAAAATTGTAAAGTCTCAAGGACAAATTGTGGGGCAGGTGGAGAAATAGTTGCACTCCAATGACCACCAAATCTGTCTCATCTGCAATAGGCAAGAAGTTGTTAGACAGCACCTAACTGCAGAAAGACAGGCTTCTAATTAGCTCAATTTAGCACCTGTTCTGTTACGAATAATCCCTCTTTCATGAATATAAATGCTGTCAGCCATCATAATGGTTTCTGTTTTGTTTTGGTTTCCGATGAAATGCAGCAAGTTGAGTGCTAGTCATGGGGACTGGAATGACTCGGGTACTTTTCATTGTTACTAAACACACGTAAGTAGACTTACACAAAATGTATTTTGATTTCACTAAACATTTTTTATTTTTTTTTATTTTGTGTTCATTTCATTTAGACTAGATTAGAGATCATGTTTTAAAACTGCCTCACTAATAATTCTGTGTTATTGCAAAAGAGATCTTCTTCTTTGAACCATCACCCACAATGGTGGAGTCAAAGGAGGACTTTGTAGGGGAGGAGAATACGGTGGGAATGGGGGGCTGCCAATGTCAAATGAGAATGTAGTTGGATGGAGAAGTGGTTTGTGGAGCTTCTCGATCCACCAACATGTATTCCAGCGAAGAACCTTCCCTCTAGTGATGTGACGTTCACGAACGAATCACATCTTTTGAACGGGTTTTCAAAGTGAATGAAGAGAGCCGAGTCCCTGTAGAGAGCCGTTCATCTTGTCTTCCAGTAACAAACCTCCCCGGAAGTCGGTAAAGCGCACCCGCTCAAACCCCACCCACTCACCGCTGTGACGGACGTAGGAGGAACACCCCCATGCGCCCTCACGGACACCACAGGAACACGTTGCTCTCAATACCCCCCCCCCCCCCACCACCCACCCCCCGCTGATGTTGTAGGGCTGTCTTGGCTGACTTGCCTCTGCAAAATTGCATTGACATCAGGGGCGGTGTCGTGTGAGTCGTTATCTGTTGGAAAAATCTCTTTGCCTGAGTTTCAGAGAGTTAAAGTTTGCTGGAGGAGTGGGGGTGGAAAACCACAAGACTAAGAGCCATTGATATTCATCATAATATGCAACATATCTCTTCCACTGCAAACAAAACTTAGAATACTGTAAAACACATTTTGGTGAGTAAAGAAATTGAACATTGGTAGTTTATGTATCTCCACAAGTACCACGTGCCTGAAAAGGCTTTGGCATGTTGTGGAGTTGCTAATAGCTTCCACTTGCCAAGACACGCTCTGTTCTCACCTTCCACAGTCACAAGCAAAATTAGGCAAGGCTATTAGTTTTCCCTGTGATGTAGAACTGACTAGCTTTGTCTGACCTGATCGTTTCCCCATCCATTTCCTTTCTGCGGCTAATATAGGAGACGTGGTTGAAGAAAATGTTCACGTTCAGCATACGTATGCCACTCAGAGGAAACAATTGTATTCCAAAGGGGAGATCAATAGGTGGCTGCAGGGGTCAGGACACTGAATGGTTTGGTTTGTTGAAGAGGGAAACAAGTCACAAAGCAAAACTCGACCAGTTGATCAACATTCCAACCTTTCTTAGGTGTGTTCTTGCTGTGTCGTATCTCTAAATCCATGCTGTAGTTCTTTTTTTAAAACACAGAGCAGTTTTGTTTACCTGTTTTCCCACTACGTTTCGTTTGCGGCTGCAAACTTCCTCAGGTTGAAGTCAGCCCTTATTTATGGTCACGAGATTGGGTGATAACTGAAAAAACAAGAATATTAAAAAATTGCAGGCTTCTCAGCCTCAAACAACCTTTTCTCATTATCAAGAGGAGCCATTTGAGGTGGTTCAGGCTTTTATGCCTGATGCCCCCTAAATACCAGGAGGAACTATTGACCCTTTGCACCTACGTCATCTGATCACGTGTCATCGCCATGACGGATGGCGGAAGTAGTCAAACGTCGAACTTAAGAAAAGAAGTGGTAAAATGTAAACAGAAGACAAACGGTGGTTAGTTGTAGTTTTATAACTGTAGCCATGGTTTATTCTCGTCATAAAGATGTTGTGCAGTTGTCGGTTGAGGTCAGTCATCTTGTAGGTCTACACAAAGAGCGGTATTTGGAGGAGCTGAAGAATGCGGGGTTACATACTGACCCGTACCTTTGTCCTCCTGGCCTTTTCCCGGACTTAACTAAATCGTCAAGCCTGCCTGACTTCAGTCCACACGACCTGTATCACTACGTTATCAACGGAGTATCCTCGTACACCGGTGCTGATCTAAAGGCGTACAAAAGTCTACACTTACCAGTTTTTCGTTTCCGGGTGGGTGACTGAGACGCTATGCTACGCTCAAGAAGGAGAAATGTTCCTCATTATGGCAAAATGAAGACCTTAATATTTGTCATGTTATAAAAGTAATCATTTTACATGCTCCTTAATTGTAAGATCTGACAAATACTTGCGCGTTACATCGTAGTTCTGCATAACTGTCGATAAACTGTCGATAAACCTCTTCCTATCATGTTTGTTCAGTCATATCATCAAGAAAGTGTGAGACACTACAGAGAATTCTGTCCACAGGTTTACGAAGTTAAAATAAATTATTTAACACTGAAGAATATATGTACACTGGGGGCAAAAGAATAAGACCAGATTACTATAAGAGTTAGGTTATTTAAGATAAATTACATAATGTGCATCGATAGTTGTCCATGCAAAATATATTTCTAAGAGTTTAGTAGATCATAAAGTTGTCAAAAAAGAATGATGTGCAAAAGGACGCAGATTGTTTTAATGTGAACTAAATGTCATAAATTGCACAAGAAAATGAACTGAGCTAAACTGAACTAAAAAGCTGTAGTTGCTAAAACATTTATATTCTTCAGATGAGGATGTGAACATGAGAAGACAGCCAGAATGGCATATGAAGCATCTGCTGTTTAGGAACATCGGAACCTGAGAGTTTGTGATGCTGGTCTTCACATTGACTGTGACTTCATGGTGTGGTCTCCATCCGATTCTGTCATACAGAGGATTTTGCCTGACAACAATTTTTTCATTAAAGCTGTGCAAAATGTTGAGACCTTTTACAAGTCAGCAATTTTACCCGAGTTACTGGCCAAGAAATATACCTGCCCAAATAAGGTGTTGTCAGATACAAACTCAGAAAGAGTGGAAACCTCAAGCTAAACTGTGGTACAGATAACACATGGCGGTACTCAGTCTCTTACTTATTATCTGGAGTTTATTTTCAAATCATATTGTTTCATATCCAGGGGTGGACTGGGACCAAAATTCTGCCCTGGCATTTTTACGAATCGTCGGCCCTCCCCATTGGGAGAGCGGTGGGGGTGGGAGGTGTTAATGCCAGCGGACTCGTGTTTAGGCCGAATGTGAGATAAGATGAGTCTAATTTGGACTGGGACTGTTAAATTACAAGCAGGGTCAGACCGCTGCAACCGGAGCCCTGGCCTTCCAGATCAGCTCATTCTCCACGGGCGGAGATTAGCGGGACATTAGCTACATGTTAACGCAGTAAAACAACTCCTATGTCATTGCTCTACCGCTTTTTTTTTTTTTTTTTTTTTTTTTTTTGCTAAAAATGCCTGGAAAAACTCTGTTAGCTTCAGGTTACCATGTAGCTAATGTTCTGCAGATCACCAACTGTGAAGTAGTGTTAGCCCAAGCTGGGCAAGCAGCCCACTTGGCTAAGCAGCCCACCGGTACAGTGCCAGAATGCCAGATAGACCAGTCCACCCCTGGTTGCAGCCCATGAACCCGGAATAAAGATCCGAAACAGAACAAGTTAGAGTTACAATATCTCAAAAAAATATATCAACAAAGAATGTATTCCTTAGATGTAGTGGCTTCTACTTTGCCATGGCGGTGCGACACAACCAATTAACGTAGAATTTTACATTGACAAATGTCTAGCAGGGAAAATGAAGTTTTTTGATGTCTATTCTGACTGGTTGGTGAGAATCTACAGTAACCCCCACTAGGCGTTTTTGTAGCCCAAGTAGAAATACCCCATGGCTGGCTGCCCTGCTCGCATCCGCCCACTCCAAGGCAGGCCGAGATCGAACCTAAGGGCGCCCAAATCCGGTGGAAACCCAACAGAGCTCAGGGGCTCGGGGGACCCCACCAGGCACGAGCCGCCAGATGCCGAAAACGTCCAGGCCCAGACATGAGAGCTCTCCTGTCAAAAGTGTATGACTTAATGACAAGATTAATCCTTTCACTGAAAGACTGAGTCAGCAGAGCATCTGTTTATATTGGCCAATGTTCTGTCAAACCTAGTAGAACACACAAAATGTCTTCTTCTGGGAAGGACACACCTTTTCTCTTGAATAAACCCAACCTTTTTTTCCAGAAAATTACAACATCCCTACACTTCATGTGAGCTGAATTTTGCTTCCAGTTCATAAAGAGTCAGTTTTAATAAAGATACGTAAAACTTAAAAACACAAAGAAGCTGAACCTCTCAGAATAACTGAACTGTGACTCTGTTGTGGATTAACTTCCTCTGACTTCTACACAGTTTTTAGCTACTTTAACACAGACTGAAGGTAAATATTAAACAAAAGAGGATAAGTCTGTCCAGAAGACAAGTATTTATTTTTAGAAAAGCTCCCAGAAGTTAGTGTTTTAAAATAAAAGACCACCAAAAACACACCCATGCTTAACTTTAGAGTCTGATAGAATGAGGCTGAATAGTTACAATATTTTCCACCGTACAGAAATGAATTTAAAATCAAGCTTGGATGAAGTCTGGCTCATTAATTATGTCTAACAAAATTAGAGCCTTCTACAGTCAAATATTCATCTTTGACAGACATTTTTCCCCAAAAGTTCCCCATTTTAGCTTCTCTTACCTTTTTTATTGTTGAAGCAAAGCGACTCAGTCGAGTCTCGACAGGCGCAGGCCCAGATGCCTGTCTTTAAGTCTTATCCACGCCTTTTTTCTTTGTAATTCATAGCCTTGAGCAGGTAAAACCTGAGAGCTGGAGTGCATTGAAAACAACACAGCAAAACTACAAGCAGGACCAATGGGACTCTGACAGAGAGAAAGGAGGATGTTTGCCATGTTCAGGAAAGGGTTTTTCACTCTGTGATGATCTCAAGAAGCATTCTGACGAACAGGAAACAAATGGATTTGCTGTAAAACCCGTGCCACCAGTTTGTGTTTGTTTACCACACAGGTAGAAGTATCCAAGTTTCTGTTTGCTGTGTTCAGCTCTTTTGGCTACCCTTAATGGTTTTGGAAGGCTTCATACAAATAAAGATTTGGTCAATATATTCCTAATCTAAGTCATTGATGTAAAAAAAAAAAACCTGATTTTCACATTTAGGTTTCCTTTATTTTCACTTTGCATTTTTGGCACCCCCTAGTGTCCGTTGTAATTTATTGTCGTAAAACCGAAACTGAAAATCTCCTCCTCGCTGCGCGTTTGTCTTTTTAACACCGTAATCTGACAGCTGAAATGTCTCCTCCGCCTTCATTAGTTTCTACAGGAGTGGTTCATCACTATGTCAAACCAATCAGCAATGTTTGCGGTCTACTACATGCTGGAAGCAGGTCTCAGCGTTAGCATGTCATAAATGTTTTCTTTATTTCTTCTGAGGCTCCACCATGATAAACACATGACATTAAATGCTAACTAAGTATAGCTAATTTGTTCTGAGGTGTAAACATGGATTGCTGTAAAGCGTTACTGCTTCTCGCGAGATACGTGACTTTGTCAGAGTTCAGGTTAGAGGGTAGTGGGGGCTGAGAGAATTTTCAGTCGCCCTGTAAAGGGTAATTTTAGCACATCCTGGCACAAGAAATTTATTTTTAACAAGTTAAAAAGTTGCTTAATGTGCCTATAAAGTTTCTAAAACAAAACCGGGCCTGTTTTGCTTTCATTTTTCCTCTCAGGTCAAATAGCAGGTATATGTTGTGATCCCAAGCACAACACTGTTAAAGAGTAAATTAAAAATAATGATGACTACAATTAGACCATGCTTTTATGGGCTGGAGACACAGTTATGCAATGCTGAGGTTTTGAAACTCCGAGGGATTTTTCTGGCTCGAAATTAGTCAGCAGAGTGGTGCAAGTTCACACTTGAAAGGAACTCACTCAGAGACGGTTGATTTCAAAGTACGATGCTCAAATTCTTTTCTTTTGTCTTTTTGCTTTTATGAAACAGGAACATCTGAGACAATTTTCTCTCACTCCCGTTTAATCCAACACCTGCCATGTTATTTTAACTTTACTTGATAAAACAGCAGTGTGAAATGTCAAAATGACTTATAGATATGCTTTGTGCTCTGAAAGTCTGCAGCTGGTGCAGACGCCAGCGAGGTATGTGCAGAACTGGTTGTTAATGTCTAAAATGCATTGACATACTTGAAGGAAGGTGTACTGTGTATCAACAAATCGGGGGCAAATCTTGAGGGCGGATCTCCGCACCACCCCAAGTTGCCCCCTGTTCACACGGCAAGATTTTTACAATGTTGGCAGATTTTTGAAGGATGAAAGACCACACGTGTGGTACTATGAGATCGCCGATAGACACATTTTTGTAGCCGTGGCGCTGGAATTTCAGTCGTAGCGCAGTTCCACGACTGAGCCCATGTAAGGGAAGCACGACAGTAGGTGATGTGCAGCAACTCAGCCAGAATTACACACGAGATTTCACTCATGGACATTCTTCAGTCAGATGAGAAATCTCATGAGGTTTAACGCGATTTTGAAGTAAACAAACATGACGGAAGAGGAGTGTGCTTTGCTCTATTGTGCCTCATGATCTTTATCTAAGGAGGTGTTATATATATAAAAAAAATCCTTTCTCTTCTTGATTGGCTACCCGTCACATTAAACAGTCACTGAGGCTCAGGAACTCATACATTTTTTTTCCCACATTCAGTTTGAGCGAATCACCACAGAAGCACAACAGGACCACATTCAGCCAAATGACCAATGAGTGCAAATATGATTAAATGTCTATTGGTGTAATGTCTCCTGATCATACAAGAGTGGAGAAAGGACAGAACTTTGTGGACACCCCAGGAAAGACACCTTCCTCTCAGAGAAAACTCCTTTCACTCTCACTCGGACGTCTACATGATGAGAATTCATGGATGCATTTGAACAGATTCCGATCGAAGGTAAAAATCATTCTGTAACTTGGAACAAAGGAGGAGAGTCTGAATCAGGAAAAGTAAGCACATAAGAGCCCAACATGAGTTTTGCCATTAATTTCATGTGTTTATGTATTAAATGCAGCAAAGTGACAAAAACATCTACATGGCAAATTTAAAGGTGTTCATTTTGGGGTGTTAAGCAAGTGTAGAGGTCATTTAACACTAAAAACAGTTATATAGTTGATTATGTAACACTGACATGAAAGTTAAAACCGAGTGTTAAACAGGAGTGTTTCCTAATCAACTCTGCAGGTGTCAATTTGGACAAAATAACTCCTGAAAAGCCAACTCTAAACTCCCAGAATTAATTCGGAGAGTCCACCCCTTTATTCTAAAAGTTGGACTGGACCATAGACATTTATACAAATATATGGTGGTTCACGAGTGAGGGAAAACTGGAGTGTGAGATCGATAGGCGGATTGGTGCTGTATCTGCAGCAATGCGGGCGTTGTACCGGTCTGTCGTCGTGAAGTGAGAGCTGAGACAGAAGGCAAAGCTCTCAATTTACCGGTCGATCTACGTTCTTACCCTCACCTATGGTCATGAGCTTTAGGTAGTGACCGAAAGAACGAGATCGCAGATACAAGCGGCCGAAATGAGTTTTATCCGAAGAGTGGCTGGGCTCTCCCTTAGAGATAGGGTGAGAAGCTCGGTCATCCGGGAGGGGCTCGGAGTAGACCCGCTGCTCCTCCACATCGAGAAGAGCCAGTTGAGGTGGCTCAGGCATCTGGTCAGGATGCCTCCTGGACGCCTACCTGGTGAGGTTTTCAGAGCACGTCCAACCGGGAGGAGACCTAAAGGTAGACCCAGGACACGGTGGAGGGACTATGTCTCTAACCTGACCAGGGAACGCCTTGGGATTCCCCCAGAGGAGCTGGCCCAAGTGGCTGGGGAGAGGGAAGTCTGGGTCTCTCGCCTTAGGCTACCCCCCCCCCCCACGTCCCGACTCCGGATAAGTGGATGAAAATGGATGGATGGATGGATGGATGGATGGTGGTAATGACCGACCTGGCTGCAGAGAGAAGAAGCTCCACCAGAACACTTCAACGGCTTTGCTCTTCGTCTACATATTGTAATGACCCTGTCCACTGCAGGAGGTGCAGTGGGTGAGGTGCATTGTGGGTAGTCATGTTTTTAGGTTTTTTTTCTATTTCAGGGTGTTAATGCATGTTTGTTTGTTGTTTTTCGGGGGGGGGGGGTCTTAGTTCTTTGTTCATTGTTGCAAATGTGATGTTACTTGTTGCGTCATGTTGGAACCGTAAGTGAGGAGGTTGCCCAAAGGAATAGGATCCCTGTGCCGTTCTACTGTCATAATAAAAAAAAAGTGCTAGCCTAGTGAACTAGACCAAATTCTTGCTTTGCATAGTTTGGTCTAGGCACGCTCCATTGGAACCTCCGCAGCTCCTACCAGGACTCTGGCTAGCCAATCACAGCTCTCTAGAGAGGTTTCAAACACATAAAGAGCTGTGATTGGTCCATAATAGTGGGCCAATCATAGTGCTCTATCTGCTTAGTGAACAAATCACAGAGCTTTATCCACTTTGTGGGCCAATTAGGGCACTCTATATGCCTGGTGGGTGGGATGATGCAACAGAGTGAAACAAGAGTATGTCACATTCATTGTCCAGTGGAATGCGGAGATCATTTGAAAGACAACGGTAGAACCCGCCCCACAACCGAGAGCCGTCAATGGAGCGTGGCCAGACCAAATAATATATTTATTTAGTCTGGCTTGCCAGGCTAGAAAAGTGCTGCATGGTTCATGCTTCATGCTCAAGACTGTGTTCCTCTCTCATTGGCTGTCTATAGTCACAAGGTGTAATGAGGCATGAGTGTTTTTCTGTGAGGGTATTAGCCTCCTGGCTGATAAGAGTTAAAATTTCATTAATTAATGGAGTAACTGCACTAATACTGCCAGAAGAGTTGGTTTAACACTAAATCAGAGTTAAAGTACCAACTCTCTAAACAAATTCAATTGACTGTTAATGGTGTGGACCCATGTAGACACGTTAAAAGTGTTGAAATCAACTCTGTCAGTATTAGTTTAAGCATGTTGAATTTGCTGTGTACATGCTTCTATTTTGCTGAAATGCAACTGCACGAGGTCCAAATTCTTTTGCAGTTTAGCTGTTGAGAACAGAGTCACCGGGCATTGTAAACATTTCATCCTCAATGATGTAACTGCAGCAGGGTCAGTCAATTGTTTCAGAAACTTTTGCAACTGGAAAAACTACGGATTTCTTCCATTCAGATGGAAATTTTTGCAGAACAAATGAGCAGTTAAAAAAATAGCTCCGTAGACATTATATAACTGACTCGACTCCGGATAAGCGGATGAAAATGGATGGTTTAAAAGAAAAGTAATGATGTGCGTTTAAACCACGCTTGTCACGTACGTTTATCAGTTTGTAAAAATTTGTGATTATGAGTACAAATCAGACATTGGCACGTCTCATAGATGACGTCACCACTCCTCTGCCCTAGAGTAGCTTACCAGTTGACTCATAATTGTTCTTTTTTCAAGGCTCGCTAAACTTACAGCAAGTTTTCCTCTGCTTATCTCTGTGTCTGGTTCAATGACGTCAATATGGTGATGCGCATTTGTAGAGAAGGGTATCGCTGCAGACCCAGAGAAAGCAAATTCAGATTTGAAATCCTGATGGCTGCAGAAATGAAGAATTTCCTGATATTTCCGTCCTACATTGGATTGAGGAGCCACTTACCCAAACTGTGTTTTTGTCCATCAAGGTGTTATAGAGTGGTTGATCTCACAATGTGCTTTGGAAAAGTATTGTGTGAATGTAAAGTAACACAAAAAGATGTTTCAGTTGAATGGAACAAGAATGGTCGATTATTTAATAGTTTGATGTGATATTCTTAATGCTAAATCAATTGCTTTAGTAAAATTCTGGCATTTCTAACTTCTAATAACATTTTACTTAAGTAATATGATTTAAAGGCATGTTTTGAATCTACTGTTGCAATTGAACACTCATCCTTTAGAGGGTGCTGTCTCAAAAACAGTAGAAGCTTGAAACTGTTCATTGTTTTTAGCCCCGACACTGCTAGAGCGACCCAGTCACCTGACCTCCACTCTCTTTCTCCTCATATAACATTCTCCACTTCAAACCAGGGAGTAAAAGTGGACCCTGTTATTCTCATTTCCTTCTTTATTGAACATGTAAATCAATAGACAAATGAAAGTATTCAAAAAGAAACCCATACATATGTATGTATATATATATATATATATATATATATATATATATATATATATATATATATATGTGTGTGTGTGTGTGTGTGTGTGTGTGTGTGTGTGTAGAACATGTTCCATAGGAAGGGAAAGAAGCTCCTGTAGCTTATATAATCCCCCCAAATCAAATTTCAGGAAAGATAAAACAAAAAAAATATTTTCCCTGCACTGAGTGTCATAGCCATTTTCTTATAACATGTTTTATCCTCAATCAAACAAACAAAATTTACATTTTTACCGTCATCATGTCAATGCCATGATTGTCAGTTGATGTTTTACCATTACATGTTTTTACAATTTGTATTATTTCTTGTTCCTCTACAGCTGAAAGAAATGTGGAATGAGGATTAGGTTTGATTTTTTTTTTAAGAATGGTGTATGCGATGTTGAAGAGCTAGATATGTTTTCTGCCAATGACGGCCCTATATTTACAAAGAATTTATTAAAGCTATCAGCCACATCACCATAATCATGTTTTACAATACTGTTTTCAACCAAATATTTTGGAAATTTATCATTACCTAAATTTGGTCAAACTACATTATTTAATATTTTCCACACTTCTCTAATATCATGTTTAGCATTATTCAAATGTTTATAATAATACTCCTTTTTACATATTCTTATTATATTGGTAAGCTTATTCTTATATATTTTATATTTATGTTCAGCTTCTGGAGTTTTTATATTTATAAACAACCGGTACAAATTATTTTTCTTTTTTCAGGCACACTTTATCCCCTTCGTCATCCATGGTTGATTATCCCTTCTTTTTTTCTTGAGCTACTAAATTTTGTTAAGGGACAATTGTTATCATTCAATGAAATAAGTATTCTTACAAAGGTCTCATAAGCCTTGTCAACATCAGTTTGCTGGTACACTTCCTCCCATGTCTGTCTCATCAATTCGTTCTTCAAGGCATTAGTTGTATTAACTGTTCTTATACTATTATCTGGATTATTATTCCTATAATTATCATCATAAATTATAAAAATTCGTAAGTGGTCAGTAATATCATTAACTAAGAGACCACTTATTATATTATTCTCTATGTTATTTGTTAGAATATTATCAATTAATGTTGCACAGTGTGAAGTTACTCTAGTTGGTTTAGTAATTGTCGGGTAAAGGCTTAAACTGTGTGCTGTATTAATAAATTGATCTATTTGCTTCAATTTGTTAGGATTTAGGAGATCAATGTTAGTCACCACAAATGAAAATTGTCTTCTGAAGTGTTGAATAGGTTCCTTCAAGCCATTTTAAAAGGCATGCATATCAGACCCAGGTGCGTGTATACACAACTGACAACAATGTTTTTCATATTAGACTTTGATATTTCTATAGATATACACTCAAATAAATTATCAACTGAAAACGACATTTTTTTACAGCTTTGTAATTTAAATACTTATCAACATATAGTGCAACACCTCCTCCACTCTTATTTTGTCTATTAATAGAAGAAGAAGAAGAAGAAGAAGAAGAAGAAGAAGAAGAAAGTATCATTTCTATAGCGCCTCTCAAGATAAAAATCACAAGGCGCTTTGAAATTAATTGGTCCAATTGATAATTGGCTTCATAGCCATCCAATTCAAAGCTAAGGTCACAATAATCATTCCACCATGTTTCTGACATTGCTATTACGCTAAATGTGCCCTTGATATCATCCAAATAATCTTTAATTCTACTAAAATTTGCATGAATACTCCTACTATTAAAGTGAATTATTGTCCTCAGCCTTTATAACCTGGTTAAACCGATCATCTGAGTAATACTTGCTACAGCAAGAGATCCTTGAAAGAAAATTATTTTCCGTATCCAAGTCACTTTCCATGTCCATAAAATTGTATTCAGTGTACCGAAAAATCTCAAAATCTGAATCCTGACTATCCAGATTAACATTATCAGAATTAGTAACTATTGAATCAGTTAATTGTGAGTCCACCATGAGATTTATCTCAGTTTGTATGCCATCATACCTCCATTGGTTTAATACTTGTCCAACTCCTCCATACTCCTGATATGCAACACCTTCGCTTGTTCAGGAGTTCCCTTCAGTTTGACATATATTTTACAGTTTGAAGTCCAAGTATGTTGAATTTTTCCTTCTTTTTTGAGGTATCTAGCCTTTCTTGCAATATCTGCGTTCTGTTTTGTGAGATGATCATTCATGTAGACATAGGTTCCTTTCAGCTTTTTACCTTGTTTGATGAGAGTCATTTTGTGCTTCCTATTGGCAAATCTTATTATCACAGCTTGTTTTTCACTGTTACTCCCTCGAGACAGCAGGTGACATGCTTCAATGTTGCAAGAGTCCACTTCAACAGCCTTCGTCTTGAGGAAGGTTACCACCTGTTGCTCCACAGAAGTATTTTCTTCCTCATCGGGCTGTTGACCATTATTGGTATTAGTTACTGCTATGGCGTATGTTTGGGGTTTAATCCGTAAACCACTGACAATGACATAATTTAGTCTGGTGTACTGCTCCAATTCCGCCACTTTTGTCTCTAACAACAACACACGCTTGTCTTTTTCAGCATTCTGCAGGCGGAGAGTCTTTACTTCCTCCACTAAGGTCAAAATGGTAATCTGCTGCTTTCTGATAGTAGAAATTTCCTCTGTCATAAATTCCAGGGATTTTTTAATGTCATCTCCTTCCTCAGCTGTGATTGCTTTCTTTGGCCCCATGTTGGATCAAGCTGGCACCTGGTATAGTCCAAAAACCTCTTGCCCACAGTGGCTGGTAGGTGGACTGTGGCCTGGAGCTTCTTGAAGATGGACGCTCAGGTCAACAGCACAATCAAGTCCTGTTTCTACCACCTTAGGCGCATTTCTAAATTAAAGCCCATCCTGAGTGTCCGTCTTCTAGAGTCAGTGATTCAAGCCTTCATTACATCCCAGCAAGATTACTCAAACTCCTGTTTATACGGCATCAGCAAAGCTGCTCTGTCCAGACTTCAGTTTGTCCAGAATTCGGCAGCACAGTTTCTGACTGGAGCTGACAAAAGACAGCACATCGCACCCTTTCTGAAAACACTACATTGGTTGCCCGTTCAGTTCAGGATCAACTTCTAAATCCTACTACTTGCATTCAAATGTTTGAACAGTCAGGCCCCTCCCTATCTGAGCAAACTCCTCCATTTCTACCACCCCTCACATGCTTTTAAGTCTGCAGATGAACTCTTCCTCACCGTCCCTAAGGCGCGTTTGAGGACTCGCGGGGAAAGGGCTTTTTGTATCTGTTCCCCAAAACTTTGGAATTCACTACCCCTCCTGGTTAGACGAGCACCCTCGCATGCCATCTTTAGATCGAGGCTGAAAACGCATTACTTCTCCATGGCCTTCGATTCTTAGCATCAACACTTTGTCATACCTCCTTCCACTGTCGTCTTCCCATCTTAAATCTGTCGTCTGACTACTTTTAATATTTTCATTGTTTTTGTTTGTTTGTAGCCATACTTAGTTGTATTATTTATTAATTGTTTTATGACGTAACTATTTTACTATTTTATGCTTTTGTTTTATTTTGTACAGCACTTTGGTCGGTTGTAATGCCATGTTGAAAGCATTTCTATAAATAAAATGGTATGGTATGGTACGGTAACTGCAGTCAGCCTGAATCTGCGGTCTCCGGATCTGCAGCCATATACTATTGGCATTTGTAGTCCTGGACGTATTTTCCCACAAAACATAGAAAAACATTTGCCTTGTTCGAAAATAAGAGCTTTTTTTATATAAACATGTGTCTTTAAAATTCACGGCCATCTTGGGTGTAATCCATGGCAGATATATCAAATGGGATTATAAAATAGTCCTTTAACTTCAGTTTTTCCATGGTCCGGAAGTAGATGGGCGCAACTTGGGCTCAACAAAGTCACAGAATTTAGGTGTCGTGCAAAAGTATAACCCTCCCCTATATAATTGTCCTCTGCATCAGGAGCGCGCGCCGGTCAGAAGAAATAGTAAAATTACATTTTCTACACATATTCTTTGTACAAATAAACTAATGAATTTTCTCCTTTGACATTGTTATATTGTCAGAGATTTCTGGCTTGTTCCTTACATCTCAGTAACATGAAAATTACTTTAAATCTAGATCTTCCACAGTTCTCACTAAAATAGGTTTATTTTAGTTAGTCATTATTTTATAACATGTGTTGTCTGTTTCATATTACTCGTTCTGTCTACCTACTACATAAACATGTTTCACTAACGTCTGTTTTCAGGTGTATTTGTTCTCCAGCAGACCGAAATTTGGTGTAGCAACAATTAGAGCCAACAGTCTTTTAAACGGCATCAGGAAAAAAACTCGGAGGCGTTTACCGGCTGAGAAACTGGTTTATTGGTAACATTTTATATGAATGGAATTTACAGACACAAATCACACGATGATCATCTCGTCAGGGAAACGTCCAGCTTGATCAAATATCACGTTAGACCAATAAATGCATCTAGATTTGTGTGTGTGTGTGTGTGTGTGTGTGTGTGTGTGTGTGTGTGTGTGTGTGTGTGTGTGTGTGTGGATGTGTGTGTGTGTGTGTGTGTGTGTGTGTGTGTGTGTGTGTGTGTGTGTGTGTGTGTGTGTGTGTGTGTGTGTGTGTGTGTGTGTGTGTGTGTAGATCTAAACATGTGTAACGTGTACTCTTCATTTGCAACTTGTGTTTACTTCAGCTCCTACACATACAAATCATTAAACTCACACAAATCACCTGGTACACATGGGCAAAACTACATTACACACGTATCAGTTTACAAGTACAAAAATCCTTTTCAGACTCTTTTCTCACCTGACTGATTTGTGTTTACATGGTGCAATTGAGTGCTGGATGGAAGCTGGGAAATTTGAGTTTCCTTTGAAATTAGTCTAAATTTGTGTTGAAGGGACAAATATGTTTTCTGAGGAAAACTATAGTATCTCAGGATCCTGTAGTTATAAACGATAGAAGTACATTTATTTTTAATGATCTAAAATTGGTTATGTAGCTAACATGTGTCTATGAGCCATGAAAACTATATATATATATATATATATATATATATATATATATATATATATATATATATATATATATATATTCAGCGCCTTGGGCTTCCTGACAGGGTTGCGGAAGGCACTTTATAAATAAAGCTTTGATTGATTGATTGATTTGAAAACGTAGTCAAAGAGTTATAAGAAGTGACCACCAGATGTCAGAGTGGTTCTATGACTGAAAAAAGCAGGCTTCAAACCGGGAGAAGGCACGAGAAGACAGTGTCCTGGTGATCTTTCCTCAGAAGTAAGTAAAATTTAAACCTGCACTCTTTTCAGTCTGGTTATATTGAAACAGCTAGTACTTTAGACAGTTTGAGATGTTTTATAAAGCCTAATTTATATTTCTCCGTCAGCTCCACAAGGGAGAGACAAGCATGTACGAATGGAGACAATTTGCCTTAGTTGAGCTTCAGACGGCAGAATTTCAAAAGCTAATGCAGGAGATAGGTGTAGGAGACTATTTAATATTCAACCTTCATGGAAAACGTCATGCACAATGCAATGTTGAATTTCATTTTTGCAGATACCGCATCTAAATTGTTCTGAATAAATTAGTGCAGAAATAAAGAAGTCCTAATATGATTTGGAGCTATAGCATGACGAGTGATGTGATTTATTTTCTGTTTTCTCTCCAGAGCTAAGCTCTCATTGTGTTGGTGTGCAAAATTCTGCATCAAATGAATGCTTGACGGGTGGAAGTCTTTTGGTTGTGAAAATTCTTTCTTTAAATTTCAGCGGTTGGAGCCCAGCTGATCCTCTTCGTAAGTGTGGCTTAACCTGAACACGCATGACGGATCTTGTGTCGTTATCCTACAAATAAGACTCTTACAGCCCATGAGACCAGATATCATCCTCTGCTTGTTGTGAATCTTGGTTTAGTGAAGATAATAAAATCTCAGTCAGGATTAAAAGTGTTAAAGTCATGCATTTGTTTCTTTACAGAATTGAAGATGGCCAACAAAGGCAGTCATGGTGAGATGTTTATCACTAATTTTCATTTAAATCTGCATGCACATAACTATGAGTTTTTTTTAAACGACTGTTTTGTAAGTTTTAACAAACTCTATCAGAGAAGATTAGTTCTCTTTTCTCATCCATCCATCCATCCATCCATCCATCCATCCATCCATCCATTTTCCTCCGCTTATCTGGTGTTGGGTCATGGGGCCAGCAGACTAAGCAGAGAGGCCCAGACTTCCCTCAAAGCTGCTTGGGCCAGCTCTTCTGGGGGAATCCCAAGGTGCTCCTTTTGGCCATCCGAGAAACTCATAGTCCCCTTACACACTAGCGCCGGTGTTACGTCGATTTGAGTTCCCCCTCGTGATCTGTTTCAGCTCCACCCAGCCGCGAGTTGGAACATCCACTTAAAAAATGCGTGTCCTAACCCTCACCCATAACCGTTGCAACCATTATGTTAGAAGAGGACATGCCCTCTCAGGTCAAAAAACGTGCAGAGAAGGCCGCCCTAAACAAAAGATGCAGCTGTGAGCAGTGTTCCTTTTAGACTCTGATTTTGCATTCTGCTCCGGTTGTCTGCTCAAGCCTCACAGCTGTGTGTCTTTATGTGTTTAAGTGGACAATTTTTCACTTTAACCTGTGGGGTGTATAACAACTTTTAGTTAAGGTTAGTTTAGGTTAGGGTTAGGGAAAAAACCTGATTGGTTATGGTTAGGGTTGGGCATGGTGGAGTCTCTAAAATGAAAGAAAGTCAATGGAGGCCCACTTTGTTTCTAGTTGTGTCGTCCCTCTCAAACACGGTTAACGCGAAGTTTACAATGAGAAACTGGGTTAAGGTTAGGATGGGGGAGGGGAAGGTTAAATAGCAAGAGGTTATAGGTAAAATGTCGGTGAAATGTGTGTTTTCCTGCGGGCTTCGGAAACCAACGCTCTAGCGCTGCATGGCGCCTCCCGACGCACCAGAAACAAATGCTTGTTCACCCATCGTCAGTTTTAGCCACTTCGGGTGTGAGAATGTGTTGGCCTTATAGAGCCCTGGAACCCCTCAAGACACTTTACAACACAATCAGTCATTCACCCATTCACACACACATTCACACCCTGATGGGGGTGAGCTACAATGTAGCCACAGCTGCCCTGGGGCGCACTGACAGAGGCGAGGCTGCCGAGCACTGGCGCCACCGGTCTCTCTGACCACCACCAGCATATCCCATTTGCACACCAGCTAAAGTCATGTAATTAACAACATTTATTTTTTAAATTTTATCTGTTTCTTCTTGTTCAGGAATCCAAGAAGCTGGTGCCACCAAGCGGGACAGATGCCATCTCAGCTCCACCTGATTTTTCCATAACAACCTGCAGAGCCAGACGAAAGTCTTCTACTGAGAGATTTTTAGAGTAGCTGATTTTTTAAACCTGCATGCTTTTATATAATAATATCTTAATGCATCATTAATCAGATGCAATGATAAACAACCTCCATGTATAGTCCTTTGCTGAGTCAGAGGACTCTAAAAACACAACAATCATTCCAGTCAGAATTGACAAAGCTTGTCGGATGAAAAGAGAAACGTCTTCAAGAAACCAAAGAAGTCCCGTTGCTTTCATTTGAACCCTTGGATTACCATGACCTGGATGACTGAGAACTTTCACCCGCAACAATCATTCACCCACACACACACACACACACACACACACACACACACGCACGCACGCACGCACGCACGCACACACACACACACACACACACACACACACACCGATGGCGAGGATCTACATTGTAGCCGCAGCCTCTCGGGACACACTGGCAGAAGCTAGACTGCCGCACAGACACCACCAGTCCCTCAAACCACCAGCAGGCAAGGAGGGCGATGCGTCTCGCCAAAGGACACAACCACTGACAAAGACAAAGGCACAATCCCACATCCACAACTCGTGCCCTCCAATTACGCGATCCCTGCCAGGGGTGCAGGTGAGTCTGGTGTGCTGATTCTCAAGTGCCGAAGTTGATCGCGCCCCTTTTGCACTGTTGATCCGCACTTCATCCAAGTCTGCATTATTTATTTGAAAGTTGTTAATGAAGTATTTTTAAAAATATCACAGCAACCAGCATCCCAGCATGCAATGCACTCAATGACACAATGCTCCCTGTCCCAGTTCAGCTGTTGTTTGCACACTTGTGTACCACGCACTCGAAACCTTACTGAGCATTTCCTCCAAGTGCACTTCACAGAATACCGTAGGGCGTAGTACGGGTATTGGGACTGGGCCACAGACTGGGTTTAAACTGGCAACCCACCAGTTGGGAATTGAACTCTAAACCCTGGTCTCATTAATCAAGAGGTTAGATGGAATGGAAATTCAAAGAGTAAAAGAAACCAAATTTCTTGGAGTCATGTTTGATGAGAGTCTCTCTTAGAATTCACATATAAGTTATATAAAGGGGAAAGTTGCCAAAGCCATAGCAGTATTATATCGAGTCAAGTTTCTACTACATTGGTCTGGGTTATTAATGTTGTATCACTCACTGATTGAACCGTATTTAATTTATTGTTTGGAAATTTGCGGAGCTACATGCAAAACTTTTACTCAACCTTTGTTCATTTTCCATAAAAGAGCCAAACTGAAGAACCAAAATGAAGGAATGTAATATTTCTGTAAATGGTGTAAGTTTGTGGAATGCACTTAACAGAGAAATTAAAGAATCAAACTCACTTGCTGTATTTAAAAATGTATAAAATCAAATGCATTAAGTTATTGTGAAAGGGTAAATTAAAATGATTACATATAAAAAGTAGAAAGGGACTGAGGTTGTATTGTGTATGTTTTACGGAAAAAGGGGCGGAAATGATAAGATTTTTCCTTCTTTCTGCTCCTTTTCATTCCAATGTTTTTTATTCATCATGTTTATGTGCTGTATTTGCTTGTGTTTATTTTAGAAATTTTGAATGAAAAAAGAGATAAAAAAGTGTATAAGCAAATTCAAATAAAAGTGAAATGGAAATACTGTCTAGATTCCTTTAAACTGAGCATGGATCCGTTTAGAGTTTATCTTTTTAACAGCATCTTTCACCCAAACCTCCTCTGAGGGAAAGTTTCTGCATTCAGTTCTCACTAGTGCAGCGTTTTAACACAAAGTCCTGGCTCTTCAGCTGGGAATGATGCTGGTTGGAGTAGGAGCTCATGGGCAGATGGAAAGCAACATGGCTCATATGGTTATTCAGAACAATCAGCCAGATGCTGTAGAAACTGACCAGAACTCCGCGTTTATTTCTGTATTTTTATTTCAGGTGAATTCCTAATTCACTCAAGTTTCAATGTTTAAAGGCAGGCATTTCTTGATGTCCAGTCACGTACACTGATTAAATATATGGGTCATATATTTCATTTCATCCTTATTAATTTAAGCACAGATAAATCAAAACATTTCATTTAACCATATTGTTCATTTCATTTCATGATTAATTAACTCATATGAACTGAAAATGTTCACTTTTATTCAGAGGCAGGAGGAATCCTGTAGAAGCGATAGGAGGAAAGCTGAAGGCCTTGAAACGGGAACACTGTGTGCAAAGCTGCAGAGGCCTTGACTTCAGCTGATAGAATAGCAGAATCCAGCAGATTAAAGGCACCAGATGCAATTCATGTCTCCATATGACCGGATACTGAAGAGGTCAAACTGTAGATGAAAAACTGACCATTTCTGGGCGCTACATCAGAATGAGTGCACAGTTTCCTAACCACGACTTCCTGTACACAGACTGCTCCATGCTCCAGGAAGTCAGGCAAAGCTGAACATAATTACATTACTTTCTTGCTTCAAATGTTACAAAAGTGATCAACAGCACAAATGTACTTTTGTTTGTGGTAAATAGGTTCTTTGATCTTGCAAAAGTCTGTAAGCAAATGATAATTGCACTGAATCAAAACAGTTGAATTGTAAAAGACATATCTAGTCATCTAATTTACTTCAGCTTATGGGACTAAAGCTTGGGTCCCGAGTCTAGCTGTGTGACTGATGATTACGCAAAATAAAACCTAAAAAAACCTGTACTCCATACTCAAAGCACATAGTGCACAGTGTTAAGTTGCCCCTAATTTTGGCATGATCCAAGCCCAGGCAAGGAACACAATATTTCTGGAGTTGAATAACGAATAATCTATGACATCTAAATATCATCACAATAAGCTAAATTTACCATCTTTTTCTCCTCATCTAAATCATTTATCTCTAATCACGCCTTCCATCTTGTCTTTCAACTCCAAACTTCTCTGGGAAAAGTCTGTGAGAATTCCCCTTCAAGAAGGAAAGTGTCCCGGTCCGAGGTGAGTCGCCCTCCTGTCATCGTTCTCGGGTCTAGGTGAGTCCTCCTCCTCAATTAACAATCTTTGGGGTTCTGTGTTCCACGAGTGAGGAGCGGAGAGGTACCAGCTGTGCTGAGTTAATCATTTGGAGCTCGGGTTTAAAAGGAGGATGGAGACACTACTCGAAGCCGGATGATTACTCCAGTATTGGTAACGCCTGCCACTCGTACTTGTTTGCTCGTAGAAGTTTGACCTTGCATGTTTGGATTATTTGGATTTTGACCTTGGACTATTTATTGGATTTCGATTTTGAACTTGCTCCTGAAGCTCCGTCTGTCTGCCCTCCTAGGATTACCACCACAGCCTTCACCAAACTCTGCTAAGAACCACGGATCTTCATACACGTCTCATCCTCCTCCACCGCTCCTGCATTTCTCCTCTCTGCTTCCTCACCTCCCGTCCGGCTGGATCGCTTCACTTGTCACCTTGGCACCCCGCTTGCCCCGCAACTCGCTGAGCTAAGAACTCTGAACAATCGCCCACGGCATAATTCACTGGATTTCAGTGCTACTTTAGTTCCCGTTTGTGTAATAAAAAACTTTAATTTCTTATCTCCTGACTCCTGAGCTGATTCTGCATGTCTTGGGTTAAACGCCTTCCACAAGTCATGACACCTCCTCACAACTCTCTGAGCTTGCTTTCCCAGATGTGGAGTTGGAGAGAGCACACAGCTGCAGTTGATTCTGCTTTCGCCAGCGTGAAGAAAACTCATACTCGAAGGATGATTGCTCAGTTTTGGTATCTCTAGCCTTTAAACCATTTGATCTTGTTTGTTTCTAGGTCTTAGGAAACTTGTCAGTTGGATTTTTGCCATCACAACTCATCTTAAGGATTTATCTTCTGGATTTCTTTCTCAGGATCTCAGTTTGCCACCTCCAGACTCCTACCGCAACCCATTCAGGAACTCATACCTATAGGCCACGTCTCCTCTTCTCATCATCCCTCCACTCACCTTCACCACCTCATCAGGACCCTCTATCACCTTGGACCAGTGCTCCCTCCTTGTCTCCCCCCTCCCTCAGTCAACAGTAAGTCTGGAACTGGAACCATTCTCACTAAAATCCTTTCACCCAACCAAGGCTAATCACTCTGCTCTGCCACAGGCGCTGCCACAGCTCCAAACCCAACCCCACTGGACTTATACAGTGCTCCCTGATCCCGTCTCTGTCCAGTGCTCTGATCTGGTCTCGTTTTAAATCAACATTTTGCTTTTACAACGCATCTGTGTCTGTAGTCGATACTGCATGTCTTGTGTCAGAGCCCTTTCCCCGAACATGTCAGAAAGAAAATGGGAACTCGATTTTCCCTCCAACAACAACTTTGCTACGCTAAGATAAAATCCACACGCACACACAAACACGCATGTGCATACACACACACATGCACAATATGCACACACACCCATGTGCACATACACAAGCGCACACACACACACACACACACACACACACACACACACACAATCTAGTCTAGCATTCGTCGTGAGGATCATCATTGACTTCCATTCACTTTAGTGACTGGATTGTGCCTAACCCTAACCTTAACTGAAACTTAATTCACATCACACCTCTAAAACTGACCAGTCGAGCTCGGAAATTGTCCCAAAGTGAGGACAAGAAAAATGTCCTCACTTTGCTGCCAATGTCCTCAATTTGCAGGTATCTTGCAGACACACGCACACACACACATTCACACACGCGCGTTTGACCATGCAAATGCACTTAAAGGCCTACATAGAAACGTTTTATATATTTTCGCTTTACTGATGTTTCTTTATATTAACTATGAGCTGGATATCAGCACCTTTTCTTTTCCTGTTGATGGTCTGTTACGTTGTGCAGAAATAAAGATGATTAAGCTCAGTACGTACATTTGTATGAGACAATGGGGAAATACGTGTCGTCCCAATTTCTGAGAATGGTTCTGTGGGGAAAAGGAGATGAGGGAGTGGGGTGAAGCAAGGTGGTGGAGCGTGGGAGTGGGGGCAGGTTATGGAGGACTCTGATTTTAAAAAGGGAAGGATGCTGCTGTTTTAGCATCCAGGAAACAGTAGAGGAGGTTTCGGCTAGTAGAATCTAGCCGTTAGCGTTAGCAACTCCACCACACAGCAGAAGTCCTTCAGGCGTGTGGTATTTGTGGAGATAAAATGACAATGTTGCAAGTCAGTGGAGTCTCATTGCTGTTATCCAATCTGAGGCAAGATGTCCCAACACCAGAAAATAAGACTCCAAAACCTGCTGTCTGAAGCTCATTTGTGATGTGGGAAATTTTTAGGTCAGAGAAATGGTGCACCGGTATAATCTCCCCCCCCCCCCCAGAATGGCTATATCTTTTACTCTTTTGAAGCACCTTGTGATTTTTATTTTGAGAGATGCTATATACAAATTGTTTCTTCTTCTTCTTGTGCTGTGGTGTTTACTTGAACAACTTGTGATACCTTTGTTCTTCCAGTACTTTTGAAGTGCTTTTCGACTTTTACTGGAGAAAAAAATCTTACTCAGCTTCAAAGAAATAGCCTATTATCTAATCTTCTGAATACATTGCTGTGAATAATTTTGACACATCTGCCAACCTCTCACCAGTTTCAGCTGTTGTCCCAAACAAATGGACTGAAAACAGCCCCGGTTGTAGCAAATAAAAAATTAAATTAAATATGAAGTATAAATGAGGCCTATAGTTTTTCCAACCTGTGCAAACCAAACCTTCCAGTGTAATCAAGAACCTGTTTGTTTTAAAAAACGGGATAATAAGAACATTTAAATAGTATATTTGAAAAGAATGATTAAAATGACGCACGAGGACAGTGCAGGAGGATGTGGGTCATTTCCACCAGGTTAGTCATTAACAAACAGTGCTTTGAAACTCTTATCAGCGTCTGGACCATACCAACTAACGGGTTAAACAAACACACCTAAATTTATTTGCATTTTAAATGTTCAACTTTATAACGAGGTAGACAGAAAATAAAACACTTGTATTATTTTATTAATCCCACACAAACAAACTGCCAGTGGTAAAACAATGCCATCTGTAGCCGAAAAAGGTAAGATTTTAAACACACCCCCATGTTTCGCAACAAGCGCCCAGAAGGGTATACCTGTGGCCGTGATGCGTTCAGGTACTCCCTCTTCGTTCCCAGTTCACAACGAGACAAAATGGAGTTGACGCTACCTGGCTGAGAAAAAAACACAACTTTGCTTGTTATTATGTCTTTCTTTTGTTTTTAAAGTTTAGTAAATACCTTTTGTTTTGATAAATAGTTGAGAATTTAGTGGACTAAGAAGCTGAAGAAATGGAATTAAAAAGGTTTTGGATGGTAACCGTCTGTGTTTTAATGGCGACAGGTAAGTTGTTTTTTCCCCCAGACAGGGTGGGCCCTTCCGGGACTACTAAGGTTCTTTGTGTCTGTTAAAACTATCTTTACCCGGAGTAAAACTGACGTGTTGTGCTTGTTTTCTAATTGAGACTGATAATGTCAATAGTTTTACAGGCAGCAGAACCCAGAATAAAACATAAAAGCTAAGAAATGAGTGGGTGGGGGTGGGGATGGGGTGTTAAAATTACATACTAACAAAACAACCCTATTCCGTTTTCTTTAGTATTATTTTCGCACACGTGATCGTTTTTGAGAAGAAAACCTTATTAATGCACCATTGAACTCATTATCTTACTTTTTGTTTTCACACACACACACACACACACACACACACACTTTTAAATACTTTTTTGTACCTTTTCTTTACATATCCGTTGTTTGCTTGCTCTGTATTTAGAGCTATTTTGTTTCTTCATCTATTCCTGTTGCAATAAGAGCAGTGTAACACTGGTATAAAAAGGTTTGTTCTATTCTATAGGAAAGCCAAATGCTGAAATGGGAATGTTGGATCTACACCAGCTAGTATTATATTTAGTCTTGCTGTTGAGTCACTTAAGTTGCCAAAAAAACTTAAAAAGACAACAGGTCGTTTTTGTTGTTCGGTAAACATCTGTTGGGGAGGATGAAATCTCCATTTTTTTATTCCTGCACACACACAGTTATCTCAAAACTATAAAAAACAAACCTTTCTAGTACATCTAAATTATGATATGTAGTACAGTACTGTGTCTAGTGTTTTTTCTGGTTTATGCATTGTTAGATGCATAGCTGTAGTGGTCAGGTTTAAAGAATTTACCAGGAAGTGACTCATCTCTGCTCTCGGTGATACTAAGTGTGAAGAACTATTGCAATATGTCAAGGTGTGGATCATGATAAACAAAGCTGTTTAGAAACAGATTTGTAAAGTCTTGTTTATTATTGTGTAGCAATCATGATTTTTTTCAGTCACCTGTTGGCCTAACCAATCTATGTTCTGATATTTTCTAGAGACCACCTTTGCTGTGTCGGTACAGTGTCCTACAAAGAAATTCGTTGTCATCCTCTTCCAGCCTGTCACCATCAACTGTAACTACCAGACAACTGCCACTCAGCCTCCTGTTGTCACATGGAAGTACAAATCATACTGTCAGGACCCAATCCAGGCTGCACTCAATCCCAGCAGTGCAGCAAATGCCATAGCTCAAAATAACCCCAACTATAACCCCAACATCGAGTGTTCAGACAGCCAAAGGACGGTCCGCATCGTGGCTTCCAAGCAGGGCAATGCTGTTACTTTGGGTAAAGATTATCAGGGTCGCAAGATCAGCGTTACAGAAGGTGAGTTGGAAAAATTTCACACCAAAATTCCTTTACACACATTTATCCTCAATTAGGCCTGTGCCTAGTGAACCAGACCAAATTCTTTCTTTGTAAAGTTTGGTCTAGGAATGCTCCATTGGAACCTCCACAGCCCCTGGCAGCATTCTGGCAGGCCAATCGAAACTCTCTGTATGGGTTTCAAACCGATTGAGTGCTGTGATTGGCCCACAATGATGTGCCAGTCACAGCAAAAATATGGCAACAGGTTGTTTGAAATGGCTTTTACATCAGTTTTGGACTATTGGACTTGGGCTTTGTTAGAAACAGGAGCAGATAGAAACATAAAAAGGATGTGTTTTTGCCGCCTTCAGCTGCAGCCTGCCTCGTTTACCGACATCTGTTGTGTTTAGTACATCACGCTGTTTGTTTTCCAGTACCTTGCGGAGATCATTTGAAAGACAACGGTAGAACCCGCCCCTGACCGAGAACCGTCAACGGATCGTTGCCAGACTAAATATTAGGGCTGGGCGATATGGCCTAGAATCAATATCACGATATATTGAGGATTTCACCTCAATAACAGTAAATGGACGATAACTACAGGTATGCACAGAAACAAAAGTTGTCCACTAGATGGGGCTGTCAATATACAGTGATCCCTCGCTATACTATACTATACTTCGCGGTTCGTTTATTGCGGATTCACGACTTCGCAGATTTTTTCTTTGGAGCCTTATTCAAGGGAAATTCGCCGATTCGCTGTATTTTTCACCGATTCGCGGTATTTTTCTATGCGAAATATCAGAAATTCTTGTTTTTTTCCATCAATTTCATCATAAAATGCACTTTTTGTTATAAAACAATAAACAACCAAGTAAAAATACAGTACTATGTAAAGGGAGGGTTTTAAAAGTCTGAATACTGAATACGTACCTGTTAAATAAATAAATGGTAAATGGCCTGTATTTGATATAGCGCCTTCTAGAGTCCTGGAACCCCCCAAGGCGCTTTACAACACAATCAGTCATTCACTCATTCACACACACATTCACTCACTGGTGGGGATGAGCTACGATGTAGCCACAGCTGCCCTGGGGCACACTGACAGAGGTGAGGCTGCCGAGCACTGGCGCCACCAGTCCCTCCGACCACCACCAGCAGGCAACGTGGGTTAAGTGTCTTGCCCAAGGACACAGCGACAGACTGAATGGGACTCGAACCTGCAACCTTCCGATTACGGGGCGAGCACTTAACTCCTGTGCCACTGTCGCCCCGACAATACTGTAAATATGTGTCCCTACTTCGTGGATTTTCACCTATCGCGGCCAGGTCTGGAACGCATCTACCGCGATAAACGAGGGATCACTGTATTACATTGAGTTTAAACTTTTTATTATCAAATTTATTGACATGGAAAAAGTGATCTCTAAGAGTCAGAAATGTCAACATCGATACATTTTCGATTTATTGCCCAGCCGTACTAAATACTATATTTATTCATTTAGTCTGGCTTGCCAGGAAACCTGTGCCGTACACCAGTTTGTACTAAAAACCGGTGTTTTTTTTTTGCATTATCATATGAAGTGTTTATATACCACTAAATTGGTGAATAGTCCAGACAATGTCTGGAATGTTGGCAGTGGGAAAGTGTTTAGCGGGGATCGATTTCACTGCTACACGCTAACACCATAGCATGTTTGATAAAAGTAAACATTTAGCTTGCTATCCGTAGAGGTGAGTGGGCAAAAAAATGCACAAAACTTCATGTATCTATCTCAGGAAAAGCATGTGTTAATGCACAAATAAGTTAGTTACCGTGTTGTCTATGTGCTGTTTCACACAAAAAATGTGTGTTTTTGGCTATTTTGGTTAAGGACAGACTAGCCCTGGTATATTCACCTCGATGCTGATTGGCTGCTCAGACCTTTGGTTGAAAGAATGTAACAGGAAGTAGGGGTGGCTGCCAGGACCGATTGCCAGCACAGACAACGCTGTTGTTTTTAATGTGCATATTTTTTTAAACCTTTGAAGTGTAAAATAAGCAATGCTTATATATACAGGGATGTGATTTTTCTGTTTTTTACTGGATTTCCGGAATTTTTAGATTAATGCAAATTCGATGAGAATTTGTTTCATTCATATATATATACATATTAGGGCTGCACAATATATCAAAAAATTATCATCATCGCGATAACAGGACGTGCGATAGGCCCATCGCAAAGCACGTAAAAAACGACGATAAATGTTTGGTTCAAACATTTCCATCCGTGTCATACATCAACTTTTTGTAAACCAGCTCTGTTTTTTTACGCTCAAGTATTATTTGACCAATCAAATGTAGCCCCCTCTGATATGCGGCCAATCAGATGGGTCCATTCACGTAATACGCCCGCCCCCTACGTAGACCCTTACCCCAAAATTCCACTATCTCCGCTCCGCCCCCGCTTTCTGATGCCGCTCGCTTCCCTTGTTCGTCATGCTGGCTCAGATTAACGAACGCACTTTGTGCTGAGGTTTCTGGAATCAGCGCTGCTTTCAAACGTGAACGTGAGTCCGCTCGGTGTCATTAAGCAGCTGATAATAACCGGGCTGACTCCCGACACGTCCCGGTGAACCAACCCACCTACCTCCATGTCGCTAGTGTTCCACCGGGTGGTGACGTTAGCCCCACGCTCCGGTTAACTTTACTCTCTGAAATTTTACCGTTTACTGTCCCCCCCCAAAAAATGAAATGGTATCTCCACCCCCTGTCCACGATTTATTCAAAACAATATGACCATTTGCCAGAAAACAAAATCATAGAAGCTAGTCGCTTGCATGATGGCGTTTAAAATGGTGGTGCCTATAGAGGAAACCAGAAGGTAGTTCACGCTGCACATGCGTGAATGGAGATATTGACAGCAAATGGCTGCTTGCAGTGAGTAAATATTTAGGACAATAAAAAAAAAAAACATGCCTCAGAGAGCCAAGAAACACACTTAAATTGGTGAAAAAGCTCCGCACAGGGGTATTTCCCCTTGACTCCAGTGGGGACCTAAGGTGGCCCCCACCCTGCCGTTTTCAGTTTTTTTTTTCACTTAACCCAATCACATCCCTGTATATACTTTTAACACCAGGGTCATCTACTTCATGGATACTGAGCCATACAAAGGGCTACCAGGTTGATGCAGTGCTGACCTTTGAACTGGAATAGATCAGAGTTAAACTAAACTTCATGTATAATAAACATAATTTATTGCCGTCGTCGTCTTCCTCCGCTTATCCGGGTCCGGGTCGCGGGGGCAGCATCCCAACTAGGGAGCTCCAGGCCGTCCTCTCCCCGGCCTTGTCCACCAGCTCCTCCGGCAGGACCCCAAGGCGTTCCCGGACCAGATTGGAGATATAACCTCTCCAACGTGTCCTGGGTCGACCCGGGGGCCTTCTGCCGGCAGGACATGCCCGAAACACCTCCCCAGGGAGGCGTCCAGGAGGCATCCTGACCAGATGCCCAAACCACCTCAACTGGCTCCTTTCGATCCGGAGGAGCAGCGGTTCTACTCCGAGTCCCTCCCGAATGTCCGAGCTCCTCACCCTATCTCTAAGGCTGAGCCCGGCCACCCTACGGAGGAAACTCATTTCGGCCGCTTGTATCCGCGATCTCGTTCTTTCGGTCATTACCCAAAGCTCAGGACCATAGGTGAGGATTGGGACGTAGATTGACCGGTAAATCGAGAGCCTGGCTTTCTGGCTCAGCTCCCTCTTCCCCACGACAGATCGGCTCAGCGTCCGCATCACTGCAGACGCCAAACCAATCCGCCTGTCGATCTCCCGATCCCTCCTACCCTCACTCGTGAACAAGACCCCGAGATACTTAAACTCCTCCACTTGAGGTAGGACCTCTCCCCGACCCGGAGTTGGCAAGCCACCCTTTTCCGGTCGAGAACCATGGTCTCAGATTTGGAGGTGCTGATCCTCATCCCAGCCGCTTCACATTCGGCCGCGAACCTACCCAGCAAGAACTGAAGGTCAGAGCTGGATGAAGCTAGGAGGACCACATCATCCGCAAAAAGCAGAGACGAGATTCTCCTGCCACCAAACTCGACACACTCCACACCACGGCTGCGTCTAGAAATTCTGTCCATAAAAGTGATGAACAGAACCGGTGACAAAGGGCAGCCCTGGCGGAGTCCAACCCTCACTGGGAACAGGTCCGACTTACTACCGGCTATGCGGACCAAACTCACGCTCCTCTGGTAAAGGGACTGAATGGCCCTTAACAGAAAGCCACCCACCCCATACTCCTGGAGCGTCCCCCACAGGGGGAATTTATTGCTTTTAAAGAAAATTGTAGTTTTTAAATCTAATAAGATGGCAGCAGATTTATTTAGAGAAAATGCCTGTGGGAACATATTTCCACCAGGTTGGTGAAATATTTATAATCATTAATAGTAAATGATAAAAAATTGCTGCTTACAGATGCAAACCTGAACATTGTGCAGACTGCGTGGGGAGACAGTGGTGTGTATGTCTGCTCTGTGGTCTCATCTCAAGACCTTTCTGGAAACGGTGAAGATTACACTGAAGTAATTGTTCTTGGTGAGTGTTTTTTTATTATTATTCAAAAATAACCTTTTCTCTGAATATTTCCTCTTGTTTCATGTCTCTATCTCCCCATTTCTGTCACAACTTCTCCCTCTTCTTTGACACATTCAAATATGTTGGGAAAAATGACTCTTAAGTAATTGACCCACCACCAAAGAGAGGATTATTGCCACAGCTAGAGTCATAGATTGAAGCCTGGAAAGTTGGAAAGATACCACCTAAAAGTAATCGTGGCTTTATCTTTCTTTCACAGAGAGAAAGGCAAATTCTACTGACCTCCTCCCTGGCATTGACTTTCTGGTTATGGAAGGTATAACTGGCCCCTTGTTGTAGTTTAGACATGTGTTAGTCCCACGGTCATGATGAGGGAGGTTCTCAGTCAGGCCGTCTTAGAGGCTTGAATTTTCCATTTAGAAACATTCTTTCTTCCTGAGATATTCTGCTGAGCTGTTTGATCTTATTTCACGTGGAATTATGAAGCCAGTTTAGTCTCAAATTACACAGAAACGTGTTACATCAGTTATGATTCCGTTGAAAGCAAAATGTGAGCTTCAGCGACCCGTGTGGTATCGAAACCAAAACTAAACCGTGACACATCCGTCCTCTGTTGTTCCACTTTTCTACTTCCTTTTCCTGCTTTTCTATTTGTCTTTTCTTATCATAGTTTAAGTAAGTTTAGTGCTGAAAAACAAAGAAAATTCAGCTACAGTTGATTGTTCTGAACGTACATGTATGGAACACAAACTCCCTGAACTGACCTGTTGGGAAAACTGGGTTTTCCAGTTTGACTAAACTTCAGAAATAATCACAACAGTGAGGCTAACATGTTTTGTTTATTATTTTTTTACTTGTGACACAAACATCTATCCTTTTGATTTTAATTGTAAATGGTATAATTAATTAAATCAAACCTGAGAACTTCCTTTTTGCACTACAGTGAATCTTCTTTTTAATGCTTATTGATGTAATACACAAACAAGCCTGTAATAGACAACTCAGCCTGTACTTGTGGGTTAATAAGTAATAGTTGTTTTCCTGCAATGGTGGCAAACTCTAATGGGCTCGACACACGGGAGGCGACAAACGACCGCGATCAACGAAATTTGTCGCTGTCGCTTTTATTACCTGACACACGGGAGGCGAACTGCGGCAGTGGCCAGTGGCAAAGCCGTCTACGCGTTCTGTTCCATGGCGAAATCGAAACTTCCATTGTTTTGCTTGGCTGTGTCAGGTTGGAGGGAATTAAGGTTATTTAAGCGGTTCAGAGTTAATAAAGCGGTAGATGTGATGTTTCACAAGGTGCTGTTAGAGTTATGTGAAATCTTACTTCTGATTTTACTATATAAAACATAATAATAATCAACTTCTCCTTCATGTTTGCTCTGAGGTGTACGGAGCATCCTGTCCGCTCATTGGTCAGTGAATGAAACCTCCGTTGATTGGTCCTCGTCCGAGCGACAGCGATGGAAAAGTTGAAAATGTTTCAACTTTCTGGGATCGCGTCGCTGGGTCGCCTGTGCACGACACGTGCACGAGCGCAAAATTTCACACGCACGTTTTTCGCGTTTCGCTTGGTGGGAGGGAGACCCGCGATTATCGCTTTGTCGCGCATGTCTCACTGAAAATGAATGGAGGAGAGGCGATGTCGCCTCCCGTGTGTCGAGCCCATAAACCTTTAACGTAAATGTAATAAATGTACAACTGTTGTTCCACACAGACTGGCTCCTGGTGGTTCTGGTGGTTTTAGGTTTCTTTTTGCTGCTTCTTCTGATCGGGATCTGCTGGTGCCAGTGTTGTCCACACACCTGCTGCTGCTATGTCAGTTGTCCCTGCTGTCCTGAACGTTGCTGCTGCCCACGAGCTTGTAAGTACGAAAGAGAAAAGCTTACAAAGATGAAAAGTTTGTTTTTTCTGCAGACACACAAAAATAAAAACTTCTTGCTAAATGTAGCACGCCAAAGTCAGCTGTGTCTGAGCTGCTTTCTGTGCAAATTAGTCATCTGAAAAAATGAGGGAGAGACTGTTCACTCAGAGAAAAGTTGGTTTTAAAATGTAGTAAGCTTAAATCTGCTTTTTCCAATTCACTTCTGTGTCAGCAATATGCTAGGGCAAGCTACTGCTAATGCTAACCTGAGTTGCTAACATTCTTGTTGGACAAAAGGTAATAAATAGTGTCGGGCATCGTTTGATTTTGAACGATTCTGATTCCAATTCCTCGTTTCGATTCCGGTTCCTATCGATTCCCGATTCCAATTCTTTCAAGACATGACATGCTTTACATGAGCTAGCTAACCACAGGTCCTACTTGATGAAATAATCTTAACTTCAACATGAATTTTACTTCTGTGAACAATGACATCAACTTCATTTAGACAAAAACGTGTTTTGGAGAAAAAAAAGAAAAAGACTTGCAGCACAACCAGTGTGTTTGTTTCTGACCACAACCAAAGTCTGGAAGCAGCCTCTGGGATGAGAGGCTAAATGTCTCCAACACATCCAGAAACGTCCTGCTGTTTTCCTACCTGCAGCAGCCATTCAGTCAGAACAGAATGTGAAACTTAAACGTAGCTGGGGTCAGTAACAATCTAACAGATTTTAAACATTAAAATTCTCAACAGAAATTGTTCAAAAAGGAAATAAAATGTTATTTATTATTATTATAATTATTTATAGTGGCAGAAGCTGGTGTGGTCCACCACAGAGAAGCTGCTCTAGCATGATGACTTTAATTATTCTACAGGTTATTGTTCAGCCTTCTGACGCTCTCACACACACACACACACACACGAGTGTTGGTGAGCGGCTGCGTCTGACTGCTGATGCTCTGTGTGTGCTTTTATTTCTGCAGCGAGACAAACTCACCTCTCACCGTCCAGAGTTTGTTCTTTAAAGCTTCTATAAAATCCACCATGTTGACGTATTTTAACAAGTTTCCTTTACGCTGCAGGAATTAAAGTTTAAATTACAGAGTAAAAGTTCGGCAGATGCGTTTGTTTATTTCTGGGTGGGGGGGAGGGGGACTCGGTGCTCTGAAAAGTGTTGATCACAATTTGCAGATCATGTTTATTTTTCACAGAGATCGGCCGCGGATTCCTCTTCTGTCGGCATTCTAGGAATCGAAACTGGGAATCAAAAAAAACTTTGAACGATTCCGGGAAAAACTAACAGTTGGAACCGGTTCCAATCGATGCTCGATGCCCAACCCTAGGACAACACACACACGCGCAAAAACACACATCATCATGCAGCACATTAATTATTCCTGTCCTGGCTGGGTGGGAGAAAACGACACTTTTCATGCCGTGGCTTTTTTTATGTGATTGTATTTGACCATTTTCAGGCCTCCTGAGACATTTAGAGTACCTGCAAAGTGTCATTTGCTCTTTATAGGCTAAATGTTAAATGCCAAATGTTTAATAGGCTTTCTTTATTTTTCTAAATTCTGTTTACAGTGTACGAAGCTGGGAAAGCGGTGAAGAAAGGTTTGCCCACTCAGTACGCTCCCACCCTCTATGCGCCCAGTATGTATGGTCAGCCAATATACGGCGGCTCACAGGGTAACCAGACTGCCATGCCCCTGCTTCCCATAGCCAGTGGACATCCCCAGAATGGTTATGGTCATGATTATGATGGTGCCAGCTCAGGTAGGTGCTGCTCACTGGAAGATGATCACTGTTTATTGTTAGAAACATAAGGTCGTTTTCATTTAGAGTGATTGCAGGTAAAAGTAGCTTAAATTGCCACCTGCATGGTGGTACAGTTGGTAGCAGTGTTGTCTCACAGCAAAAAGGTTGCAGGCTGAAATCCCAGCTGCAACCTTTGCATGTTCTCCCCAAGCAGATGCTCTGGTTTCCTCCAAGGTCGGTTATTGATGAGTGTTCATGTTCCCCTTCGGTGCCGTTTGTTTTGTGCAGAAGTGAATTATTTACTCACTATAGGATGTGCACCACAACCAGGATTCCAAATAAAGTGATGCGTTTAGTTTGAATGTTATCTGACCTCAGGGTTAGCCAAACACCTTGTGAGTACAGAATCGTCAGTAGCCACTAGCTAGCCAGAAAGAAAACCAAGGCCTCACACAGAGTAACACTTAAGAGGCACAACATCATTAATATTCGTACAGATGACTACATCTTCAATGTTCTGATTAGGTTTGTAGTGACACAGTCTGTTTGTCAGTGGAGAAAAAATAAAAGCTCCTAATTACTAAGCAAACAAACTTTTAGTAAACAAACACATTTGTGAAGACACCTTAAATGTTAGTTTCGAGGACAGTTGGGTGCAAGGGCGCAGATAGGATTTTCAAACTGGGGGGTCAAAGTTCCAATGTACCCTCCCCAAACACACACACGCACGCACATTCACATACACAAGCAATTGCAAGAGCCTTAACTAGAGCTCAGCCAGTTTGTGTAATTTCATCCAATGGTTTACAAAAAAACTAACACTATTATTTACGTGTTTGAAGCCATTATGCAATGGAGCGCTGTCAACAAAGCTCTGCCTGATCAACACTATCCAAGTCAGTCATTTGTTATTCTCCCAATCAATCACTAACCAAAACCTCATGCTTTATGCTTAATATGTTTTATTTAAACATTCACTGATTTTCAGCATACCAAACTTTACAGAAAACATAAAAAGCTCTTTGTAAAAATCTGCACATAAAATATAATAAAAAACGATATTCACTTATCCCTTAGAGCAGTGGTTCCCAAACTTTTCAGTCTCTGACCAACAAAATTTAAATTTATGAGGCCTATCACCCCGCCTCTTGGTTTCTGAGTTAGTTGAAAAAGTGGCACAATCAACATCAATAACCAATATATTTGCTTTTATCAGTTTTCTTTGATTTATAAAAATTAGTTGCTTTCTAATTGCCATTAGAGATATTTACATTTCTGATATTTACATATTTTTTCTCAAGAGGATTTCAAGACCCCACACCTACATGTTTGTGACCCCAAGTGGGGTCCCATCCCCAACTTTGAGAACTACTAAGTTAGAGTGCCTTGCATACCCATTAACTATATATATATATATATATATATATATATATATATATATATATATAAGTATAAAAACATGTAGTCTACAAGACAGTTTTAAATTCACTCAGGCAAACAAATGAACTGTCCAAAAAAAGATCTAGTAAAGGACTCAAAAACCTCTCTCCTTCTTCCAGTCCCCTCTACATAATACAGGGCAGTTTCACGTCTGTTCAAACTGTCCAGCCCTTTGGGCGCCAGAGTTTCTACAAGAAAATATAAAATTTGGATATGGTTGGAGACAAAGCTAAACTATAGAAGAGAAAAATCTTCAGTAGGACCCAAAGTTTGTGTTGGGAGCAAATTCATTTTGCATATTATGATGTCATCAACAAAGTGATCAGTCAACAAAGACCAGACTTGCCAGTAGGGGTTGTATGAACTAGTCGACTTCACTGCTCTGTAGTGACTTTTTATGCCTTTCAGCGACTAGTCGCTGTCACATGATAATGAGCGACAAGATGCAGTCCTCGGAAAAGACAGCAGGTGACGAGCTCCTGCGCATCGGGGGGCGATGCGCTGTGCCAGAGCGTTGGTATCTGACGCTCGCCGTAAAACTGACATTTAACCAAATTGTGACCTTTTCCCTCTTGCAATTTAACCTTCCCCTCACCCCCATCCTAACCTTAACCAGCGTGCACATGCGAAAGCTCTGATCGTTGACGAGCTCCAGACATCTGCGTCCTGAGCATGGCCACAGTAACATGAAATTAGGTGTCGCCACCTCAAAAACAAATTTAACACGAGATCGTTCATGTCGGCTCATTTCCTTTGATGTTTCCTGTCTTTTATTTGTGCCTGATGCGTTTCGCTGCTGTGGATCAGGGCGCATCACCTGTTTTGTCCTCCCAATAACTTCACCTCACTGATGCGGCCTGCGAGCAAAGCGCACTCCGCTGTTTTTGCGGTTGGTAGATCTTTTAGAACTGCAGTTCAAAGGTAACTCATAAGGTGAACATATATGAACCCAGGTAGCAGTTTTTCTTTAGGATTGAGAGGAGATGCAGGAAGATAATAAACAGACACAGGACAGAAAATAGTCAAATAAAAACAAGCTAGTTTTTGTACCTGCTGGTTGCAACAAACAGACACCATTGAAGGTAATCAGAAGTGAGGAACAGAAAATGAAATAATTATTTTAATGTTTAGAGCAGCAGGAACTCTGAGCGGCTGCAGGCGCACTGCGCAGGGGGAGGGGGGAGAGAGCTGAAGTGGAGCAGTATAGATGCAGAAACTACCGCTGTTAAGAGATGTGTTTAACTTTGAAAATGTGGGCGCAATTTTAATTGTCAAAAACTCCAGCGAAGACCCCCCCACCCCTGCCCAGCTTCAGGTGTATGACGTCATCAACGACTAGTCAAAGTCGACTTGATTTTCATTACTTGACAGTCGATTTAAAAAAAAATTAAGTCGTGCAGCTCTACTTGCAGGCAGTTATAGGTTTTATCCCGCTAATATTTGCCCTTCCTGTTGCGCGTCTCCACCTCTCCCCGACTGCGAGGCTTTCGGCGGGAGGCGTTTTTCAAGCTCTAAAAACGTCGAAACTTTGCTCAGCCTGAAGGTTACGCATCTCCATTATCTTCTGGTGTAAAGTGGTAACTTCATGAGTGATCATATTTGTAGATTTGTTAAAGTCAGCAATGAAGCTTGTCGCAATACTGAAACGTTGGCGCTTATAACGAGTAAGTCCCAACACTGACAACAACGTACTGAAACTGGAACCAACATGCATAAACCGACAGATCGGTCCAGCCTACTTACACTGATGGTCTTTTTTAAAAACGCAGTAATTGTTGCTTGCCTTTTCCCGCTTCATCCTGCGTTCTAGCAACAACCACTTTTGCGCCTCTGGAGTCGGTGTTTGTTTACATCATGCTGCATTCAATGTAATTGGAAAAAGGAATTTCAAGCGCTTAACCTCCGATTTTGTTTTCTTTCTTGCCTTAAAAGTGTGTGTGTGTGTGTGTGTGTGTGGGGGGGGGGGGGGGGGGATCTGAGTCAATCTAAATCTGCACGCCTGGTTGGGTGTAAAGTTGTGACATTCTGGAGTTGAGTGTCTTTGCTTTTGTTTGCAGTGGGGCATGGATCACAGGCACCGCTGCTCCGAGAGCAAAATATTGGAGGAGATCCCAGTGAGTAAAGAGAAACTAACACACGCCTTAGTTGTGGTCTTTGCATAGGCGGGGGCTTTCTTATCTTGCTAAAGAAACTTTGCAATATTATTTGAGTTTTTAAAAAAAAATCATTGTTATAGCAATTTTTTAGTAGTTTTAGTGGTTAAAAGGCCTCCGTTGCTTTCAGTGTGGAAGCTATTGCAGCATCAGCAGTCCACCTTCAGTAGGATACCAAGATACCTACTAAAACCTCTGGGGACCAGAATATTTATCAAGTCTTTAAACTCTCAGAAATCAATTGAACGCATCTCATTTTTAGTCGCGGGGTAAAAAGTATTTTTAAAAAACACAACAGCCATCTTTGGACTCCTCTGTGTTTCTTTCAAGACTCTTCAGCCTTGTTTAGTTTTTGTATAAAGATGTTTTTGCATGCCTTACCTTCTCCACAGCTCGCAGTGGTTATCGTATTCAGGTGGACCCACAGGGAAATGCCACTCGTGCTATTTACTACCTGGAGAAGGAACTGGCTTCGTTGGACCCCTCCAGACCCACCAACTACAACCGCTGTGAGTGGCTCACTTCCTGTATGACTCATATAACCACTGTAGCCAAACAGAAACCAGCTCCCGTCAAGAGTCACTTAATCATAACAAGTGTGTGGTGTCTTTAAAGAAATGACGAGTTTGAAGAAAGTGTTATTGTAGCCGTTAGTTTAGTGTCATGAAACTCTAAAAATCTGCAGATTGAATAATGAAAACATAACCGGCACTAAATGGAATAAAATTATAAAATCTAACATGTACATAACCTGTAACACATTAAAATTAACTCATTTAAGCAAAAAAATGTACAAACCATTAATTTTCTCATACACAAGTTAAATACAGTTTTAGCATCAGATCTGTAGTTGGTGTGGTAAAAGTACACATAAATATTTATTATTTAGGGTTGTAGTAAAATTGAATTTAATTTCCTTATTCCTAAACCAGACACAATATGTTTTTATTTAATTCCTTCTATGTTTTGTTCCCAGTGGACAATGCGAGTGAAGTCACCTCGCTGCATGACAGCATGGAGCCTCGAGGTCGCGGGGGTCGCTCCCAGCCGCCACCTCTAGCCACAGTTTACGACCGAGAAGAGGCCATGAGCACCATCAGCAGCGTTTCTCAGCAAGGCCGACACCGGGATGACTACGGACGCCGAGGTGGGGGTTACATGGGGGACCGCGTACGTGCTCGCTCCATGGATAACCTTGATGATATTGGGCGGCGGCCCAGAGATGACCATCCTCCCCACAGACGGCCAGATGAACCCAGAGGGAGGAAAGAGTGAGTCACGATTCGTTGGGTGATGGAAAATGCTGGAGCAACAGGCATTTTTATTAGTTACTGACGCTTTGGGTCAACAGGTGTGCCCGTGGAAAAGCCATGTATAAATAAAACTTGACTTTATTAAGAAACACAGGTTGGTTTCAGGCTGTTTCACATTCTCGCTGTAGTAACACTTTCAGTTATAAGCATCAGCCAGGGTTTCTTCTAACATTTTTTGAAACCGTGGTGGTGGGCTGTCGGTCAGGGGTGGGGCGCAGGCAGCGACGTACGGAGACATGAGACTGTGTGTTTTGGTGAACATTCCTGTAGGAGTGAGTAAAATGGCTTATTGTTTAATTAAAATAAATAAGAAATGTATATTTCACTTGAAATAAATTGTAATGCTTGATTCCTACCTTGATTGTTGTGGTACAGCCATGGGCCGAACGTAGGGATTTCTCTCTATTTTGGGTCCCAGCCAGATTCTGTGTCTACTTTTTTTCTTCCCTCTCACTGCTTCCCTGCTGCTGTCTCCCTCATCATGTTCACTTATGCATGCTGCTCCTTGCGCTGCCTCTCCACTCTTCTCCTTCACTCACCTCCTCCACTTCAGCCTGTGTATTCGTCTAATATATTAGTGACATGTTAGAAACTGTAAGTCGCTTTGGATAAAAGCGTCTGCTAAGTGAATAAACATAAACATGTTAGATTTGTTTCAATCACCAATTTGAACGCTGGGAATATTACACGTATCACCAGGTGGTTAATTTGAGCCGATTCTTGCTGGAACGAGATCCGGGACCTGTCTTATTTTGAAAGGACCGTTCTGGTAACTGTCTGCTATAGGTTGCGGCAACTCGCGACCAACTCGTAATACGCAGGGTTCAAATTACGGGGGAGCTAAAGGGCTCACCCGAAAGGGTGACAGGCTCCCCTGGAAGCCCTCAGCTTACACACCCAGAGGGAGCCCGAAAAAGATCCTGGTTCTACTTATATTACGTTATTTATGTGGATTCTCGGGGGATTGTTTTGAGCTGAGGGCGCGCCACATAGCGAAAACCCTGTCGGTGTAAATGACGTCTTCATGTTGTAGTTTTGAGTTTAAGTGTGCTAACGTGGAGGAGTGGGTGCATGCTAACATACAGTAGTAGCTTTGTTCCTCTTTAATGTAAGATTTCATTTCAAACACAAAAGACTTAAATATAGACATGAATACATAAAATCTTTCAGTGTATTTTATTTATTGAACTGTTTTGGTTTTGCACATTGTTTTTGGTTTGATGGTCGAGTTCATTGTTCTTCTCTGTGCCCTTGTAGTTCAGATGACGAGTGGAGCAGCAGCGCTCGCAGCGGGTACGATCGTCCCTACGATGACCGCAGGCGCCGCGACTACTCCCCCGAGGATCGAGGAAGAAGAGACAGGGAGACGGGCGGCCTTGCGGGGAAACGCAGCCACAGTCGCGATGACATCATGGACCTGGAGAGAGACCGTCGTTACGGCGGCGCCACGAGGGGCGGCCGGGAGGAATACGATGACAGCTTCCTGCGAGAAGCCTTGGAGAGGAAGAAGCTGGGCGAGCAGCAGAGGTCGCGCAGCCGAGAGCGACTCGATAGCGAGAGTGAGCGGTCCGACTGGGGGAGGGGGCCGCGTGGGCCTCCACCTCTTCCCATGCAGCCACCCTCTCAACCTCCTCTGTATAGCGACAACGAGAGCGTGTCATCGTCAAAGAAGAGCAACCTCCGCAAGGTAAGTTTCTAAACCCGAGCTCGTGCTGGGGTGTTAACGCCGTCTTGGACACACGTTCCTAATATTGATGAACTGCAGCATTTTTCAGAAGTTTATTTCCATTTTTAGACATTTATAAAGATTCCTGCTGCATATTTAATGAGGAGAGAGAGAAATTGTCATGCTGAGTTTGAGAAAGACTCTTAAATGTTCACTAATAATTTCCACCTTTTGTTTCATTTCTTTGTTAATCTGACACGTTTGTTCTCGTCTTGCAGAATGGAGCCGTGAGTCGGGAGAGTCTGGTCGTGTGAAGACGGACGCAAAGTTAGATGCAGCTTTTATCGTTTTAAACTTAAAAAAAAAAGATTTTAATACTGTACATATTAAATCACTCCCTACTAATTCTTGTTTAATGCATTTCATGCTGAACTCAAATCTATGTTGAATGTTATTGTAAACTTTTTAAAGTATTTTTTTTTTACTTAAGTTTTGTTTTTTTCCATGTATACAATTTGTGGCTGCCACAAGTGCCTTAAAGTGTACAGAGTTATGATTGTAGATCTGATTAATACCTTCCTGTTTACATGTTTACCTTTTGACAAGTAAACATGATCGGGTTGGGTCTAAATAGTTTTAGTCTTTGGGTAGTTTTTTTAGTTATCGATCGCTGGTATGCGTGTGGATTTATTGGGTACTTTGTTGTTGTGTATTTTGTTTTTGTACTTGAGTAAAACACTTATTACAAACTACATTATTATTTTTTATTCTTCTGCTCTCCACATGTAGTCATATTAGTGTGTGCAGAATGTTTGGAGTCCAGTGGATCAAAGTGTGCTTCATAAGACTTTTTTATGTATTTTAAATCTAAAAACTTGCAGTTAGCTGCACGATGGCTCTTTTTCTGCTTCTCTAATGCAAATGTTCATTGTGATCTAATGAAATCTATTTTTACAATAAAGCGTTTTGTTGCTAGGCCATGTTTTTGACTTAATTTCCACTAGATGTCGCCCTCCCGTTTTTTAAAGAACCGGCCAACAGCTAAACTAATATGTGGTAAAACAATAATCATTGCAAATTTGATGTTATTACTGAAAACAACATAAATCAGGGTTACTGATTTTCTATTCTTGAGATTAAACGAGTTAGTAAGGCCACATGGAGAAAGAAGCAAACAGAGACTTGTGCAATGGGCGTGTTGGAAAGCACCTAAAAATCCAAGCAACGTTCTCTTCACTAAGTGAGCCGCACTACTAATATCATTCTTGTTAGGAATCAATGTTTCAGTCTTCACCAAAACAAGCTAATTATACAGACATTACAAAGATGGTTAACATTTCCATGTCTGAAACCTGTAATATTTGTTCGCAGTTTGCTTCCTTTACAACTTCTGTTGTCATAGAAAATCGTAATAAAACTAAATATAGGAAGTAACCTGTATAGTTGCGATTTTTGAAAGTAGCCCAGGCTGGTAAGGTGTTTGATAGCCTCACATGTTTGTATTTCATCAAGGACAGGATAATCCTCGGTGCTTGAATAAAGAGGCAACTGAACAAGACAAGAAAAGGAAGTCCAGCATCTATTTGAGGATTTCATGGTTTATTTCATGCTATGTCTGTGCACCTGGAGCTATTTATCACAGAGATCTGATATATTTCTGGGGCATTTTATTTTAATTTGCGCCAAATATTTATATTACACCCACACCATGCATGCTCCACATGGCAGCATTCTCACCATGTGTTACAAGCAGTTACCACTGCAGGCTGTGGGAGCACCCCCTTTAATGTAATGTAATCAACACAACAGAGTATTTATACCTGGAAGCAGAGAAAAATGAGTTGATTCAGACGGGGTGTTTCAAATGCAGCAAACAAAGGACTCTCAACAGTTACCAAGTGTCACTCGTCAGATATTGCAACCCTAACTGAGACCACAATTTCACTTAAAATAACGAACACACTACTAACTGGTTTTTATCTAAAATTGGCAGAAAAAGTCAAGAATTTATTTGCTGTAACAATGCCCGTTAGCAATAAATCTCATCATGCTCAACGTACCCAATTCAACCTGCAGGTGGATCACTGACTTCCTGACGGACCGAAGGCAGTGCGTGCGGCTGGGGAAGAATGTTTCCACCATTCAGACAATTAGCACAGGATCTCCACAGGGCTGTGTACTGTCTCCTCTGCTCTTCTCCCTGTACACAAACTGCTGCACCTCGAGCCATGACTCCGTTAAACTGATCAAGTTTGCGGACGACACCACACTCATCGGGCTCATCTCTGACGGTGATGAGTGTGCCTACAGGAGGGAGGTGGAACGGCTGGTGTACTGGTGCAGTTGCAACAATCTGGAGCTCAATGCTCAGAAGACAGTGGAGATGATTGTGGACTTCAGGAAAGTCACAGCCCCATCTCTCCCCCTCGTCCTGACGGACACCCCCGTCACCACTGTGGACTCCTTCCGCTTCCTCGGAACCACCATCACACAGGACCTTAGGTGGGAGCCATCCATCAGCTCCCTGCTCAAAAAGGCCCAGCAGAGGATGTACTTTCTGCGGCAGTTGAAAAAGGCCAAGCTGCCGGCCCAGATGATGGTGCAGTTTTACACGGCCATCATTGAGTCCATCCTCACCTCCTCCATCACTGTGTGGTACGCTGGAGCCACAGTGAGGGACAAAAATAGACTGCAGCGCATTGTGCGCTCTGCTGAGAAGGTGATTGGCTGCAGCCTTCCATCTCTCCAGGACCTGTACGTCTCCAGAACTCGGGGGCGTGCAGGCCGGATAGCAGCTGACCCTTCTCACCCGGGACACAGACTTTTCGAGCCGCTTCCCTCAGGCAGGAGGTTACGGTCCATCCAGACCAGAACCTCCCGCCATAAGAACAGCTTCTTTCCATCTGCCGTTAGACTTGTGAACAGCTTATGAATACACAACCATGTTCGTCTGCTGTACTTGACATAACGTCACGTTATTGGCCATATTACCATTACCTGCCTTTTTTATAGCTGAATGTTTTATGCTAGTTTTATTATATTTTATTCTACTTATTCTATTTTTGAAATTTATTATTCATGTTATATGTAGCACATTAGTACCGAAACAAGTTCCTAGTTTGTGAACTGCTTGTTCACTGACAATGGCAATAAACCTTTTCTGATCCTGATTCTGATTCTGATTTCTGATTAGTCACCATAGGATTCATAGAGATGAAATGCCAGAGGTGTACTCCAAGGAATGCAACAGGCCGTGAGCTCCTTATCCATCCATCCATTTTTGGCTGCTTATCCAGGCTCGGGTCGCAGGGGCAGTAGCCTAAGCAGGGAGGCTCAGACTTCTCTATCCCCAGCCACTTAGGCCAGCTCCTCCAGGGGAATCCTAAGGCATTCCCTGGCCAGCCGTGAGACATAGTCTCTCCAGTGTGTCCTGGGTCTTCCTTTAGGCTTTTTCCAGCTTGGACATGCTCAGAAAACCTCACCAGGGAGGCATCCTAACTAGGTGCCTGATCACTACAACTGGTTCCTCTCGGTGTGGAGGAGCAGCGGGTCTACTCCCAGCTCCTCCCAGATGACCGAGCTTCTCACCCTATCCCTAAGGGAGAGCCTAGCCACCCTGCGGAGAAAACTACTTTCAGCCGCTTGTATCCACAATCTCATTCTTTTGGTCACTCACTACCCAAAGCTCGTGACCATAGGTGAGGGTAGGAACGTAGACCAACCGGTAAATTGAGAGCTTTGCCTTCCGGCTCAGCTCTCTTGTCACCACGACAGACCAGTACAATGCCCGCATCACTGCAGACGCTGCACCAATACGCCTGTCGATCTCACGCTCCATCTTTCCCTCACTTGTGAACAAGACCCCGAGATACTTAAACTTCTCCACTGAGCTCCTTGTCTTGCAATGAAAATAATTTTCTGCTCTGATATTTTTATCTGCTTGGAACCTGGGAAGGGAGAAATTCAGACCCTCTCTGGTATGTTAAAGTGTACTGCAAAAACCCATCAGTGCATCAGACACATTTACAGATAAAGACCTCTGGCACCATAAGAGGTGGAACCATAGGAAGGAAAATAGGTCCATCTACGAATGTGGACGAAATCAGCCTCTCGTAGTGCACGTAGCCCTGGGGTGCACCTGTGCTGCGAGTCAGGGTTGTGAAGTTGAAGGGATCAAGTCTCACAGACTGATCGTTTGCTGCCACTTACAGCATCCCTCTGCATAACATCCTCCAGGGGACTTTTGAGGTTTTCAGCTATATTCAGTTTATTTATATAGCACCAAATCACAGCAAGCGTCGTCTCAAGGCGCGTCACTCAGTAAACTTTCCAATACAGTTCCGTTTATTAAGCCAATCAGTAAAATGTTTCCTATATAAGGAACCCAGCAGGTTGCTTCTAGTCACTGACTAGTGTCAGAGTCTTTACAGCAATCCTCATACTAAGCAAGCATGTAGCGAAAGTGGAGAGGAAAACTCCCTTTTAAAAGAAGGAAACCTCCAGAGTATCCTGGCTCAGTATAAGCAGCCATCCACCACGACTCACTGGATCGAGAAGACAGAGCAGACACACGAACACCCCCCCCCCCCACCCCCCACCCCCACACACACACCCACACTCACACATACACACCCCCACACACAACATATGTACCAAGTAGCAATTCTATGGCTACACTGTGATTTCTTAATAAATATTCTTTTTACGTAATAAGATATAAACTTGATTGTCTTTGTCTTAGTAAATCTCTAATTAATTCAAGGCCGACATGGGGGAGCCAAATTGAGATAACTGGAATTTGTTTTGGTACAGGCTAGAGCATGTTGCCTAGTGTCCTTCCATGGTCTCCAAGGCTACTCGGTCAGTTTCCATCAAGCAGAGCTGAGCGCTGTCCCTGGTTGCATCCCGTTCTGAGGACAAAGTTTGAAATTGTTGCATTTCTGCACACCCACTCATGCCCTTTGTTCAGCTGATCAGCTGGTGATGATTGTTCCGAAGGTTCGCTATAAATCTTGGGGTGAGCATGCCTTCTCACCCACTGCCCCCAAACTCTGGAACTCTCTGCCCCTCCATGTGTGTCAGGCACCTTCCCTCTGTAGGTTTAAGTCTGCCCTCAAAACACTATTTTAGCCTTGCTTTTCCCACAGGACTGTCTTCATACTCAGGAGCGCCTCCAGAAATTTTTGATAAAGGTGGCCAGACGGGGCCAAATAAAATTTTGGGGTGGCACACCAAATTAGTCCTTGTGGTAACTCTGGGAGAGTTTAAACTGTGGTGATGCATTGCATTGCTGCTTTATCCATTTTTATTAAAAAGTAACAAAATAAACTATATATATCCAAAATTTACAAACAGAAACATTTCAGAAAAACACATGTCAGTTATTTAAAATGTTATTTCAAATTTTATTTTAAAATATATTTTTTATTTTAATTCACCTGTTGCTGTGTTCACACAAAACTATGGAGATACAACCTTTTTTTTAATGGTGAGCAGCAGAACATGTGTATTTTTATTTTATTCAGATTATTTCAGGAGGTTTTATTTACTCAGGTTATAGTTGTTATTGTTGTTGTTAGCCGATTATCACTTGTAAGTCGCTTTGGACAAAAGCATCTGCTAAATACATGAACATAAAAATAAACATATTTCTTTATTAATTAAGTGTATTATTTTTATTGCGTTGTACATTTATGTCTTGAATAAATAAGATACATTTATGGTTTGAGTGAACATTGATATGATTAATTAACACCGACTTTTCCTGGGGAGGCCTGCAATTTTCTAGGGGTGACCATGGCCACCCCTGGCCACCCTTTAGAAATGTGCTCTGTAAATAAACTGGTATGGTATGGTACAGTATGGTATGGTATGGTATGGTACGGTACGGTATGGTACCGTGTGGTATGGTATGGCATGGTACCGCATGGTATGGTATGGTACGGAACGGTATGGTACCGTGTGGTATGGTATGGTATGGTATGGTATGGTATGGCATGGTACCGTATGGTATGATATGGTACGGTACGGTATGGTACCATATGGTATGGTATGGTACGGAACGGTATGGTACCGTGTGGTATGGTATGGTATGGTATGGTATGGTACGGTACGGTATGGTACTGTATGGTATGGTATGGTACGGAACGGTATGGTACCGTGTGGTATGGTATGGTATGGTATGGTATGGCATGGTACCGTATGGTATGATATGGTACGGTACGGTATGGTATGGTATATGGTATGGTACCGTATGGTATGGTATTGTATATGGTATGGTATGGTATGGTATGGTATGGTATGGTATGGTATGGATTGCTGCACAGAGCTATGCACAAGTACAACATCTTTTTGTTTAGGTCAGGCAGCTTGCCAGTTTCTCTCGACAACTTCTGACATTTCCAGTACACCAGGAAGCCGGTTATCATGAATCCAGTTATATGAATCTTCTACATCCTACACGGACAACAGCGACAGATACAATCTTCTACTCACTCCAGGAACGGAAGGTAGGACAGACACGAACGTTTGGAGTCTTCTATTAAACTAGAACATCTTTAGCTCTTCTGGATTTCTGCACATTCATTTTTCACATTTATTCTCATAATCTAATGTTCCAATGTCTACATAATAACATATAATTGAAATGACAGTTGCATGGTATCGTCATTTAATTAAATAACTGACATGTAACACCCCACCACCAGCATCACAGGTTTAGATGCCAAACAGCCAATCTGCTGACTCTGAGAGTGAACGATAGAGAGGGAGGAGGGAGCAGCTGAGAAAACAAATGCGGGAGGGAGAACAACTCTCTGGTCTCCTTACTGGCTTCTGATCAGATCAGCTGATAAGGTAAGAGCGATCCCGTTGTTTAATGTTTTTTAGATTAAAGAGAATGATTACATCATGCTGCATGAGTGATCAGTTTTTAACCTCGTCTTCACAACAGCTCAGTTGTGATTGGGACCATTTAGTGACAACAGCAGATTTCTGATGTGTGATTGCTCTGGATCTGAAAGCGCCTTTACACGTAAAAGTAATATTCTTACACCTCATAACCCCGCCTCTTTTTGGTTGGCTGAAGCTAAATCAAATAGAATATATCAATGGAAGTAATCTTAAAAATAATTTTACACGACTGACTCTTTTTCTACGTACGTTAAACAAAAACATGAGCAAAGAAGTGTTTAAAGGAGGTTGAAATCTGTTTTTGATGACAAAAGTAACCTAAACTGACCTTTTTATCCCGGATAATTTAAATCCGAGCTATGACAGTTGGACAACGATATGGGAACTTTGGCCAAGTAGGACACATTTGAGATTGGGTCCACTTTTGGGAGTAAATCCCATTTCACTTGGGAGCAGCCGCATGTCACAGCTCTCAGTTGAGCCCTCCAAACAGGGTCAATAATTATCTTTTACTGAAATATTTTTAATTCTTGCATTCCTTGAAGAAATTAAAATCACGTGTTTCTTTTCAGGCCAGAGTTTGAAACAGATTTCTAATGTTCAGAAGCAATGGTTTGAAACAGTTTGGTGTCCTTTTAAAATGATTTTATTCAATCTCATGATTTCTTGTGTAATCTGTTACTTGGACTTTGCGTGGTGATGATCCTCAGTTATTGTGGATCTATTTTTGGGAAGTTTCATTTTTGTATTGGCCATCTTGGCTAGGATTAGGTGCAGTGGCCAGTGTGAACGGGGTTGTCTCCAAGAGTTAATTAGTCAACAGAGACTTTCTGAGTTTCCTAAAAATCTGTCGGGAAGTTTGTGAGATATTCTGCCCAACACACTCCGTGCCGTACACAATGGAAGAGCATAAAGAGCAAGTCACCCCCAATCAACTTTTTTTTTTGCTGTTAAACTATATAAATGAGTGTCTAATCATGTTTAATGACATGTGTAGTCAAAAATTTTAACTTTAGTACATCTTAGTTAAAGTTAAAAATTTCTGCCTAAAACTGTCAGTGTTGCGCTCTCTTCAGGTAAAAACTCTACACTGCACTTGAATTTAAATCTGCCATTGCTATTGGCTAAGAGGTACCCTATGACATCAGCTGGCACCCTATACTGTAACGTCACAATGCTATGTGTGTTTGTGTATTTTTTAGTGGCTCTGCCCTCTCGGTCTGTCAGGCAACAGCATTTGTTCCATTTTTCAAACAGGAAGTGGGAGAGGAGTAAGACTCTGGTAGGGGGTGACTTGCTCTTTAAATTATGTTTTGAGAAAGATTCCTGACTACAAAACCAAATTTTATGTAATATATGTAAAAGTGAGTGAAATATGACAACTTTTATGTTTTCTAAAACCATTTGGATGTGTCGGATGGCCATGTTGATCTGGGTTGATAAAAAAATCAATAGATCGTAGTTGCACATGGTTTTGATGTGTTTTAAAGTTTCTTTAAAATTCATGCAGTGGCTGATAAGACGTTTTAACATTTACTGGCAATATTTTAAAATTTGACTATGTTGTTGATGGAGGGGGAAACTCATACTAGTTTGTTCTTTATATCTTTAAAGCTGCAAAGGCAAATCTGTAAAACAAGCTAGCTTTTAAACACATAGTCACAGAACTTTCATCCCTCCTGTCGGCAATCATCCCTAGCCATGCCTGCCTGATAACAGAACATGCACAATAAACACAATAAACAAGAGCACACTTCTGCTGGAACCGGAAACCCACGAACCTTTAGGAAACACGATTGTGCTAAACACCAGTAGCCGTTCTCTAGGTCCAAATGTCTTTTGTTGTCCGTGACTTCAACTTTTCCTTTTTGGGACTCTAGTTTGTTTCACAGTTGAAGTGGTAGCAGCCGGCTGTTTTTCTTTAGCCCTTTTATAAGATACACCATTACCACAATGATGTGTTTTATAAGCGCGCCATGCCGACATGGCGTTGTGCAAATTTTGCGGCATTCGATCCACCTTTTTAGTACAATAGCGGTATTGGTCTGTTGTAGAAACGGCGATTGCGCCTTGGCGTAACAGAGGGAGGTGTATATTCAATATATTGAAAATGAAAGTAAACATGGGCAATTAGTTTTGCTTTTTGAACAAAATCAGCTGAGATGGCAAACTGGATAAAGCGTCTCTCTGTTAGAGCTGAAGCTCAGATCACCAGAGACCGCACATGGCCACCTTTAGGAGCGGCTTGTTAAAAAAACAACGAGATAAACGGAAGTCCGTGGTATCGCAGAGGCCGCCCCCATACCGCCTTTTTGCTGCCATCGCCTAATCTTTTATAAAAAAGACAGTATTGCCAGTGGTGTGTCCAGATCTTTTAAACTGGGGTGGCCCAGGTGAGGCACAACTTTGTTCATGGGTGGCACCACTGGTTATGCTTTTTTGTGTTACCCCCAAGCCTTTTGTGGACAATGAAAAGCCTATTTGAAGGTAAATTAGTGTGGTGACACCTGGGGTGGCCAATCAGATTCCAAGGGTGGCATGTGCTACCCCAGGCCACTCCCTGGACACGCCCCTGAGTTTTTCGCCACATTACCGCCACGGTCTGACCTCTTATATACAACTTAAGTGTCCCCTTTGTTGCCACAGCGTCACAGCAAATTGATGGCATTGTTTTGTAAAAGCGACTTTTCTCTGATGAGCAGAGAAGCTCAGTGGTGTTCTGCTGCAAAATACGCGAGTGTGTGATGAATGCAGGACCCAGGCAAATACAAAAGTGCCGCGGTTCAGTAAAACCGACAACCGGATGGACCTGTCCGGTTTTTAGACAAATGCGAAAGACCCACTTTGTTAATCTCTTTGTTCTTTTCTATATCTCAGCTAAATATTTATAGCTAAGTTTTAAGCTAGCTTATTTTGCAGATTTGCCATTGTAGCTTTACTTTCTAGCCATTTTACACAGACAAAAACATTACTGACTGCATTTTGGCCGTTAGTGGTGAATGTTTTTGGACACAGTGCTGTGGACAGGTGAGCGCAGGTTTCTCTTGCAATTTACAATTACAAGCCTCTGAAACGGCAGCTTATTGCACACAATAGCTGCGTGCTGAATTACCTCACAGTGACTGGAAACAAAAAAATGAGACTGTGCTAAAAATAAATGGTTTGTTGTTGCATGCAAATAGTATTTATTTTAAGCGCAGTATTCAGATCAGCAATAACAAATAAAAACCAGAATTGTCGAACTTCCACCTGTGGAAGAAGTAAACACAACGTGTTAGCACTTTCTCAGCCACTTGAGCTTTCACAAATGGCAGTCAACCCCTGCTCCTGTCCAGCAGAGGACAAAGGGACAATGGGGCCTTTCTTAGTGTTGTTCTGTCACTCGTCTCTGTCCAGTACAATCCTAACAACTACCATCATCATCCACCCACACAGCAGCCCACACCGCCTCAAACAACACAGTCTTACTGTATAAATATGATTTTATGTGTGACTCGGCGGCAAGGATCTGATATGTTTTACTGGTAGGGATTTTGGATGTTTATTTTGGATCCTATAAAGGTGAACAACGTGGATTCTGGCTTTCATGTTTAGATCAGGTTTTAGGATAAACTGAAATAAGCAAATATTTCCCTAAATGATTAAAATATGTCAAATTATAGAGTCCGGGTCTTTTTTAAGTTTCGTTTCCGGCAAAACTAAATTTTACAAACATCCAACCCCAGCGTGAAAGAATGAAACCAAAAGCTGGGAACCTTGTTTGTGCGTCACATTCACACAAGCATCAGTCAGCCGATCACTTTTAACACCTTTACTCATCAGATGAAACATGATGAACACAAGCCTTTAGTGGAATAGAATATTGAGGTTGCATTTGTGGAAACGAGACACCCATCATTACCCATCAGCGTGCAAGTCGTAATCACCAGCTGTGTTTGAACAGACATGCAAACTTGGAGCATCCTTGGATTGAGCTGCTTAAGAGAGACGAGACAAGGGACACACAAATCTGGAAGGGAGATGAGTCCTCCGTCAGATAATTATGATTTGTTCCAAGTGTTGAAAAGTGAGGTTGAGAAGGGTTGGAGTCTTACTTTTATTTCACCCTCCTCTTCAATTAAAGTTGTGCTATTTATTTATATTGTACTCCCACAAGAAGCATCTCATCAAAACAAATTTGTTAACGTTTAGGTTGTAACCAAGCTTTTTTTCCAGTTCGGACCAGTTTCCTTGTTTCAGCACAACTCCTGATTGGTGAAACTTGCCAAAAGCAATAAAAGTTGCAAAGCAAGAGGAGGAAGGTTGAACAAGAGACAAAGACAAATGTACAAGAGCAGAGAAAGGGGGATTGTTGTGATTAAAAGACAATTATCTGTGCGCATCGACTTCCCAGTGTTGTGCGGTGTCAGGCTCCAGCTGAGCTGTTGTGTCCCACAAGGCCTCTGGGGGACAATGGCCACTGTTTCAGGAGGAGGGACGAGGTTTATTAGCAGCTCAGGTTTTCATGTCATGCTATGAAGCACATAAAATGGATTCTATTTAAATTTTGTTTATTTTTTGATTATAGATATTTGTGCTTAAGGTGGGGTTTTAAGTTAGAAACGGAGGAAAATAATATGTTTTAAAAGTGTGAACCATTTGAAAAACATTAAATCAAGCTTGTACTGCCATATTTTAAGTGATTCTATGATATTTAGTTACTTTTTATTTATAATTATTGGTGCCCAGTTCAAAAGCTGACACCTGGGATGTAGTTGAAGGTGCAACAATGCATAAAGAATGTACTCATGCCATGGACATTTTGTGGAAAAATTCCTTCAGGTTGCATCTTTCTAGATGATAGATAGATAGATAGATAGATAGATAGATAGATAGATAGATAGATAGATAGATAGATAGATAGATAGATAGATAGATAGATAGATAGATAGATAGATAGATAGATAGATAGATAGATAGATAGATAGATAGATAGATAGATAGATAGATAGATAGATAGATAGATAGATAGATAGATAGATAGATAGATGGATAGATAGATAGATGATAGATAGATAGATAGATAGATAGATAGATAGATAGATAGATAGATAGATAGATAGATAGATAGATAGATAGATAGATAGATAGATAGATAGATAGATAGATAGATAGATAGATAGATAGATAGATGATAGATGATAGATAGATAGATAGATAGATAGATAGATAGATAGATAGATAGATAGATAGATAGATAGATATATAGATAGATAGATAGATAGATAGATGATAGATAGATAGATAGATAGATAGATAGATAGATAGATAGATAGATAGATAGATAGATAGATAGATAGATAGATAGATAGATAGATAGATAGATAGATAGATAGATAGATAGATAGATAGATAGATAGATAGATGATAGATAGATAGATAGATGATAGATAGATAGATAGATAGATAGATAGATAGATAGATAGATAGATAGATAGATAGATAGATAGATAGATGATAGATAGATAGATAGATAGATAGATAGATAGATAGATAGATAGATAGATAGATAGATAGATAGATAGATAGATAGATAGATGGATGGATGGATGGATGGATGGATGGATAGATAGATAGATAGATAGATAGATAGATAGATAGATAGATAGATAGATAGATAGATAGATAGATAGATAGATAGATAGATAGATAGATAGATAGATAGATAGATAGATAGATAGATAGATAGATAGATAGATAGATAGATAGATAGATAGATAGATAGATAGATAGATAGATAGATAGATAGATAGATAGATAGATAGATAGATAGATAGATAGATAGATAGATAGATAGATAGATAGATAGATAGATAGATAGATAGATAGATAGATAGATAGATAGATAGATGGATGGAAATTGCTGTGCAGCAGCAGCATAAAACACATTGAGACGGGTAGCAATATAAAAAGGCTGACAAGTATAAGATAAAAAAACACACTGACTGTATGTTATGAGCCAGATTTTAGTTGTTGCTATTGTACAATGTGACGGCATATGGTAGGAGATACTTACTGTATCTTTCCCTTTGACAGCGGAGCTGTAGCAGCCTGTGTGAGAAGGTGCTCCTCTGTCTGTCTGCTGTGTGATGGAGGGAGTGCTGGTCATTGTTCATGAAGGATAAAAGTTTATTCAGCATCCTCACTATCCAAACTATTCCTTATTTTCAGAACTAGTTTGGCCTAATTCAGTAAAATAATCCCATTCCACATTCTACACTGATCCTTGAGAACAAGGTTTCCTGCTTGAAATAAGACTCAAAACAATGTTTCTAATCACTGAGATTCACCCAACTTTCATGCAACCTGGTTTTCTGCAGGATGAGATAGTTGGATGATGGTATATATGGCCTGATCTGAAATGCAATAAAAAGAGTTACAAACAGCTTTAAAATGGCAATTTGTCAAATACACTGCCCAGCCAAAAATAAAAAATACAAATAAATGCACCACCTGGATGTAGCTAAGCAAATAGGTACAAGCCTCCTAATTGATAATTACTGCATGGGTGATTATCTTTCAGCTAGGTTGCTTCTCATTTCTTAAACAACCATGTGGAAAGACACATCCAGTGGTCATGGAAAAGATGTTAGTCTGTTTGAGAAGGGTCAGGGCATTGGCATCAAGCAGAGGAAACATCTAAGGAGGTTGCAGAAACGACTAAAACTGGGTTAAGAACTGTCCAACGCATTATTAAATACTGGTCTGAGTCCAGGTGGACCCCTTTCCAGGGTGATGGCGCATCAGGGTTAGAAGAGAGGCAGATAAAGTGATGCAACCATCATGCCTATTGCCTACTGTACAAGCCTGTGGGGGCAGTGCTATGATCTGGGGTTGCTGCAGTTGGTCAGTTCTAGGTTCAACAACAGGATGTGCTCCAAGAATGAGGTCAGCTGACTACCTGAATCTACTGAATGACCACGTTATTCCATGTTCCATGACGACACGGGCATATTACAAGATGACAATGTCAGGATTCATCGGGCTCAAATAGTGAAAGAGTGGTTCAGGGAGCATGAGACATCATTTTCACACATGGATTGCCACCACAGAGTCCAGACCTTAACCCCATTGAGAATCTCCGGGTTGTGCTTAATCAAAAGTAGTCCACTGTTGTAAAGCCGATATCAAAGCTAAAGGTGGTCAAACAAAATAATAGAGTGTGTGATCCTTTTTTTTAATTATTTTTTTGGCCGGGTAGTGTGTGCTAGAAAAAAGGCCCATCTGATCTTAGCTTTTTGCGTGTGGGCTGGACTTGCTTTGACAACTTGTTTAAAAACAGCTTCAGGAGGACACCGGTTGAATGTCTGGGCCCTGTGATGGTTGTGTAGGAGCCTACAGACTTCACTGAAGCAGTAATGGAGAAGCTACTCGCACACAGTTGGGTGGAAACTTCACTTAGACTGTGAGATGTTGAAGAACACTGATGTGAGTGAAACAGTCAGAGATAAAACAGTCACTTTATGGCCAGACAACGTCTTGTTTTGGTGCCTTTTTCTTTTAAAGAGTTGGTATAATCCTGCTTGCATCTGAAAAACCAACACCCTTATGTTTACTGATAGTGACAGAGAATAAACAAAATTTAGATTTACCGCCAGTCCTTAATGCATTGGTTAAGTCCGACAGTGTGTAGTGTCAATAATCTGGCGACACGATATATATCACAATACAGAGGAGGTGATACGATTTATTGCAATATTTAAATGACTAAATGATATTTGCAATCAAGACTGAATTTAATTAGGAACCTCAGGTTAAACTCTTTGTTTTGCTTGTTAAACACATCCTTTGTTTCTATGAGATCTAAATATTCCGTCATATTGAAACTGCTGCCACCTAGATGTCAGTGTTGGGATTGCACCAAACTAAAGAAATGGTTTGCATGTAAATTCTCAGTAAAAATGCTGATACACTACTTTTAAATATCAATTCAGTATAACAACATGAAATATTGCAATATTTCAGCGTATGGATTTTTTTTTACATCCCTGGATAAATCTACATTTTTCTGACATTTTTTCCGAGGGGAGTACCGACTCTTTCTTTTCCACATCCAGCACCATATGTGGTACTAACATGCTGACATGATGATGGTATTTTTCCAGTGGCTCTAGGTACTTTGAAATGTATTTTTTATGCTTAGTGATGGAAACCATTTAGTCAAAAAAAAAAAGATTTGTGGTTAGGAGTTGAACGTATTAGTTACCGTTCAGGTTCCGTGTGTTTCCTTTTAAACTTCTGTAGCACTGACTTAAATATGACACATCAGCATGACCACTTTCCCCACTCCAGTGCCTTCTGTCGTCCCGGACCATCCTCACTGACTCTTCTCAAACATCCCACTTTACAAACGTCACTGCCCGCTCTCCATCAATCAGAAGTAACCATAAGTGCTCAGTTTCATCCAAATCCGAACCAGTTGGTCAAGCTGGACTTAAAGAACTGGGAGCTCAAAGCCTCGCCCATATTTGTCAGGGAGCACTGGGACAGTGTGGCTCTTTGTGGCCCCCAATGTATTTATGAATGACAGAGCCTTGGGGCAAAGCTGTAGAACAATGCTGCTATACTGAAGGGCTGATTTTCATATGGGAGGGGTGGGGGTGGGGGGGGTGATGATGGCGGTGGCAGTGGTGGAGGGGAGGGCAGGTTATTCTCCACTGTTGGGGCTTGGTACAGAGAGTGGCGAGAGGTTTAGCTGGCGTGACTCTGTGAGTGTCGAAGGAAAGAGCAGAAAAAGTTGCTGCTGAACGTTTGGAGATTGGTCACCATCACCTGCACAGGTGAGCATCAGCTGTTCTCATTTTGTTTTGGGGCATTTTGGAGTTTTTTGAAGTTCCAATTTTATTTCCTTTTACCAAGAAAGAAGCAAAAGTGCATTTAGGTGCAGAAAGAAATCTGGCTTTCGCTCTAATTTTATCACGTGTCTTTTTAAAGGTCAAACACCTACAGTCAGGATGAGTACGTATGTGTGTGTGTGTGTGTGTGTGTGTGTGTGTGTGTGTGTGTGTGTGTGTGTGTGTGTGTGTGTGTGTGTGCGTGTGTGTGTGTGTGTGTGTGTGTGTGTGTGTGTGCGTGCGTGCGTGCATGCATGTGTCTGCTTGTTTTTGTGAACACTACTAACTGGTGAGAAAGGGAGTGTAAAGCGGAATGAGTCACAAGTTAAACAACATTAGGTACAGAGTAACAGTGTGTGTGTGTGTGTGTGTGTGTGTGTGTGTGTGATTGCCTGGATGAGCGACAGCATTTGCGATGTGATTGTTAGATATCCTGGTGTATGTGTATGTGTGTGTGTGTGTGTGTGGGTGGGTGGGGGGGTTAAAAGCTTAGCCAATTGTTACTGGACGGATTTCAGGTCATCAGTGAGCAGCGATTCCTGGACCACCTGACTGTTTCACCACATCATCACCGACACGGTGGACGTTTGTGCGATTTCATACTCAATCAAAATTGTTTTGGAAGCGCTTGAATTGAACTGTAACCTTTAGAGTTTCTCAGTCCATTGAAATATGTCTTTTTATTTTTAAAACAGTTTTCCAAGAAGTGCATCTGCAGGTGGATGATTTTAGCAGGAACACAAGGGTCCTGCATAGTTTTCTGCTGCGTCTTCCTCATAAAAGTTGGACTATTAGATCTTTTTAAAAGACAGTTATAGAGTCCACGAATGTGAGGAAAGTTTCACCTTTTGCCCACTTGATGTTTCAATTTTTGAAGCTTTTCACACACTGAGTTAAAAAAACATGATTTTCCCAACTAAAACATCACATTTTCTGTAAAGATTCTGGTCATCCATCCAAATTTCTATCATCCCAGACAAGCTGTGGTCTGAACGCTCCTTTCTTGTAGAATCTAATCAGGAATGGCGTTTAAGGCGTCCTATGAAACGGCCTCATTGTATTTGTACATTTCGCTGAACAGGTGACGGCTTGGTTTCTCCCCTCCTTTCGTTCAGAGCGGAAGCGACAGGGCTCTTGTGAGAGGAAGCCCGTGGCTCACCATCTGCCCACTGAGATGGGAATTGCCAGGCTGGTTTTCCAGGTGGAAAAGGCTTTAAAGGTAGCCCCTGGGTCCTCCTGGGCTTGGCGGTTGGCAAATCAAAGCACTCCTTTTTGACTCGATGTGAATCTGGAAGTGAAATTGAGAAAAGAAAATCAGAAAAATGTTATTTACAGCTCAAGTTACAGAGAAACATCTGATGTGGAGTTACTGTCTTTTTTGTGGTTTCTCACCTTTTCCTTGAGGAGACCCCCCCCCCCCCCCAACGTCATTCTCTTTGTATCTAAAAACATCAGAGCAATTCTTATGAAATGAGCAAAAAGCAAGCCAATCTGTTTGATTTTATTACTCTTTCGTAGTCCCCTGTTTCATTTTTCTGCTGTTCTTTGAACAGACTGTGTGACTGGATGTTGGAAAATCTCCATCTCCATGTTTATATCTCAGTCTGTGAGTGTGTATGTAGCGCGCTGGGCTCATCACAGCTCAACCCGGCGTGTGTGGGATGGGGAGCAGCCATGTTTTAAAGACCATCTGCTCCTCTGAGGATTTTAGTGGGAGCCTTAGCTTGTGTTGGAGCTACGAGCGTCACGGGCAGGCAGCGAAGCGCAAGCTGTGAGCGAGCCTGTTCCGGAAAAATGTCCTTTTGCACAATGGGCAGTGTTCTGCATACAAGCTTCCTATTCTTTCCACCTCTACCCCTCCCTTGGTCCAAGAACGGTTCCCTCCGCAGACAGACGACACTCACAATGAAAACGCTTTTCTTGGTGCTGTCGAGTGTTTGCGTGAGCAATTCCAGCTCCATAGACGACATAAAAGGTGTCACAACCTGATTTAGCAGAAATGATTGCTCCGATTGTGTCCGTGTCCCTCAGGACTGATGTGAAATGAGCAATTACACAGAAAAGTGAGGATTGTGGAAGGCATCGCGTATCAGATGAAGAAAAAGTATTTCTGCTGGTTTATTTGTGACACAAAACTGAAAACAACCACAAAATGACCAAGTTTGGTCTCACCGTGGAGTGTGGGAGAACAGATGAGGAGTTCAGGCCCAGCGGGACAATGGAGCAATTTTAGTTCACTATCAGCAGAGAGGAGGGCACGTATCAGCACACCCTTATGCTGCATGTGTGTGGGATTATGGCACGCCGCTTATTCGTTCGTGCTTGTCTCTGGAATATCAAAGCAACATTCTCATGCAGCTCCTCTGGAGACTGTTTGTGGAGGAACTCCCTTTGTGGTTACCCACAGCTCATTCACAGCCGTCGCTCAGCCGCTTGTCTGATGGAGTTTAAACTCATGAGCAACACGGAGGCTGGAAAACCGTTCTTATTGTTGCTTTTGCTGTATTGACGTGCAAACTCAATGAATTTCTCATGCTTACGTCCTGCCTTCACACATTCCAGGGTAAATACTAGTTCTGCATGATCCCGTTGATCAGTTGTCCACAAACAGCTGCAGATTCAGAGACTTTAACTACAATTAGTCGTCCTTTTGGTTGCGATTTAAAGAAAATAGATCATTTTCACCACATTTATTTCACAAGTTCCTCCTGATGCCTGATGCGGGCTTACTGAAGGCGATGCTAAAGCACGAGCGGCACTAAGAGTTTGAGTGGCTTCTGCCGCCGTGACGGAGGCGTCGGAGACACACGGGATACCTCAGGGAAAAGGATGAATCAGAGGAAAAGGAATGCTGAGTGGGCCACGGAGCCGTTTTAAATCTGCCCACATCTAGTGTGAACACAGCACACACAGACTCCTCTTTTCTTCTCGATTGTGTCACTTTTTCTGTTTTCTTTATTCTTTTTTTTTATTGCCTCCCACCCCAGAGTCTGGCAATTTGGACCTGGAGCAGAACGACCGACTCGAGGAGGACACAAACAACGTGAAGAAGAAGAAAAGGAGTCTTCTTCAGGGCTGCGAGGCAGCAGGAGCCTGGTGCTGAGGCTGGTATGAGGCAAGTGTTTTCTGCGTGTGCCCATAACCGTGCACACGTATGCTGTGTGCCTTGTGCCAGCTTTTTGTCTGCTCCATCAATGAGGCCGTTGTTGTTGTGGGTTGGCGGTGGTGTCAGTGGCCATGCCTGGCTGCTCGCCTCTAATCCCCCCTGCTGCTGCTGAAGCACGGCATCCTTCTCCCTAGACATACTCACACAGCTTTGACCTTTCACTGGAACACAGAATGTTGATGAAACACTGGAAAAAGTTGGGTTTATAATTTCGAAATGTGGAATCACACTTGTGATTGCCACCTATTTTACTTCAAAATACTTAAAATAAATAAAACGGGCTTAAAAAAGTGTTGATCTGACTAAATAAACCAGTTCAGCCTCAGTTAGGAGATGCTGAGCAACACAACGCTACATTTAGAATGATTTATTTCACACTCTGAATCAGTTAGCAATGAAACGGCAACTCTATTGGATGCTGCTGGAGTCACACTTGAGTTCACTGCCACCAAGAGGCTGGAAGGATCAGCAACTGCTAGTTTAAAGATGGTGGATTAACAAACTCCTTTTACACGTCTTTAAATATCTGGCCATCTGGAGCAGTGAAGATGCACATTGAGCAGCATGACGCATCCATGGTAATGTCAAAACCAAACAGGATTTTTTTTACCCCCCCGGCTGTCCATCAGCAAAGTTAATATTGGCCATAGATTCTCTGGGGGATGTTGAGATGTGTTAATCATGACGCTCTGAAGCTCTATCCACTCCCAGTCTCGCCATCTGCACACACCGGCTGCTGCAGCACCGGGCCAAAGTCTGCTTGTTCTTTTTGCGTGCGTCAATTCTACTTTTTTTTCTTTTTCAGATGCAATAATCAACTGTGTACGTTGAATTTGTAAATTCGTTGATGGAAACGAAAATGTAAGCGAAAGAAATCTGTTGTGGATCACAATGTAATAGAATAGAATGTTCCTTTGTTGTACCTCAGCTGGGACATTTTGGTGCATCAGCAGCTAAACTGTTTAATAACAAGAATAAAGAAGAATAACGGATAAAGTCTGCACAAGTAACAACAAAACATACTTAAAGGTCAGCTTCACTGAAAAACCTATTTTTAAATGATTAATTCTGATTAGATTTGGTCACTCTGAGTTTTTCATGCAGGCTGAACATGAAAATAGTCTCCTACACCATCTCCTGCATCAGCTTCTGATGAAAAATAGACGGTGAAACTCTAGTATTTGAAAATTCTGACAGATCTACGTCACACTGTCGCTTTGTTGGTCTAGCGTCCAGAAAACAGCAGAGAACGTCTCGGCTAGCAGAAGCTAACCGTTAGCAACTCCACTTGTGTTATTTGTGGAAATAAAAGTCGGTGGTAGTGTCGCATTCCTGTAATCCAATCATCGGATAAATGTCCAAATATCAGGAAATACGACTCCAAATCCTGCCATCTTCTACCACTTTCTCCTCCAGCTGACTTCTACGTCCTCAGAGAGGTGCACCGGAACTTTTTTTCCCCAGAATATGACTTACAAGGCATTGATTCCTAAACAAATGTATTACAATATGAGTGAATTACCTTTTTAGAGTCTGAAACAAAAAGGACGGCCATCTTACTCATGACTTGTGTTACAGATGAGATGTTTCTTTGGCCTTCCTCCTCTCCACAGGAACATCACATTCCCCAATGGGATCCTGACCTTTTAACCCCCACTTCTCTGAACTTGTGACCTATGTGGCTGTGGCTATTTTTGGACACAGAGCCTCAACAACTCTACGGGGATGTGATGCCGCACAGACGGCTGTACATGAACAATAAACACACGCAGAGCTCTGGAAACAGATAAATACAAAAGATTTACGTGGATTAAATAGAAAGTAAAGCAGGCTAACTCGAAGTGTGATGCTACTGCCTTTGCTGTTCCGTTTTGCATCAGCGGTTCGTGTTTACACACCGTCACCGTTCTTTTCTCCTGATTTAATCCTAGCACGGCACAAATAGCGTCAGTAATCTGCCGATGACATGATGTGGTGACTGGTGTTTGGCTCCATGTCAGAGCTCAGCCAACAGTGAGGGTCATTCATCGTTGGGCTTTACATATGGCGACCATGATGAGAAAACTCCAGAGAGGGAACAGCGGGCAGGCGCTTACTGACGATGCGTTTGTGTGACTTACTACAGCTCAGTGTGAGCGAGAGGGATGTCGTCGCCTGATCAGGCTAATCTAACTGGTGTTTGTTTGTTTCTTTCATTTAGAGAGGGAGGCTGTCGAGCTGTCGGGGTGTGAGTCAACGTCCTGTAGTGGAGCTGCTGCTAAACTGTCCCGCAGAGGTTCTGTCGGTGAAACGTTTCAAGGTAAAAACAGACTTTTGTTTTCTGCTTTGAAAAATGTGCAGAAAAAAAATAGAATTATCTTTGTGTTGGTTAACAGAAGAAGTGAAGAAACAGTGGCCTAAATGCTGTTAATCCTTTAAATCAGGGGTGTCCAACTCATTTTAGCTCGGAGGCCACATTGTGAGAAATCTCGTCCCAAGTGGGCCGGACCGGTAAATTAAAAACAACTTCAAATTGTTTTCTTTGTTTTAATACAATCAATATAAAACAAGACTGGAGCCTGAGAACAGTGTATCCAAAATAGTACAAGTACAACACCTGAAGTGTACTTGAAAATGTGAGAAAAAAAAATCAAAAAATCAATCAATAAATAAAACATTCCTTAGTGATTCAAAGAGCTTACAGGTCACATGGCTAGATCAGTTTCATGCAGCACTTAAAGTATATTTGACTCATTTTACTTTACATCTTTTAGCTTTCACCAGCACATCAGTATCAGAAGTCACATCCTGAGTGGCGGCCAACTTCAGGATGTGATTCAAGTTCTTGTGTGAGCCTTGAGCGCAGCTTTGTTTTATTTACACTCATTACAGAGAAAACTTGCTCACAATAATACGTTTATTTTCACTCTACATTGTAAAGTATGAAAATAAAGTTTACACAACCATCTGGCGGGCCGGATTTAACCCGCTTGTGGGCCGGATCTGGCCCGCGGGCCGCATGTTTGACACCCCTGCTTTAAATGAATCGGATACGGTATTTCTTGTTAGATAATTGAAAACAAAGTGAACATCGGTCCCCCAAAAGTCAAGTGCAATTCAAACTAATAAATATTAGTCCTCATAAGCTTCTTCAATATGTACAATAAAATATCTTTTACATTAGCAATATTTTCTAAACTTTATTTTTTTACACCATTTGTGGAAATTTTGTTCCAGCAGAGTAAGTAGAATATATTGCACCTCAGTTTAAAAATCCCAGACAGGTTTTGATTTTATAATTTCAGCCTCTGATCTTCATCAAACGTACCAAAGTCGAGTGGAGTAAAACTCGTCGTCAGAGCACCAGTTTTCTGTCTCCGTCAGGGTCATTTAGCTTCCGAGCGCTTTAGGAAATCCAGCATAAAGCAAAAATTCATCATATTTATGTAATCCAAAGCAAAAGCATTGTTCAGTATGAATAATTAAAGGGATACTTTGCAACTTTTTTATATAGGTCCCCTCTCTAGGTCTATGGTCCAGCATTGAGCAGAGACCATGTGGTGTTTGGAGCTGCTCTTACCTCTGCTGTTGATCATTCATAGTAAGAAACTCCTTGTTTGATGGTAGACACCACCAGACTCATCGTCATGCATGAAACTTTCCCTTGCGTTTGATTTTACACACTAAATTTACTCCAGCGTCTGTCTCCTCCTTTAGATGCAAGTTCCCAGTGGAATATCTGGCTACCTCGGGATATCTCAGCCATGACCAACTCCTGCGTGGTCATCCCGTGCAGCTTCATGTATCCCTCTGGAATCAGGCCAGTCAAGGGCATTCATGGTATCTGGTACTTTGGCCAGCCATATCCTCAACTCTTCCCCCCTGTAGTCTTCAAATCGCTCACAGACGTCGTGCACGAGAGCTTCAAGGGCCGCACCAAGCTGCTGGGCGACTTAAACCAGAGGAACTGCACGCTGCTTATCGGCAACATCGGTGCAGAGCACTCGGGGAGATACTACTTCCGGGCAGATGTCGGGGGAGCCAACAAATATTCTTACCCGGACTTCACTGAACTCAAAGTTTTGGGTGAATCACATGTGAAATGAACTCGTCCAAACACTAGATCGCAAACTTCAATACCAGCTGTTAGCTGCCGCGACACAAAAGGCTAAATGTGTTGTTTTCTCCAGATCAGCCCAACATTGACATACCAGAGGAGATCGTCAGTGACGAGAGCCTGGAGCTGACGTGCTACGCTCCTGATAACTGTCCCGACATGACCCCAGAGATCCAGTGGATGTACACTGACTACCTGCCTGACCCGGAGTTCAGCTCGGAAAACCTGGAGGAGAGCAACACAGCAGTGCTGTCCAACACTCTCACCTTCACGCCCAGACCAATGCACAACGGGCAGCTGCTGGGCTGCAGGGTCTACTACCCCAACACCACGCTGGTCTATGAGCGGCTCATCTCACTGGACGTCAAGTGTGAGTACAATCATTTTCTTATGAGCAAAACGACGCACCGAACAGGCATAAAAACCTAAAGCTCAGACCTCTTTTTAAAATGTAATTATGTTGCATCTGCACACTTTAGTCATGGAGCAATGTTGTGTAACTTCTCAGACCCTCCTCGATCAGTGTGGGTGAATGTTTCCTCTGAGGTGATGGAGGGTAGCTCTGTGACGCTGCACTGCGAGGTGGACAGCAACCCTCCCCCCAGGATCTCCTGGATGTTTGGAGAAGAGGAGCTTCTGTGGGACACGGCGTCCAACATCTCCCTCTCCCTGGATGACGTCACTCCTGCAAACGAGGGGATTTACACCTGTGTTGGAGACAACGGCTACGGCATCATGAACACCTCTATGTATCTGGCTGTCAAGTGTGAGTGAGATGGGGAGAGAAATAAACTAAAGTCCAAGAAAAATTAAAACCTTCTTTTTATATTTATAATAAAGTAAAATAAGTGCTGGTTTGTCTTTGAGGTCTCAGCAGTTTCCTTTTAAATGAACCGTATCAACTGTTTTCTGGTCTATAATGTTCAAATTAATTTCCTGAATATCCACAAGGGGGCGATCTAGGAACAGGAAAAATAATTCAATTCAATTCAATTCAAGTTTATTTATGGGCCATTCCCATCTGTACCGGGTCGGCCCGGGCCGGGTAGCCCCAGTCGGCCCCAGCCTGGCCCGGTTGATTCCACACATCCTTGCCTTAAGCCCATGTGGGCTGATTCTACCCACCAATCAGAGGCTTGCTCTAATGGAAGGTGTGAATTTGCTGTCAGCAGTGGGTGTGTTGGCCCTGGTCGGCCTGAAGCAGACCCCCTCGAGAAGAGGGCTGAGAATGAGCCTCGGTTGGCCCAGAAAAATACCAGGCCACCCAGATATGTAAACAACCTACGCTACCCGGCCCGGGCCGACCCGGTACAGGTGGGAATGGCCCAATATATAGCGTTATATAGCGGTCATAGTATAGAAAAATAACTGGACGAAAACAGAAATGCGTCCGACATTGTCTGAGTTGTTTTTAGTTATGTTAAAATTCAGTTTCATTCGATCTCAGGGTTGTATCAGATCACAATTAAATGATTAAAAAATGTTTTTCTAAGTAGTTATATAAACGGTCGGATTACAGCATCGAAATCTGACTACAGCAATGCAATATTGTTATTTTAGAATTGATACTGAATCCTTTTATAAAAATAAAGAGATCAAAAACTGCACTAATTTAAACAAAAAAAAGAGTTTTACAAACAAACTCCAAGAAAGAATTCATTTTTCCCTCAAGTTCAAATTCTACTGAAGGTTGGATTTTCCACTAAAACACAAACCTAGAGGTATATTATTCTGCAAGTTATTTGTCACTTTTTGTTGTTGCTGTTTTGATAAAAAAAGAAGATAAATGAGTTCAGGAACATTTGTGCAAAACACTAAAATAAGTTTGCATTTAAAACGTCAGTGAAGAAGAAACCGATTTACCTTGGTAACAAAATGATCCAATAAGGTAAAATAAATAGTTTTCCTAAAATGTGGTAGAAAATATTGCGCTGGGCTGAGTTTTGCATCTTTCGTTGCAGACCCTCCCCACGAACCGGTGGTAAACGACTCCATGACAGTTCTAGAAGGCACCTCATTGGCTCTGCACTGCAGCACCCAAGGGAGTCCGGCCCCAACCCTCACCTGGCTGAAGGATGGGGAGCTGGTGGGCACCATCACAGCTGATGAGCTGTCAGTGCTGCAGATAGTGGAAATCACACCGCATGAAGATGGACAGTACCGCTGCTTGGCTGAGAACGAGCACGGACGCGCCAGCAGCTCCCTCAACATCACCGTTGAGTGTGAGCGACTCGCTAATCTGCAACAATAATTAAAGAACCCAGAAAAGAGAGAGTTTGCAGTGAAATTAACAGAATCTGTGCTACTGATTGTTACTTTGTAGCAATGTTCCAGCGCCATGGACGTAATTTGTGTGTGTGTGTGTGTGTGGGGGGGGGGGGGGGGGGGGGGGGACATGTCCCCCCCACTTTTTCCAAAGTCAAGTTATGACCCCTGCACTTTTTACCATCCAAAAACAATATTAGGCTATGTTAAATTGACACTGGTTGAGCTCTTGGACCAAGTGGAAAACAACCGTTTGTGTTAAAGTCCGTTTCCCATTAAACATACTGTAAAGATACCCCCCCCCCCCCCCCCCCCCCCGTGTCCCCTCCACCTCTAAAGTGAAAATTGCATCCATGTCCAGGGCAGTAAAAATTCATCAGGATGCACAATCTTATATTTAATTTGCTGTTTCTTTCCATCACAATTTGCTGTTCTTCCTGTTTCCTCAGATGCCCCAGTCCTTCTGGAGGAGTCAAAGTGCACAGTGGTGAGGGAGGGGGTCCAGTGCGTCTGCATAGCCACAGGAAACCCTGAACCCATCATCGAGTTCTACCTGCCAGACCTGAACGTCACCATCAATGAAACTGACGGCCGATACAACTTCTACACGCACACAGACGGCCACACATCCACGGCGATGATCAAGCTGAGAGAGAAAGGTGAGCGGGCTGACAACGGCGGACCGGCCGTGAACGTCCACTGCAGCATGCACAACATCTATGGAAGAGAGAGCATCCTTTTGGAGCTACAGCAAGAAAGTAAGTACAAAGCAACGCCATATTTAAACAAACATTTTTATGATAATGTACATGTTGTGGTGCTTTAAGTGACCACTAACTCAGAAACCTTGATAGACTGTCCCGTTGAAGCCTGGAGGCTATAATGATGTTTTCTATTAGAGTTGACTCTTATCAGAGATGGAGCTCTTCAGCTTCACATATTTCTATCTACAGGATAGGATAGGAGGGCAGAAGTCATAACTTTATAACTTTGACCTGTTAAAACATGCTTTACATCTTTGGTTTAAAGTGACTCGCAACTTAGGATTCAGTCTAATGTGCTTTTGGCTTGTGGAAGAACCCGGAGAGAGCCAGCTCATCAGGAGAACACCTGGAGAACAGTGCTACCAACTGCACCTCCACTCAGACAACTTTAATCCTGAGCTGTTGTTATTTTTACACTTATGAGAGAAAATGTGACTAGTAGACAAACGTGGTTTGCTCAGTATTGGAACACCTTTCCCCCCAAAAAGATATTTTCTTGGGTTTTCAGGAATGATCTAAAAAAGAGAAAATCACCAGTGAGCAGCGGTTGTGTGAATGGCAATGTCAGAAGTGGAAGGAAAACTAGTTTCTGGGTGATAGAAAGCCAACAGTAGCTCTAATGACCACTGGGTTCAGACAGAACAGGAACTAGGTTCTGCAGAGAAGCATCTCTGAACCATTCCAGAAGAGCAGACCAGGCACTCTCCTGAAAGCTGGATCACCAGAACTGGACCATAAGACTATTGGACTATATGCAATTTCCCCACTGAGGGACAAATAAAGGTATTGTTATTCTTATTCTTAAGAGACTGGACAAATGTTTCCTGGGCTGATGAGTCAGAATTCCAGCTGCAACACTTATATGGTCAGGTCAGAATTTGGTGTCGCCAACATAAAAGTGTGGCTCCATCCTGCCTTGCATCAATGGTGTGGGGGACATCTTGGTCCCTTTTGGACTCCTGGCTTCCAGTTAAGTCTGGTTCAAACACCACAGCCTACCTGAGTCATGTTGCTGACTACGTCCATCTCTTTACAACCACAGTAGACCCATCTTCTAATGGCTGCTCCCAGCAGTCTAATGCACACAGCTCAGATCATGTCTAACTGGTTTCTTGAACATAATGATGAGTTCGTTGGACTCCTGCAGCCTCCACAGTTACTAGATCTCAGTACTGACCTTTGGGATGTGGTGGGATGGGGGATTTCTATTGCTGATGTACAGTGATCCCTCGCTACTTCGCGGTTCGTTTATCGCGGATTCACAACTTTGCAGATTTTTTCTTTGGAGCCTTATTCAAGGGAAATTCGCCGATTTGCGGTATTTTTCACCGATTCGCAATATTTTTCTACGCGAAATGTCCAGAAATTCCTGTTTTTTTCATCAATTTCATCATAAAATGCACTTTTTGTAATAAAACTATAAAAAAACAAGTAAAATTTTTTTTCTATGTAAAGGGAGGGTTTTAAAAGTCTGAATACTGTTAAATAAATACTGTAAATATGGTGTCCCTACTTCGCGGATTTTCACCTATCGCAGCCAGGTCTGGAACGCATCTACCGCGATAAACGAGGGATCACTGTAACTGTGTGTTGGTCTCAGATCAGTATGGACCAGAACCTCTGTGTAACGTTTCCTTGTTGAATCCACAAAATTAAGAATCAGTGCATTTATGAATAAAACGGGGAAACCAACCTGGTACAAGGTGTACCTAAATAAGTCTCTGTTGAGTGCAGATTACAGCTCTATACTATTGAGGTTTATTGATGTCTGAAAGCCATTAAAACTCTGCTGCAGTTCATCAGTTCCTCATTAAAATAAACTCTGGATCTGTAATTAAATCCACATATTCTGCTCTTCTCCAGTAAACTACACTTGCATTGATCTACAACAGACTCCAACCAAAGCAGTATTTTGCCCTGGTTCAGAAACGTTCACTCATACCAGCAGTAATAACTTCATTTAAATTAAACTCCACCATCTGCTGTGAGTTTCTGGATCATGCTTTATTCAATCTGCATCGTTAAAAGAGGACGAGGTTCTTTTGTCAGACAATGATCCACCATTATTGTACCAAGCACTACAACGGATGTGCATTAATCACCAAAAGTAAAAGAGATTTTGAAATGCCTCTTTATGTCAGTTGAATCCAAACCAAGGGAATGTTCCCAGTGCTTTGATTAAAGTGCTCTATAAATAGGTAAAGACAGTCTGTGTGTCTGATGGTGTATCCGATTTATTGACAGGACACTTTTCGTAACTTCATCACCTATTTAATCACCTCATTATTTTACATATTTGTCATATTCTAAAATGAGGAATTTCAAAACAATTTGCTAAAAATTGCTTTATAATGGATCCAAGCTCTCGATTTACCAGTCGATCTGCGTTCTAACACTCACTTATTTTCACAAGCTTATTGGTAGTGACTGAAAGAAAGCAATTGTGGATACAAGCGGCCAAAATGAGTTTTCTCCGCGGTATGTCTGGGCTCTCCCTTAGAGATAAGGTGAGAAGCTCGGTCATTTGGGAATGGATCGGAGTAGATCTGCTGCTCCTCCACATTGAAAAGAGCCAGTCGAGGTAGCTCTGGCATCTGGTTAGACTGCCTCCTGGACGCCTCCCTGGTGAGGTTTTCCAGACATGTCCAACCGGGAGGAGACCTAAAGGATGACCCAGGACACGCTGGAGGAACTATGTCTCTCGATTGCCCAGGGAACACCTTGGGATTCCCCCAGAGGAGCTGGCCCAAATGGTTAAGGAGAGGGAAGTCTGGACCTCTCTGCTTAAGCTACTGCCCCTGCAACCCGACCCCGAATACGCGGAAAAAAATGAATGGATGGGTTGGAGTCAAACATACAAATCTACTGTTTATTTGCATGATGACTGTGCCTTTTCCCCTCTTTTCCTGTGTCAAAAATTCAGTAAATATTGAGTCGACAGACTAAGCGATGCCATTGGAAGAAACAAGGTTTGAGAGTGGGGTTTATTTGAGGCAACATGGAGAGGTCTAAATCCAGTTTTAACCCCCAGGCTGCTGACGTAAGGCTTGAGCTGAGTGGAAGTGAGGACAGGTCCAAGTGTTGGTTTAGGTGAAAAGAGAATAGCATCAGTTTGGTCTTCATTTAGATGACGGAAATTAGAGAAAAAAATGTTTTAATAACTAAAAAACAATCCTAAACACAGACCGTAGAAGAGTTTGAGTTGACATAGAAGTAGATTTGACAGTCGTCTGCATAAATGTGATGCACATTTTTTGAGAAAGATGCCTAGATGTAGTATGTAGATTGAGAAAAGCAGGGGTCCCAAAACGGAACCCTGGGGGACACCCCAAGGTTGAGTGCAGCAGCTCTTTTTAAGCTAAGCCCTTCACCCTTTTCCTGAAGGTGAGTCCAGCCACTCTGCAGAGGAAGCTAATTTCAGACGCTTGTATTTGTGAATTATTCCTTTCCATCGATTGGTAAATTGACAGCTTTGCCTTTCATTTCCATACACCATGTCAAATGTGTACAAGGTTGGAATCCTAGCAAACACTGTTCAAATCTGAGGATGCTTTTCTCTCATATACATCTCCCAAACCATTCTACTCACTCTTGAGAACAAGACACCAACATACCTAAGCTCCTCCACTTGAAGCATAGAAGGATTTCCAACCCAAAGTTGGCCACCCACCATTACCAGTTTGAGGATCATTACCCAAGAATCTCTGCTGGAAGCTATTACTGTTTCACCTTCTTTAGGCCAACAGATCTACATAAAACTCCCAAAATCCAACCCAAACTCCAGCCCTAACCCACACACTCCCAAAGTACCCTCTAATAGCACATGTACACCCAGTGTATGCATGCTAGTTGCCCATATTTCCAAAGTGTTGTCCAATAATGGAAATGCTCTCTTTTGTTTCCAGAGAAGTACATGATGGCCGTTATTGTTGGTACCATTGGAGGTGTAGCAGTCATTGCCTTCATCATCGCTGCAGTGAGATACGTTGGCCATAATAACAAGAAGTGAGTATGAACAACAAACTAATAGAGAGGCCAATGTGAGACAGTAGTCATACTTTTACTCACAAAGCATTTTCTGAAATCCAAGGAAACACTTAAGCCTAGTCATCCATTCTAAAACTCATATGTGCACATTATATTTGAGTGAATGTGGCATTAATGTGGACTCGGGAATCGTTTTTCTGGAGCAACTTCAGTTTGTTTGCGACAATACGGCCCATCTGAAATCTTAGGGAATCCACATTGGCTGCTTAATGGAGTGGGTTAGCATGCTGGACTAACCTTATACTTTGCAGGCATGAAATCCCTGCTCTGACACTGCTTCTGTATCCTTGACCTGCTGTGCTAAATACAACCCAAGTAGCCCTTTTAACCAAGGTGCTTTTAATTTAGCCTCAATTCATTATTGTACCCTCAAATTTGCAAGCTTCCTCTTGTGAGTCATACCTGAAACAGGTGTGATCTCAGCGACTAAACCCATGAAATAACCACGTCACTCACAGCCAATAGTAGCCTCCGGCATAACCTTACAGAGCTCGTTTTAAAATGGATGCCCAGGCTTGGCGTGTCGCCCTGCGTTAGTGGCAGTCGAGACCGAGTCTGATTATGTGACTCCGTCCCCCAGAGAGAATGGCAACCCTAGGCAGGACGTGGTCCTGGAGAACCCAGCTTTGTACTACAGCGCAGTCAAGAAGGACAAACAAAATCTGAGGAAGAAAGTGGTGAGACATGATGATGTCAATAATGATGGTTATGAATATCGAGGGGTTGGACGACCATTCTCAGAATGTTTGGCGTTAACATATTTGTGCAATGACAGTATGAGAGCCCATTTTATCCTCTGGAATGAGGTCATAAAGCAATCTCCCACTAGCAGTCTAATAACTCCAACAATGACCTTTCAGAAACACTGTTTTTCTCTTGCTTTCATCGCTTCTCTGCGTTTTTCTGTCTGTTTCTTCTCTCCCCTAACTCTTGCACAGCTTAAGACAGAGCTGTTGGGCTCAAAGTTTAACTCCATTCTAGAGGAGACTACGGTAAGGTTCCCAAACACAAGCCTCAGTGACAGATGCATCTCCTCGCATATCAGCTTCTCTTCTGTTCACTGCCGTTTGTTTCTGAATCTGCTTTCCGCATGGCTTCCTCATCGCTAGCACAAACTGCCAAACTAACAGACAACATCTCAATCCTCTTCGTCAGTATGTCAAACAGTAACGACTAACTCCTTTTATTGTTCGCGGCGCCTACTCTGCTTTTTTACCAGCAACTTGACCACGATTTTGTGGCGCTGAATGGTTTTTGTCTCTCGGCAGGGAGAAGAAGGGGATTATCAACCTGTGGGCTCTATGGCAGGGCTGGAGAGGCGAGAGCTGAACTACGCAGCCTTGGAGTTCATTGGTGGCAGACCCAGGGAGGGGGCCTCAGGGAGGGGGGATGACGGCAGCAACTACTCAGAAATTAAAGCCAAATGAATCGCAATCCTTCCCTGATCCCTCGGCTTTGCGAGATGCAGTGGCAGCCCAGAATTTCACACCCCTTCCGAACCATAAACTGCATTAACACCTTCACCTTCTTCACTGGATAAACGAGGACTTCTCGTTTCATTACTTGTAATTTCCAGGTATCCCCCCCCCCCAGCTGCCCTTTCTCCAAGAGATGCCACCATTTGGAAACTTTGGCAGTTTTCTGGATTTGAGCAAGACCTACAGGACAATATATATACATATATATATATATATATATAAATATTTTAATATGAAGCCTCAGTTGTTGTACACTGTCCCTGCATCATGTAGTGTTGCTTTATTTATGCAATTGTTCACCTCTCATCTGTCTGACAACTGTCATTGTATCTGCTGCCAGTCGAAGCGTCAGGGCAAGGAGAAACAGTGTTCTTGTTCCCTTCCCTTTATAAATGCATTTATCAAAAGAGAAGGAACCTTCTCCTCTCTTGTTTTGCTTTATTATAACCCAAAAACATAAATGACAGAATGCTGGTGAAGGTTATCAGTCATCCAGGTTCAGATGAAGACAACTGGACTTCTTTGGTTTGGCACAACACAGGAGAGCCACCTCTTCAGGCCAAGACTCTGCAGTCCACTTACACCTGAAGAGCAAGGGACACACTTTTGAAGATGACAAAGTACACATTATTGACAGAGAATATAGGTGGTTTGAGAGAGGAGTAATGGACGCTATTTACAGTAGGTCAAACTGGAAAAACCTACATTAAACTGAGGAGGACACCTCGGGTTTCACCTTTCCAGCACCTATAATGCAGCTCTGACCTTAATTCCAAAACAGTTTCAGTTTAGGTCAAACCCTCCTGTCTAATCAAAACAACTGTCCCCACACGAAAGAATTCCAACAACCCCTCAGGTGTAGAGAGGGGGGTGTTCATATGTAGTTTCAGCTCGTTAACTAATTCACTGCCAGCCATTTTCTGAATAGAAAGCCCCTGACTGCCAGAACACAGTCACAGTCTGCCAGTCACAGAATGTTGTGCTCTATGACCATGTAAATAGCCAAACCACCAAAAGAAAGAGTAGACTCACGTCTTACACCAGGAATATTTCTAGCTTTTTCCGTTTTCATACAATCTGCTGTCAAAATGTGAACTGCAGAAGCTTTTTCCCGGTTTGCACCTCGCCTTAGGCATAGCAGCGTCCCAAAGCGGTCTCCTAATTCATGGATTGTCTGCTTCATGATCACATGACGTGTGACACACACGGAGGAGAATCAACTTTTGAGCCGTGATGTTTACTTCAAGGTATGCGAGCTCGTTCCCAAGCCCACCTCGTTAGTTGTCAATGGCAGTAAAGGAGTTCAGAAACAACAGACAGCTACAGTTTATAAACTTGACCCTCTCATATTCTAGTCAGAACTGACAAAGCTCCTCGGATGAGAAGCGAAACGTCTTCAAGAAGCCGAAAAAGTCCAGTTGGCTTCATTCAAACCCTGTTGGATAAATGACAGAAGCAAGAGTTGGAAACTCAACTCTGCCTCCTGTCGCCACATTTTTAGCCTCTGAAAATAAATGGTAATGATAAGCTCTTCTACACTTGTGTGACACACTTTCGAACAACAGAGAATGGTCCCCCTCAACATTTTCATAGAAATTAGCATTCAAAATGTGTATTTTCTTTGTAAAAACACAGATTTCCTCCCATGCTCATTAAATGTGATGAATTTAGAAAACACAGACTTAAAGCACAACATAAGTTGGACTGGCCAAAGTCTTTTCTCTTTTAGACAATGTGTGTGTTTGGATGTATGTGTGCGCGTGCGTTTGTGTGTAGATTGTGCCGAACGTTCAGCATCTACTGAGCTACTGGGGTCTTTAGCAAGTTTGAGCTTCTTGTCACTGAGGGTTGTGCCAAGACATTTGTCACAAAAGGCGATGCTACTTGTTGTGCTATTTGAATACCTTTGATGTAATATTAAAGCCTACTAATAGTCTAATTTGATAATGATGGCGTCGTATTAAAATGAAGTAATTTGATGTATATTTATATGAATGGAGAGGGCAGTCTGTGTAGAAAACAATGCATGAGTGTTTTGAGTGTTTAATTATTGAAATATGATAAAAGGGCAGTGTAACAAATTAAAGACAGTCTTGCCACATATCTCACTCGCCTCTATGGATGAACACTGTCTTAATAAATGTGTAGGAATCATTTTTAGGCTCTACTTTCAAATCTATTAAACGCTAAGCAGAAGCAAACAGCCTCCTGAAACTGAGTTTAATTATTGTTCTATAGAGAAAATGTAAAGTATTATTGGTGCAAGCTCCAAGATATACATCCATTATACTGAAGTTTGCATTTTCTGCTACAAAAAGCACATTCCTGCTTCCTGATAGGAAAAATCTTTTGTGTTTTCCTTTTGCATCCAACTGTCTATGTGCTCAAATTCATAACACTACTCTGCTGCTGAGACATCCTTTAGTCATAGCTGCTGAAAACACAGCTGCAACTTATGCAACCTGTGCAACCACTGCTGCAGCCATTTTATGTTGCAATTTTAGACAGTGTACTGTTTGTTTGCTAAAACTATGTGTTGCCAAGCTGCATCATAATGCACAACTGTACTTTAAAAAACATCCCCATTTTGCTTTGGTACAGAATATAAATGCTATCGAGGGTACGTCCTTCAGATGTAAACAAATTGGAGCTATCTGTGGACGTGTATGAAGACAGTCTAATCCTTTTTTAATGTTGCTTTATCATTTTATTAAGACAGTGTTCAGTTCGCCGAATAATTTTGAGGTTCCAGAAATGCTGGCCTGAATTCTTATATCTCCTTTTATTTTTGTAAATGTATTTTTTTGCACAGTTATCAAATACGTCTAATATTTTGTCAAAGTTTGTCATTAAGTTGTATGTCCATTTCTTTTGTGGTAAACATAATAACTGATATAATATTTTTTTATTTCACCCAAGTTATGATTGACAAAATTGTTCAAGTCAGGGTTTTCATTTAGTTTGTTTTGCCGTTTCTCTGCTCGCTCTTTTGTTTTGAGTCGGTTTCATCTCATTTCTGTTCCATGCAAGTGCAAATAAAAGAAAAAAGAACATGAAGTGGAAGCAGTGGGTTTTTGATGTTTTACTTGTGATTGTTGGGAGAAAGTATTTCACTCAGAGCTCACTTCAGTACCATGGGTAGCTGTCTACCTCCACTGGACAACAGGCAGGTTACAACCTGGACAGGTCACCAGTAACACTCATGTCTAATTAGATAAATGATCAAAAGAAAATGTGCCTAAATAAGTATTTTCCCACATCAGTAAACTGTCTGACTTCATGAAAGAGGAACAAGGATGTTGCTCAAGATCAGGGTTACAGTGAAGAGGAAGCTCTCAGCTCTTAGTAGACAATTATCCAAAAGTTTAGTCTGGTAACTAGAAACTTGGGTGTCGATGAACAGCTGGCCTATGAAGATCACGGTCGCTTGTTCATATCACTTTGTTTTGCCTAATATAACTGATAAGCTGTACCTAACTGAACTCACCACCCAGCTCCTGGAAGCACCGCTGCTTCAAGTAGTTTATTATGGTCTATTTTGGGTTTTAAACCAGCCGTGACACAACAATTTTCAGGTGCGTTCCAGAAGCAGCCGCCACACCACTACAGATAGAATCAGGATCTATGTACGTCAATTTCTGCAGGAAATCACACACGGTTTCAGTGTAAAATCCCCATCAATTTTCAAAATAAAATACAGCAGCGATGCAATTTCATATATATGCAGCTTACGTGTGACTCAACGGCTTAGTTACTCCCAGTATCGTTCCAGAAGCGCAGCGGTGTGTTTTTCATGGCTTCAACCAAGGCAGCGGAGAGGAACAACCTCATTATGACATCAAACAACGATATCAAACATGATTTTCTTCTTTTTGTTTAATGGCGGATTGCAAAAACAAACCGTGACCTTTGAAGTCTCGAGCTTCGAGCTCCATTAGATACTCTTAGATGCCTGCACCAAATTCAAGTCAATGACCTGCAGCATGCTAAGGAGAACCACCTTCCATCTACTTTAATGTTAATGCAAAGGCTTCTGTCATGACTCGTCGACAGGGCTGACACCACGCCCAAGACAATCTAGACTCTTTTCCTGTACATGTTTGATTTAACTACACATGTTGGCATTCCATCGTCTGTCTAACTCATGTAATGAATGCGTGTGCCAAATTAATGAATTTCTGATCATTCATGAATATGAAAATGCAAAGCAGGTTCTTAGCTGCACTGATATGTGGCAGTTCTGCACCCCGGCATAAAAACTCAGGTGCATGCTTTCTTCTCTCTCATGGTCAGCTTGGTCTGGCCTCTCTAGGGTCAGCACATCTACACTGGCGTCGGTGGAGCCGAACACATTTTTTGGCCTTGCTTTCATGTGGTTCTTTCCATGCTGAGTCGACCCTACACACCCACCTATGGACTCACTGGCTGGCTTAAGTTGTATCACTCTCATGCCTCCGTCGTGCAAGCCTGTTATTGACTTGGTGGTGTGCATGCAAAGTGAATAACAAGCGCTTATCTTGATGAGTTGTCTGCTTTGTGGCTGCTGTAAAGTTTTTTCATGCTGCCGAATGACTTTCTGGAGGATGATGGCGCTCTTCTGGGCCGTATGCCTTGCCTGGTGACACCTTCTTGCATGTTGTGCAAGTTTTTCCTCAAAAAGAGCCACAAGTACCTCGACATCATCAGTTGTTTTTAACCATCTTCTCTTGTCTTAACTGACTGTGCTCACACCTTCTGTTGTTTAATGACTTATGGCACTTAGGAATGACACAACAGACTCAGGCCAAGCCCACCAAAGTGTAAATAGCCATTAAGCACAGGGCAGGGGTGTAGCGCCGGCAGGTCTGTGAGAGTGAACTCATTTAAATTTGTTTGATCGTGGTTCAAAACGGAAGGATTTATCTAAACATTATTTTCAGTCTAGAAATATTTGATGTTGATTTTTACAACAGAGTGACTGAGATAGTTTAGGTGCATCAACTTCATACACACATAGGATTTTTAATTAAGTGTGATTAGCATGATTGTATAATTAATTGTAGGGGTTGTAAATTAAAAACGTTCTGCTAAAATGTTGATGAGTATATTTTTAACAAGTCAGATAAAACATTATCTTAAACTTACTTTTTATTTTTTTGCTGTAGTATTGGACAATATGGAACTGATGAAAACATAACTGAGATGTTTTAAAACAATAAAATGTTTCGTTCAAAAATCAAATAGAAATTATGAAGTCATATTTTTGGTTTTGTATTGGGTTTGGGTTATACACGTGACCCCAGAAGAGTCGGTGCCTCCCCAGTCATGCAGCCACGCCACGACACCCACTCACTTCTAATTCTACCCTAACACCTCTCAGTGCATAAATAGCGTTCTTCCTCCTTAGTGGCTAGCTTTGACAGTGACGGCATTGCTACATCCTCCTTTCTAGATTATGTTGGATAAAATAGCATCTGCCAAATGCATGAAGACAAATGTGAAAAAGCATATAAATGAACAAGTAAAACAAATGTAGTAATTTTCTCATCCACCGCTACACCTATGACATCACTTCTTCATGCATGTAATGCATTATTAGGTGCTATTTAAAATGATTTACTTTCACCTCAGTAGTTATGAGTCTTATAAGTTGTTCCATTTTTTAATAAAATGGTATAAACATAAAAAAATGTTTTATCTTCTGTCTGATTTTTATTAAAATGGACATAGTCGAAATTATCTTAAATGTGTCTTTGCAAAAAAATCTGTAAAATCACTATTGAGGGTTTTAGTTAGTTATAACTAAACAGAAACTTGTTTAAAAAGTGGAGAAAATGTCTGCGTGATCTCAAAGGGAAACTTCCTGTGCCACAGACACCTTTAGGTTTGGATTTAGTGTGTTTGTAAAGTAAAACCCAGAAACAACACTATAGAAATGGCAAAAGAGGCAATGTGGCTCATGTAGCTGATTCTTGTCTGAATATGAGACAACCAGGAAAGTATCAGAGCCAGTGGTGGGTAAATGACTTCCTTGTAACTGAACTCAACAATTATCTTTATAATCCCTATAAGACAGAACCTTTTTAATTCCAATCAGAACATTATTATTGTAACTACAAGAGGAGTTTACAGCTGCAGGCTTTTAATAGTTAAAGAGCAAGTCACCCCCTACCAGATTCTTACTCAACTCCCACTTCCTGTTTGAAAAATGCAACAAATGCTATTGCCTAGCAGACCGAGAGGGCTGAGCCGCTAACAAATACACACACACACACAGGCTCACAATGATACTGTGACATCATATGGTACCAGCTAACATTCTAGGGTACCTCTTAGCCAATAGCGATGGCAGATTTAAATTCAAATGCAGTGCAGAGTTAAAATTTTAACTAAAATGCACTAAAGTGCAAAACTATTGACTACACGTGTCTGCAGCATGATTAGACACGCATTTATGTAGTTTATCAGAAAAAAAAGTTGATTTGGGGGTGACTTGCTCTTTAATTATGAATATGCAGAACCTGTTTTGAACGGTTCCAACCAACTGTTGCATCTTGAAAAGAAAAAGTCTTGATCCAACACCTATTGTAACTGATCTGCACTTATGCGATGTTGTGATGACCTTGCCTCTCTTGGATGCCATGTGTCCACTTTTATCCAGTCTGCATGACATTCCATTATATTTGCTGCAGATCACAGGGAGGTGGGCTCCCTTTCCTTAAGCTGCACATTTCCTTTTATTCTAAATATGATACTTTATCTTTTTCGTTTGAGCTGCAGAGGACAAAAGTGTTTCGTAGAAAGTCTGAAGCCATAAATGTGGTTGTGTGAGATATTGGATGAGTTGGCTTCACTTGGTTTAGCATCAAACTGAACTAAGTCTGCATTAAACCTTTGACACATTTCGCAAAGTAAAACATGTCTGCAAATTTTATTGACGAGTTAAAATGTTGGGCAAATGGTAAATGAGGGACGGTGGTCTTTTTGTCCTCCAGCCAAGAGCTGACTGGCGGGGGCTTGGGTCATGTATCTCCACACCATCAAAACAGTCAGCCTGTTTAGAGCATCATTACTGTTTAGAGGAGGAGCCACAAACTTCCTGAAATCTTGATGCGTAAAATAGGAAGAAAATTAATGATGACAAAGACTTCTGGCAACACTGGTGGAGGAGGAGGAGGAGGTACCGGACAAAGGAGGTAAAAAAAACCTGTTTTACTTACTTAATTGAAGATTACAACAACTTACCACACATTACACTACTCATAGCTTTTGTTTTACCTCTGATCATTAAATGATGCAAGAGACCTGAAGCAACCTACATTGCAAAATATACAATAACTTTTGGTTTTGGGGACACAAGAGGAGAAGAAATCACACTTTTTGTAGATGCGTGCAGCTTATATAAAGTCCAGAGGTTGGTCTGGACTTCCTGCAGTCCAATGTGCTCTCTTTATTAGTCAGATCAAGTTATTTTTACAGTTGTGCCACTAAGGTTACAAACCCTGGTGGATTTAGGGATGTTTTTGGTCGTTTCTCAAAGAATATGAATGAAAACTCAAAAACCCCTTTTTCACTCGTGGTCAGAATGTTGTGAAGCTGTTTGTTGTGAAAAAAAAAACATGTTAACTTATTTAAAATCACCGTAACAAAATAAAATACCCAAAATGGCCCAGTTCCTAACCAGAGGTGGAAAGAGTACTAAAATTTCCTACTAAGTGCGAGTACCAGTACTTTGATAATTTTTTACTCAAGTAAAAGTAAAAGTACTTGGCTACATTTTTACTCAAGTAAAAGTAAAAAGTATCATAAATAAAATGTACTCAAAATAAAAGTTACTTAGTTACATTTTTGTCAGAGTAAAGATGGTTACATCAGTGCAAAACCACAACACCAGTTCACAACACGCTTGTGTGCGCACACACACACACACACACACAGACACACACACACACAGTTTGATGGAAGGATTTCTATCCAATCAGTGAGAACAGGACGCGCACATTGATTGGACGAGGTTTTTCCAGGATTGTGCGTTTCAATTGTGATTAAAATTATTCTTTATTTTGAAAAAAGAAAAAAGTTAATTTTTAGATGCCATCAGTATGTGAGGTATCTCAATGTTCTCATGACAAAACTCTAACATGAGACTGTGCTCTAACTTGTCACATAACAAATGAAAGTCAAACGTTTCAGATGGACCGTATGACAGCTGCTAACGATGGCCCTGCCCTACTTTACCTCTACATTACAGTTCCTTTATCCATGTCCATCCTAGAGCTCCTCTCTGACCTTCATGCTTATTTAGAGCAGCTGATTTTTAAAGTTAGCAGAGTTCATCCTTGGTAGTGGGTTCACTCACTCATTTAAATATATTGTCCAGAGGCAAAATTCGTTTGAACAGCATGTGTAAATGTGTATTAAAACCTCAGATGAAAAAGGTTTTTGGATTTTGACGGCTGGAATGTAAGAAAATCTGATGTTCGTCCGCGCCCTCTCAGCATCAGACAAGTTCTTGTATTTTTCCGAGTGTTTCTTGTCGTAATGCCAACTCAAATTGTAGTCCTTAAACACGGCAATCTCCTCCCCGCAAACCAAACACACGGCTTTACCTCCGACTTCAGTAAAAAAAAAACTTAGCAGTCCAATTTTTTTGAAAATCCTGCATTTGGCATCTTTCTTTCTTTCTTTTTTTTTGCATGAGCGGACATTTCTGGGGGCTACAATCACCATGTCAACCGCGGGCACTTGTTGCTATACGTATTGCGTCATTGTGCACGTAAAAAACAACTTCAAAATAAAAGCAATGCAGCCTTAGCCCATGCATGAGGTAAAATGAGAAAATACATTTATTTTGTAATTTCCAATTAACCTTACGCGGGCCAGTCAAAGTCAACCAAAGGGCCGTATGTGGCCCGCGGGCCGTAAAAGGCCCAGGTTTGGGCTAGATCTAACCTTATTGACTTAGTCCACAAAGAAAAACAGGAAGTTCTCATAGTCTGCAATATGGTGGATGGAGGCTGTAGGAGAGGCAGGAGAGATGATGCTGCTGATGGTGTTAAACAGCACCTTGGGGTTCCCTTTGCTCTGGGACACCAGGTTGGAAAAATAGGAAACTCTAGCGTCTCTGACTGCAGAGTTAAATGATGACAGAAGATCCTTTAGGTGCAGCAGATGGACGTGGAGATGGGTTTTCTTCCACAAACGCTCAATTTTTCTGCATTGGCCCTTCAGGCTGCGAAAGCTGTCATTAAACCAGGGAGTAGGGTTCACTGCAGGAACTGATCTGGTTCTGACAGGACAGATGTTGTCCAGAATGGAGAGGCAGTGCTCGTTAAACTGAGAAGTTAAGGAATTTGGGTCGTTATCAGAAGAACAGGGTGGATCAAAAGCAGCAGAAAAACTGCTAGCTGTGCTCTCATTAAGAAAACAAGATCTAACCATACGGCGAGCAGGAGGTGGTCACTGATCTTGTTTCTGCAATTTTCTTTCTCTCATTTTTTTTTACATTTCTTTACTTGCAGAAACAGAAATTTTACGATGTTTGTTCTCATTTGGGCGACTCTGCTTTTCTCTGTGAGAGGTATCGTTGCTAACTCAGGTATAACTACAGATGTTTATTGTTTTTATGTTTATCTATTCTACATGTTTCTTTAATTTTATTTTACAGTAGATTACTTTTAATTTGTGGGCGACGGTGGCACAGGAGTTAAGCGCTCGCCCTGTAATCAGAAGGTTGCAGGTTCGAGCCCCGCTCAGTCTGTCGCTGTCGTTGTGTCCTCGGGCAAGACACTTAACCCGCCTTGCCTGCTGGTGGTGGTCGGAGGGACCGGTGGTGCCAGTGTACGGCAGCCTCGCCTCTGTCAGTGCACCCCAGGGCAGCTGTGGCTGCATTGTAGCTCATCACGATCAGTGTGTGAATGTGTGAATGATTGATTGTGTTGTAAAGCACCTTGGGGGGTTCCAGGACTCTAGAAGGCGCTATATCAAATACAGGCCATTTACCATTTAATTTGTACTAAATATGTTTTTTTTTACAAAGAATGTTTATTTAAATGTTTGAATATCTGTGATGTGAACTCACAAACAGCTGATCTGAAACAGAAATGTTCCAGTGTGGTTTTCCAAAAATATTAACTATTATTTTGTCTTTTTTATTAACAGAAGCATCAGTAAGAAGAACTTGGCACTGTCAGTCAGACTACTGTGTTAATTTGTATGAGAACATAAACGCAGAGGCAGGACTCTGTGTTGAGATCTCATGTTCGTTCACTACCAGTTCTGATTTCAATCCTGCACATCTAGTCTGGTACAAATGTGAGTCATCTAAAAGCAAATGTGGAGATTCTGATATAATATTTCACATCTACAAAAACAAGATTCAGTCTGGATTTAGAGGACGAGTCTCCCTGCTGGAGCCCAGATTGCATCATGGGAACTGCAGCATCATCATCAGCGACCTCCAGGAGTCTGATTCTGGATCATATCAGCTCAGAGTTAATGGTTACCTCAATGGGGAGGGAACTGGATTTACATACAACACGAGGACAACAGTTCATGTTAGAGGTATGGAAAGCCATTATGTTTATGATTATGATCTCTAGGGTAATCCCATGCTGAGAAAATGATGTTTGAAATTAAAAAACAGTCAGAAATTTCACCCAGTTCCACTTATGATCCATGTTTCATCAGCTCTAAAGCAGAAACCCACTCTGGTGGTTCCTCCACTGACTGAGGGACAGCAGACCACACTGACCTGCACCGCTCCTGGTCTCTGCCCTGGATCTCCTCCTAACATCACCTGGAGGTGGAGAGGAGAAGAAGAGGAGGACTTTACCATCACAAGAGACATCACTGCTGTCACCCAGAGACACAGCTCCACTCTGACCTTTAACCCCTCAGCTGAACACCACGACACTAACATCACCTGTAAGATCAGCTTCACAGGTGACACAACCACAGAGGAGACCGTGACTCTGAATGTGACCTGTGAGCATAATTTTCTTCTTTATAGATTATTGTTACAAGTTCTCCAGATGGAGAAAAGGGACAGGTCATCTCTAAACCTGCCATACATCTCTACTGCCCTCTAGTTAAGCAGCTAAGGGTGGCGACAGCCATTTTATTCCTGTCACAATGAGTAAATTCATATGGAACTGCAGAATAAAATAACAGGACTATTATGACCAGTAAACTGTTTGTTAGTCATTGTTATAAACATCCTATTTCAAGCCTTCAGGTGTTAAACTCAAGATGAGTTTCTAGGTTTTTTTCAAACTGTAAAACCTTCCTATGTCATACTTTTCTTTCTTTCTTTGTTTGTTTCTTGTTTTAAATAGATGTAAATAAACTTAGAGTAGATGGGGAGACCAGTGTGAAGGAGGGGGAGACTCTGAATCGGACCTGCAGCGGTGAAAGTTTCCCTCAGGGCCAGGGAAGTGCTCCCTGGGCCGTCGCTGCAGCATCACTCAGCGTGAACGTTCTCTGTCTAATCTGCATGTTGCTCCTGTGGTAAGATCCATCAGTGGTATTTATTCATGACTCATTAGAACATTTTAAAGACTGCTTCTGTAATTCACGCATCTATTTGAAGGAACAAGAACAAAAAGGTGAAACCAAACCAAGACGACAGAACTTACGTGTCTCTGCAGAAGGTGGACACGTCACCTGAGTATGATGTCATCGTTCGTCAGTGACACCGATGAGGCAGAACAGGATGGTCACTGAGCAGCACGAAGAAAATTAAAAGATTTTAATAGAAATCAATCAAAACAAACAAATGCAAACCAGTTAAGTATCAGACTTTAACATATAATAGTTATTACTGAATGAATTACTGAAGGTTTTTAATCATAATCTAAAGTTAAAATAATCATTTCGTCCCTAAAACCTGTGTAAGGTTATGAAGTTCATGGTTTTCAACTCCATACAGCTGCCCCCTGGGCACAATAACACCGTGTAGAAAAACCAAGGTCGGGTTGTTCCTCAGACTGTTTACATTCCAGGAGAAGAGTCCGAAGGAGAAGAAGCTTTACTTAATCAAAGTACTTTATGTGTGATTAAAATTATTAAGAAAAACAGATGTTGATCAACAATAATCAAGTGAATGATCTGTGAAATAAATATGTCATGAATTATGTTTAATGAAACCAGGACTACGGTGCAGACATACTGATCCTCATCTCCATAGAAACGCATGACACATTGTTCCAACCAATCAGAGCTTTCGGCTGCCGCAGGAGAATCTGGTGTTGACTTCAAGTGTCCAATCTACTTTACTGAAACTTATCAACAAGTCAGAGATATAAAAACAAGGCAACGCCATTTTAAGGCAGTTCCATTTTGACTTCAGTTCTATTCACCATCATCCTAAAGAAAAGCACAGCCTGGCCGGATGCGTTTTCTTTAAACTAAGAACTGTGAAACGGGAGATTTTCGTCGTTTAACAACCAGACGACGTCCTTTCAAAATAAGAGCACCTGCTGACGCCACTGAACGGTACCGTCCAGGCCGAACCTCCAGACGGGTTTTGAAACGTTGTGACCGCTGCACCGACAGCTCCATCGTACATCCGAGGTTTCCAGACCTGGCAATTCCTGATCTACTTGGGAGGCCCCACTGGGTACGTACACGGCAAAATAGCGGCTCATGTCATCACTTTATAAGCCTCGTGATATCTAGTCATAACAACGACGACCAGATTCGATTACGTCATCCTAGAGAATCTGAACCAGACACACACACACACACACGCACCAACACAACATCCGAATCCATTCCCATCCATCACAGAGTAGTCCTGGTAGATTGTTTAGAATTTATAATTCAGAAATTAAAGATTCTCAAACGATCTCATATCTCTCTCTTTTCTTGTCTCAAAGTCAATACAGAGTGTTTAATTAAACTCCCTGATGATAAAAACAGCCTATTCTTCTGTTTATAAAACGTGAACTACTAACAGTGTATTAAAATACAACATTAGATAGTTACATCACTTTGATTCCGTTACACCTGTGAGTGCTCGTCTCACACTTCTATAATGTGCAACATTGGAGAAACAATCTTTTTTTAATCTGGGTTGAACTTCTCTCTGCTTCTTTTTCATCGCGTACATTTATTAGAATACCAGGAATCCAGAATTAAGTGAAAAAATAAGCGTATGCTGGATTTTTTCATGTAATTATATAATAAAATCACAAGAGGGAGGGAAATAATTATCATGAGGAGTTACAACTGTGTGGTTTGCTTTTTATAGGAGTTCATATGACTGCCTGTGGAATATGTGGAACCAAATGATGGGAATGGATTTATCTGAAAATGAAAAGATGTGTAGAAAAACATTTTCATGTTGTCACTCAGATAAACAGCTTTATGGAATTGCATTTCTTGTGTGACAAGCCAGTGTTCTACAGCTGAAAATAAAAACATTTCACATTTAAATTGACTAAAGGACGGCATTTCATTCCTTTATTTAGTCAATGTCCAGACTTCCTTTTAATGCTGTCTTAATATTTTGTAATCATTGATATTGTTTTCGTCATTTCTTCATATCATTGTCATGGTCTGCGTCTGCCCCCTCCTTTATGTGTCTCCTGATGTTTCTCCATCCTCTCTAGTTTCCCTTCTGTGTCTCATAGCGCCCTCATGTGTCCTTTGTCTGCATCTCTATATTGTGTCTTCTGTTTGTAGGCCTCATCATTCCCTCAGGTCCAGTGTTCATTTAGTTATCCTCTGTCCCTTCAGTTGCAGCTCCAGCCTCTTGTTCCCCAGCCCAGTATATGTGTGTGTGAGTTATTTATGTCTCTGTGTGTGTGTGTTAATCCTTCCCGCAGCCTTTTAGTTTGGATTTGTAGTTTTAGGTTTATCTGTCCTCCTTTGGTTCTGTTTCCTCATTTAGGTAATTATTGTCACCTGCCTTCCCTCCAGCCCTCACTCCACACACCTGCTTCCTGTTCCCTCAATTACTCCTCCCTGTTATTTAAGCCCTGTTTTGTCTTTGTTTTGTGTCGGTCCATTGTGTTTGTATTCTGTCAGCATTTGTTCGTGCTCTTGGTGAGCTTTGTTTCTCCTGCTTTGGAGTTTTGGACTTTAGGCTCGCTGCCTGGATTTATTTTGCTCATCCTTCAAAAATAAAGGATTTTACCTTACATCATCTCCTTCCTCGTGTCATCCTGGGTTGCTGCATATTTGGGTCCTAAACGTCCTCAAAACGTGACAATCATATCTGATCATTGCCCCTGAGATGGTTCCCCTGATTAGTCTAAAACTTGGTCATTTGTCTTCTGCTGTGAAGACGAACTTAAGGAATTTGGGTGTTGATTTTGACCAATCAACGCCTCTTGAAGGCCAATCTAAAACATTGATCTGAAACTGTTTTATCACTTATATCTCCAAACTGTGAAGGTTTTTGTCAAAACATGAACTTGAAATGGTTACCCAGGCCTTTATCTCCCCCGTCTAGATTACTGTAACACACTCTTCACATGTTTTAACAAAAAAGCCCTTGACCGCCTTCAGTTGGTCCAGAACTCTGCAGCGAGGCTTCTTACTGGAGCAAACAGAAGAGCACACATCACTCCTATTCTGATGTCTCTGCACTGGTTACCCGTTAACTTTAGAGTTCATTTTAGAATCCTGAGTATTACTTTCATTGCTCTACATGGTCAAGCTCGTCCCTATATTACTGAACTATTAAAGCCTTATGCTCCAACCCGAGCCCTCAGGTCCACCCACCAGAACCTTCTAGATGTTCCAAAGACCAGATATAAAAGTCGAGGTGATCGCTGACTGTTGCACCCTGACTTTGGAGCGATCTTCCTTTATCCTTACGCAGCATTGACAGTCTGGACACCTTTAAAAACAGCTAAAGACCCTTTTATTTAAAGCTGCTTTCACCTAAATCTTTTATTTTCTTATTTTTAAGTCAAATTTGTAATCATCTTTTATCTGTTTATGAAATTTTATAATTTTATGACTTTATTTTTTTCTGATGTCAATCTGTTTTGAGATCATTATGATTTTATGACTGTTTTATTTTGTTTTGTTCTATGTGAAGCACTTTGTGATTCTATGTCTGTGATAAGTGCTATATAAATAAAATGTATTTACTTACATATACTTATATGTCTACACTGGTTTTGGTGGAGGCTTCAGACAAACCTGAGTGGATTTCGCCTCTTCCTGCTCTGTCATTTGAAACATTTTGCTCTGTTTGTACTATTTTATTGTGGAAATAAAGAATAATTATTATGCATGTTAGTTATATTTAGAAACTAATTTAAGTAAGCTCTCTGATTGGTTACCATCTTTTTCTGCTGAACATTTCTTCTGTGAGAAATTATGCTGCAAGTGGCAGACTCCATCAAGCAGCCTTTCTTGGGTTAAAATCACAGACGGCGCGAAGAATATTTTTCAGGAGGAAATTTACATTTAAATTAAAAAACCTCTCAGTTTCAGGTGTTATGGTAGAAGCTTTTTCCTTTAATATGAAAAGAAACCAGCTCCCATTTTTAGTTTAGAGATGAGGATCAGCTGTTTGACCTCAGAAGAAGAAGAAGAAGAAGAAGAAATATTTGTTTTCATAATTTGTGTGTTTCTACTGTTTGTTGGATTATTTTATGTTTTAAAACTTTTATTTAGGATCTCAACTTTCACCCCCAACCAAACTACAACAACCCACAAAGCACTGTGGCTTTTGGCTGTGTCATGGTCGGTGGTATATGCCTAACCCACGACATACAGAATCAATCCACAAGTCAGAATTAGAGTTAAATTATGATTTATTATAAAGGAGAAGTTGCAGGAACTAAATGTCAGGCTGGACTGCTGGGATCCGGTGGGGGGAGTCTGAAGGACGAAAAAATGTCAGGACTGGTTGCAGAAAAATGGAAATAATGGATCAGTTAAGACTTACGGTCTGAAGGTTCAGTTAGAATGTTCGGGAGAGGTTGGTTGTCTGGTCTGGGAGTGAAGCAGATGGCTTACTGAGTTAGAGGAAGCTGAGAGTCCAGGCGAGGAGGGAGCTGAGCAATTACTGAGCAGGAGATCCAGGAGGAAGGTGGGGAGCCGGCGTGGGGGAGACCATGGGAGGACGCTGAGAGGCGAATGGCAGGTTGACCAGGTAGTTATTGTAACAGGATGTCCAAGTAGAGTTAATCATCCAGCAAAGTGAAGCCGCCTCTCAGGTGCTTAAATATCCCCTGGCAGGTGATGAGTGGATTGCTTGCAGCTGCTAGCAACTTCCCCACAACCGGACACGCCCACCTGCAGAGGAAAGGAAGCTCAAAAAGTAAATCAGAGAAAGATGACACCCCCAGACCGTGACAGTATCCCCCCCTCAAGGGACGCCACCCGGCGTCCAGACAGAGGAGGCAGAGGAGGAGGAGGAGGCAGCCCGGGCCGCCTCGAAATCCCGGACGAGTGAGGGGTCCACAATCCAAGACCCAGGCACCCATTGCCTGTGTTCGGGCCCGTAGCCCTCCCATTCCACCAGGTATTGGCGACCACGGCCACGGCGCCGAACGTCCAGGAGACGCCGAACCCGGAACCCGAGACCCCCATCAGCCAACTGAACAGGAGGAGGCGGATCCGGAGGAGGAGGACAGAGAGGACTGGAGGAGACAGGTTTAAGGAGGGAAACATGGAAAACGGGGTGAACCTTCATATGAGAGGGCAGCTCCAGGCGAACGGAAGAGGGGTTGATAATGGAGGAGACAGTGAAGGGGCCGATGTACCGGGGAGACAACTTCCTACAATGATCCCTGAGAGGGATGTCTCGGGTTGACAGCCAGACGCGCTGACCAGGCGCATAGTCTGGGGCCCGCCTACGGCGTCGATCAGCCAGGCGCTGGTTGCGGGCGGCAGTCCTCTGCAGAGCCTTCTGCGCAGCTGACCACGTGCGCTTGGCGCGCCTCAGGAACTGGGGGACGGAGACCACAGAGGAGGGAAACTCGGAAGGGAACAAGCAGGGTTGAAAACCGTGTGAAACTTCGAAAGGTGACAAACCGGTGGAGGATGAGATGTGAGAGTTGTGGGCATACTCGACCCAGGGCAATTCAACACTCCAGTGGGAGGGGTTGGACGAACAAAGGCAACGAAGCATGGCCCCCAGTTCCTGGTTCATCCTTTCGCATTGACCATTGGACTGGGGGTGGTACCCGGAGGTGAGGGCGACCTTGGCCCCGAGGCAGGTGGCGAAGTCCCTCCAGACTCTGGAGACAAACTGGGGACCTCGATCTGAAAGGATCTCAATAGGGATTCCATGCAGCCTGAAAACATGTTTGGTGAGCAGAGTGGCACTTTCTGAAGCTGAGGGGAGAGCCTTTAAGGGGACGAGGTGACAAGCCTTAGAGAACCGGTCCACGACAGTCATGATAACAGAGAAGCCTCGTGAGGATGGCAAGCCTGTTACAAAATCCAAAGCGATGTGGGACCATGGCCTGGAAGGGATGGGTAATGGGTTAAGCAAACCGGGGGGAGGCTGATTACTGGCTTTACTACGGGCACAGACGTGGCAAGCGGCTATGTATTCCTTTGTGTCTTTAAACATAGTGGGCCACCAAAAAGAACGTCTGATAAGGGCTACTGTGCGACTAACCCCTGGATGGATCGAGAATTTGGCAGTATGACCCCAGTGGATGACCTTGTGTCTAACAGACGGAGGAACGAAAAGAGTGTTGAGGGGTACCTTGACTGGACCAGGAGTGGTCTTGAGCGCCTCGAGTACCTGATCTCGGATCTCCCAAGTTATAGAGCCAACTACACAGTCAGGAGGGAGAATGGTGGCGGGTTCGGAGTTAGAGTCAGCTGAAAACTGTCGAGAGAGGGCGTCGGGTTTTATGTTCTTGGTTCCGGGTCTGTAAGAGAGGATGAAATGGAAACGTGAGAAAAACATAGACCATCTGGACTGCCTGGGGTTTAGCCTCTTTGCCTCCTTCAGATAGGCGAGGTTCTTGTGGTCAGTCCATATGATAATGGGGTGCTCAGCTCCCTCCAACCAGTGCCTCCACTCCTCCAGGGCGAGTTTGATGGCCAGGAGCTCCCGGTCTCCCACATCATAATTCCTCTCGGCTGGGGATAGACGTCGGGAGAAAAATGCACAGGGGTGGAGACGGTGGTCAGAGGGAGAAACCTGGGACAACACGGCCCCCACACCAGCATCAGATGCGTCCACCTCGAGGGTGAACTGTTGAGAGGGGTCTGGTCTGGTGAGGACTGGTGCTCGGGTAAATCTGTCCTTGAGAGCTGCAAACGTCCTCTAGGCAGTGGAGTCCCAAACAAAAGGTTTCTTTATAGATGTCAACTGCGTCAGGGGTGCGGCCATCTGGCTGAATCCTTTAATAAAACATCTATAAAAATTGGCAAACCCCAAGAAGCGTTGCAGCTCTTTACGTGTGGCAGGGGTAGGCCAGTCCCGGACCGCCTGGACCTTTTCAGGATCAGGCCCCAGTCTCCCTCTCTCCAGGACAAAACCCAAAAACTTTACAGTGGGGGCGTGAAATTCACATTTCTCCGCCTTGACGTAGAGGCGGTTCTCCCGCAGGCGGTGGAGCACAGCTCGAACATGTCTGGAATGCTCCTCCGGGGTCCTCGAAAAAATCAGAATATCATCAAGGTAAATTGTGACAAACTTATTTACAAAATCAGCCAAAACTGTGTTCACCAGTGTCTGGAAAACGGCCGGGGCGTTGGTGAGCCCAAACGGCATCACAAGGTACTCGAAATGTCCTATCGGTGTCTTGAACGCCGTCTTCCATTCATCACCCTCCTTTATACGGACGAGGTGGTATGCGTTCCTCAGGTAGAGTTTGGTGAAAACAGAGGCGTCCTGTATGGGTTCAAATGTTGAGGACAACAAGGGCAATGGATATTTATTTCTTACTGTGATCTTATTAAGCTCCCGGTAGTCGATACAGGGCCGAAGGGTCCCATCCTTCTTGGAGACGAAGAAGAACCCAGCTCCAAGGGGAGACGTGGATGGTCGAATGATTCCAGCAGCGAGTGACTCAGATATGTATTTCTCCATGCATTGTCGTTCAGGTTTGGAGATGTTGTACAGTCGACTAGACGGGAGAGGAGCTCCAGGAAACAGGTCAATTGCACAATCGAAACTCCTGTGGGGCGGTAGAGAGCAAGCCTTATCTTTAGAGAATACCTGCTGAAGGTCATGATACTCCTCTGGAACGCCGGTGAGGTCCGGTGGTGGGAGAGCTGGAGCCTTGAGGATGGGACGGGTTCTAGCTGAGCCCAAACAGGTGACATGGCATTGATTACTCCACTCCTCCACTACGTTAGAAGCCCAGTTTACGCGGGGGTTGTGGAGTCTTAACCACGGATGCCCCAGGACGATGGGTGACTGATGGCAGGGAAAAACAAAAAAGGTTAAAGATTCATGGTGATTTCCAGAAACAGAGAGACGAACAGGGACCGTCATGTGGGTTATAGAAGTAAGATGGCTACCGTCCAGAGAGACCACCCTGGTTGGAACCTCGAGAGGGATGATGGAGATGCTGAGCTGTTTTATGATCTTAGGGTCAAGTAGGTTTTGCTCACACCCAGAATCTATCAACGCCTGAGTGGCTATGGAGGAGTGCTCGTATGTTAAGGAACAGTCTAGGGCACAACGGGAAATAGCTAGATCAGATGAGCCGCCCACCAGAATTCTAGGTCCTACTGGTGGGCCCTGGAGTTTAAAGCCTTGGAGCAGGTAGAGACAAAATGGCCGGCTAGGCCGCAATATAAACAAAGACCAGACCTCATCCTCTGATTGCGTTCTTCTGGGGTTAGTTTTGCCCGACCCAACTGCATGGGTCCGCTGGGTGGTGAGGGCGGTGCCGGCTGAGCAACCCGGAGCTGAGTGTGTGGAGATGGGGTAAGGTATGAGTGGTTACCTCTATGCCGGTCGTTTAACCTCCTCTCAATCCGGTTGCAGAGTGCTATAAGAGCCTCTAGAGTCTCTGGCTCCTGGCAGTACGCCAGTTGGTCCTGGAGGCGCTCGTTTAGGGCCTGTGAGAACGCTCCCTTTAAGGATTCCTCATCAAGGGTGGATGCGGAGGCCAGGGTCCTGAACTCAATGGCAAAGTCAGACACATGTTGCCTCCCTTGGCGGAGGCTCCAAAGCCGTTTGGCTATCTCAGAAGCGGGCTCAGATTTATCAAACGTCAGGTTGAACTCGGAAATGAACTCAGAAAACATACCCGTGAGAAAGTTCGGGGAGCGGCTCCTGGCTTCCGCCCATCTGAGAGCCCTGCCGCGCAGCAACCCCACTATGTAAGATATCTTAGCTGCGTCTGTAACAAAAGACTCCGGGGAGCGTTGGAACGCCAAGCTGCATTGGAGGAGAAAGCCTCTACATGAGCTCCGATCTCCGTCGAATGTCTCCGGTGGAGGAGACAAGGCGACCCGGAAGTTGGATGGGCCGGATGGTACCGGTGAAGTGGGTCCGGGCGGGGTCGGAGCTACGGGAACAGAGGGTTCCGGGCGGGTGAGTTGATCGTTTAGTTGTTTCATCATAGCGCCTAATTGAGACAGAGCTTGGTTAGTACTGAATAGTTGTTCAGACAGGGATTGCAGGGTCAAACTGTGTTGTGACAAAGTTTCAGCAACAGATTCTGTACTGAGGTTAGGTTGTTGGCTGGATGATTCTGTCATGGTCGGTGGTATATGCCTAACCCACGACATACAGAATCAATCCACAAGTCAGAATTAGAGTTAAATTATGATTTATTATAAAGGAGAAGTTGCAGGAACTAAATGTCAGGCTGGACTGCTGGGATCCGGTGGGGGGAGTCTGAAGGACGAAAAAATGTCAGGACTGGTTGCAGAAAAATGGAAATAATGGATCAGTTAAGACTTACGGTCTGAAGGTTCAGTTAGAATGTTCGGGAGAGGTTGGTTGTCTGGTCTGGGAGTGAAGCAGATGGCTTACTGAGTTAGAGGAAGCTGAGAGTCCAGGCGAGGAGGGAGCTGAGCAATTACTGAGCAGGAGATCCAGGAGGAAGGTGGGGAGCCGGCGTGGGGGAGACCATGGGAGGACGCTGAGAGGCGAATGGCAGGTTGACCAGGTAGTTATTGTAACAGGATGTCCAAGTAGAGTTAATCATCCAGCAAAGTGAAGCCGCCTCTCAGGTGCTTAAATATCCCCTGGCAGGTGATGAGTGGATTGCTTGCAGCTGCTAGCAACTTCCCCACAACCGGACACGCCCACCTGCAGAGGAAAGGAAGCTCAAAAAGTAAATCAGAGAAAGATGACACCCCCAGACCGTGACAGGCTGCTTTTATTCTGAAGCAGTCATGTGACCATTCAACCCAGGCTAAACGAGGCATTGTCTTGTTTACAGTCATGTGGTTTTTCTGTGAAACTATGAATTGAGGCCCCCCTTTTATAAATGCTTAGTACATCTCTAAAGCCTCTGCTCCATGTTTCATCACCACTAATTGTACAAATTCTCCTCTTTACAGCAAAGGTCTTGATCGTTTATGGCCACCAGAGCTCTGGCTCGTTCAGCGCTGCAGCCAAGGATGTTGCTGTGGAGGCTCTGACCGCCCAGGGCTGCTCTGTAGAGATCTCTGACCTGTATGCCATGAGTTTTAAAGCTGCTGCTACAGCTGATGACATCAAAGGTCTGACATTTTACTGGGTTTATCTAAATTCCAGTATCTTGTGCCTTAACATTTCTGTCTGAACAGGAGACCTAAAGGATGCAGATCACGTCTGATACAGAAGAGACTATACTTGCCTTTGCAGAAGGACGACTGTCGGAGGATATCGCCAAGGAGCATGCTAAAATCAGTGAGTCAGATCTGATCATTTTCCAGGTTTGGGGCATTAAAATATGCATCTGTCATGCAAACTCTTAATAATTGTATGTTCCCCATACTTCTAGTTCCCACATGTGCTGGTTTGGCCTTCCTGCCATCATGAAGGGTTGGCTCGACAGGGTGCTCACAAATGGCTTTGCCTTCTCAGGTGAGTCTTCAAGGTGGTGACTTATTCATGAGGTCTGCAGTGCATTTCTGAAGACCTTGTATTACGTTGTTCACTTGCAGGACAAGAAGACTATCCTGTCTTTTACCACTGGATCTCTCGAATCCATGTTCAGCCCAACTGGCATCAATGGAGACATGAACGTCACCCTGTGGCCAATCCAGGTATGGATGAACCATCTGCAGTAAACAAGGATACTTATTTATCAACTGTTGTGCATATGAACAATTTTACACGTTTACTTCTAGTGGTAGAAAAAGTGTTGCTCTAATTCATTTATGCGCATTCCTAATCAACAAATGATCTTAAAATGCTGTATGAAAGGGAGTTGGTACCAGCACTGATTTGGATGTTCTCTCTGCAGAACGGCATCCTGCACTACTGCGGCTTCCAGGTTCTGGCCCCTCAGATCTTCTGGGCTCCGTCTTCAGCAGCTGCTGGAGATCGTACAAATATGCTGGAGGGCTGGCGTACACGACTGCAGGGCCTCCTGGAGGAGACACCCCTGTCCTTCACCCCTTTGGACTGCTTTGATCAGAAGACTTGCCAGCTGAAGCCTGATGTACGCGAGAAACACGCCAGCAAGGAGTTTGGTCTAACGGTGGGCATCCACCTGAACAAGCCTCCCCCTCCCCAGCCAAATGAAAGCTGGGTGTTAATTCTGGTACATGAATAAAAGGTGGTTTATTCTGAAACCCTTCTGCTTTCTCCAACTTGTGAGAACTTTAAAAGTAGGAATTATTTAGTGTCTATTAAAAAAAATCATTAGGTGCTTCACAAGAACAAAAGATTGTATGAGAAACATAAATTTGTTTTTCTTTTAAAGGAAGGGATCCTAAAGGTGGAATAGGTAAAGCAGAATAAGAGGGTGGTAAAGGTCATGCCGAAGCCACCTTGAACAAGTTGCTTTTTTTTTTTTTTTTGAAGACCAGAGTCTCCAGGTTCGGGGGTTAAAAACATCAGGGGTCACTGGACCTCAGAGACCTGCTGGGGGTGTGAGGACTAAGATCAACGTATGACGGTGCTTGTCCATGTAAGGCCCTAAAAACCAGAACCAGGATCTTAAAATGAACCCTGAAGTTGACTGGCAGCTGAATGTGTGGTGAATAAATGGTATTTGTATCTATTTGTATGACATGTTATTGTACATTATCTTAAGATGACTGACTGAATAAATTGATCATTCATTCATTCATTCATTCATTCATTCATGTGGAGGTACTTAAATCTGGTCAGAAGCTTGAGCAATCTGAAGCACCTGTAAAGGATTTAGCTCAAAAGAGTGAAAACCAAAGCTGCAGTGTGAGGAGATGAAGGTGTGGATAACAATCAAGATCAGAAAGGGACTCGGCTTAGCAATGTTCCAGAGATCCAGGGTGAGAGCTGGGTCAAAGGTTACACCAAAAGTCCTGATGGAGGGTTTAGTGTGAGAAGACTCTAAGTTGGGCTAGTAAATGACCACAATCTATAAAATCCTTCACCATAGAGCTATGACAGACGTGGTCAGCAAGCAGAGACAATTACTAAAATGTCAGCATACTTTATAATGCGCCTTCCCTTAACTACACATTAAAATGACCACATTGTATATAAGATAGGTGAAAGCACAAGTCCGATAAGACACTTCATCCTTCTCCAGGTCAGGGATGTGTCACGTTGAAGGTTACGAGGTGGTTATGACCCAAGATGCAGATTACTCCAGATGACACGAGGCAGGAGCGTTTTAAAAGTAAATCCTTTTATTAGGATGATAAAACAAAAACATCCAAAAAGGGCAGGAAGCCAAAAACCAAAGTCCTGAACAACAGGAGAACAAAAACTCACTCAGAGCACAAAACCTGGAGACGAGACGCAAAAGCTCACATAGAGCACAAAACAACGCTGACAACAACAATGGACCGACAAGACAATGAGACACAGACAGGGTTATATGGGGCATGATGGGAGGCAGATGGGCTGCAGGTGTGTGGGGAGAGGATCCAAGTGAAAGCAATAACTAATCAGGGAGGAAACTAACATGACCTAAGAGTAGCAAACCTAAAGACAAGATGAGCATGCAAATAAACTAATATTCTAGGTGGAAGGGAAACTACAAAAACCTGTGAGAGAACTCATTAAAGAGACTGATAAAATGAGAAGCTAAGCCTATAAAAACTGCAGAGGGGTGACTGGGGGAGACTGAAGGAACGCAGGACCTGGGCAGGATGATCTAGAGGGCTGCAAAACAGGAGACACAAAAGGAGAACCTAGAGAGGGATGGAGAACACAAGGAGACAAATGAGGGGAGATGCAGACCATGACAGGATGAGGTCCTGCTTCTAGTGGAGATGTTTAAATATCCTGGTCTTGTTCAGGAGTGTGGAACAGATGAAGCGTGAGATCAAAAGGTAGATTGGTGCATCTGCAGTGATGCGGGCATTGTACCGATCTGTCATGGTGAAGAGAGCTGAGCCAGAAGGCAAAGCTCTCAATTTACCGGTCTATCTAGTTTCCAACCCTCGCCTATGGTTGCGAGCTGTGGGCACTGACCGAAAGAACGAGATCGCTGATACAAGCTGACAAAATGTGTTTTCTCCACAGGGTGGCTAATAAATGAGGTCAGAAGATCGGGAGGGCATCAGAGTAGATCTGCTGCTCCTCTACAACGAGAGGAGCTAGTTGAGGTGGCTCGGGCATGTAGTTAGGATGCCTCATGGATGCCTCCCTAGTGAGGTTTTCCAGGCACTTCCAACCGAGAGAAGACCCAAGACACGCTGGAGGGACTATGTCTCTCAGCTGGCCAGGGAACACCTTGGGATTCCCCTGGGGACCTGGCCCAAGTGGCTGAGGAGAGGGAAGTCTGTGCCTCTCTGTTTAGGCTGCTGACCCCGCGACCCGACTCCAGAGGAATGGACGGATCCTCTGGAGGACACTAAAACTCAATCAGCCAACAAACCAACTATCAATTAATCTTCCGCAGAAGTGCACCTAAAAACGGGGTTGCATAAAACTCAAATAATTTAGCATCTTTGAGAAGCTACTTGTGGTTAGAGAAACCCTTTTAACTGACTTTGTATGAGACCAGAGGACGTGGTCATGACTAAACTTATTGGTTAAGGACTTTATCGCATAAATATGGAACGTGCTGCTACTTTCTTTATAAATCCAATAACTACGCACAAGCACACAGTAGCTGGTGAAATATGCAGTAGTGAAACTGAATGAAGATGCTGTTTCTTTGCAGAAATCAGCAACATGCAATGGTTATTTACCACAGCTACGCAGAACTGTGTCGACATGTCAAAATGAGGAAATTCTGGTGGGGTGAAGGTTTTCTGTTTAAGTGTCCGTCACTTGTTATCTGTTCACAGATTCATCCTAATGAGACTTTTTATTCTGATGCATGCAGACATTAGTCAGAAAATTAAAATACATTTCTGTTCTGACGTGTCATTCAGAGGATCTGAACGAAGCAACAAAAGCCACAAAATCCAATAGAAAATCACAAAAAAGCCAGTTAACGACTATGTTCAGTTCGCTTTAGACTGTTTCACCTCACAGGTGACAAAAATACAACACACTAAACATTTCTGTATTTATGAAACTTAGTTATAAATACTCATTAAGCAAAATTTCTTATAAAACGGTTGCGTATCTAGAGCATAACAACGGTTAGTCTCATTAGAGGAATAACAATGTTCAGAGGAGGAGCCACTTCCTGAAATCTTGATAAATGAGTCAAGACTTTAGACATCAGTGAGGAAAGAGGGAGTGTACGAGACAAGAAGTAGTTTTTTAACATCCTGGATGGTAAATTTGATGGAATATGACGGATTATGTCTTTTTCTTTTATTTGTCTGCTGCAGGCACGTTTGTCCTGTGAAGGTAGGGGCTAAAGGTGGTTTCAGTCATCAGAGCAGAATGTTTGTTGTCATCTGGGTAACTCTTTTTACGTCTGTGAGAGCCAACAATGCTGATCCAGGTACTGTTTGGGTCTTTTTATTGTCTTTTTTTTTATTCAACAGGGACAACGCATGAACATCAAGAATGTAAATATACCAGAGTGAGCCCAAAGGCTAATTGTAATCTGTAGTCCCTGGCAGGTTAAAACGATAGAGACAAGAAAAGAATGAAGCAAAAAATGACAACTTCACATATTAGACATAAAAGCAAACTTTAGTGACAATAAAACACCACGAAGACATAATAAAGCCTAATCTAACATAACACTAACCTTAGCTGAAGGGCATCCTTTTAATGATCACAGATCTGGTTCTTCTTGAACCATAATTTTAAATTGACTTTAAAAAAATAAAAGATGTGGAAGTTCTCATTTCTTATTCCAAATTTTTCTTTCTTTAACTGACAAAACCTGCTGGCTAAAAGTTTTGCTGCCAAAACAGAACAGAACAGTTGATTTTATATTTTTTACAAGAGTTTTTTCTAACTTTTCATTCATTTTGCATTCAGATTCCTCCACAAATAAGCCCTTCTTACAGTTTAGGTATTTTGTTTCATTGTTTTGCCGATGATACTCATGTCAATCTTCACTGATGCCTCAGTAACCCTAAACATTTTAGAACTGAATGGGGGTAAAACAGAAAGTGTTACTTTTGGAAACTGTGCTTCCTTTGATACTATGGAAATGCCTCAGGGTGATTTGTCCTCTTAGCAAAAGTCCGTGGTGAAAGATCGTGGTGTGTTCATTCACGGTTCTTTAAACATTTCTAAGCAGGTTAGTGCTGTAGTACAGTCAATAATTTATTTATTTTTTTTTGCAAATAAAGCCTCCTTTCCACCGGATGTGAAAGCTGTTTTACTCGCGAGCTCCCTCAGGAGCGATTCACACAACAAATCCTGTGAGGTCACAAAATCACGGTAAATCACGCGTGATTTCAGAAGTCCACACAATAACAAGCTAGGAAAAAGACAGCTGCATGTATCTATAAAGGACTGTGGTTTAGTTTCTATTCTGTTTTTATCAGTTATAAGGGTTTCACAGGAAACTACGTATGTTTATTTGGATGTGACTTTTATTTTGAAAGTTTCTGGCTGTTTTACAAAGCTTTCATGTCTGGCTCGATCTAAACTGTGAAGTTTGACATGTTTTGGAATCATAAAGATATGATCAAAATGTTATCATAGCATTCCTTCACTTCTGGGATGCATCCAAAACGTTGCTGGTGGTGAAAAGTAAAGTGTCCACCATAAAGGCAGCTAATTGCCACAAAGTACGTTTCGCGGCCATTTTGCGGAGCTGTCACGGGGTGGAAAGGATGCTTACGACTTTTAGTTAAGGTTAAGCCATATCTTCCTGCTACAGGATGTTAAAACAAGTCATTCATGTTTGTCACCTGTAGACTAGACAACTGCTACTGCTTTTGTTTGGGCTCAGAACAGAGCTCTGTTTTACATCTTCAGATGATTCAGAACGCTGCGGCACGCCTACTAACAGGAGCGAGGCAATGTGAGCACGTTACACCGGTCTTGAAGTCCCTTCATTGGCTTTCAGTTGTTCACATGATCAAGTTTAAATCCATTTGGGGTCTTGTCCCCTTTTATTGGACAGAGCTTCTAGTACCCCATAATCCAGCCAGAACTTTGTGGTATTTCTTTCTTTTGGAGATCCTAACCACCAAAATTATAACTCTTGGTGACAGATCTTTATCCATAGCAAGCCAGACGCTCTGGAAGAGCTTGCCAATTTCAGTTAAGTCTTCTCAAACGTTTGAATTTTTTGAAGGATCACTGAAGACCTATTTATTTGACCAGATGTAAATATAAATACATACCTTCCCAAAGTCTAAAAACTGTCTACTGCTTTGTCTTCTTCATTAACAGCTCAACCAAACGGGATGAGAAAACACTGCCAACAGGATGGATACTGTGTCACTTTAAATGATGGAGTTGTAACAGCAGAGGCTGGACTCTGTGCTGTGATACCATGTTCCTTCAAATCTGCCTTTACTTCCAGCAAGATCATTTGGTACAAGTGTGAAGCTCTTAAATGTGAAGATTCTGATGGTGTCTTTGCCTCCAAAGAGAGTGAAGGACGAGTGTCTCTGTTGGAGTCTGCCATCAGTAAGAAGAACTGCAGCATCAGGATCAATAACCTCATAGCTTCTGATTCTGGATCATATCAGCTCAGAGTGGAAGGACGTGGACCAGGAGAAAAATATACATATACAGTTGCAAAAACAAATCTCTCTTTAACAGGTAGGACAGATGCATTTACATAAATTGACAGTTTGTAAGAATCGTATTGCATCTTGAAAGAACTCCTAGTTGGTTTGAAATGTTTCATCAGGTCTAAAGCAGAAACCCACTCTGGTGGTTCCTCCACTGACTGAGGGACAGCAGACCACACTGACCTGCACCGCTCCTGGTCTCTGCTCTGGATCTCCTCCTAACATCACCTGGAGTTGGAGAAGAGGAGGAGAGGAGGACTTTACCATCACAGGAAACATCACTGGTTTCCACACTGAGAATCTAACTGATTTCACCCAGAGACACAGCTCCACTCTGACCTTTCACCCCTCAGCTGAACACCACGGCACCAACATCACCTGTAAGATCAGCTTCACAGGTGACACAACCACAGAGGAGACCCTGATTCTGAATGTGACATGTGAGCATAATCAATTATACGTTTCTTTGATTAATTATATTTGTTTCTACGTTTTGAGTTTTTCATAATGTGTGTGCTTATTATTCATATTTATTAAACTAATAATATGACAAGGTTAAAAAGTAAAAACCTTTACCTAAACATCCTTAAATTTACAGATTAACTTTTTCAGTCATGTTCAATGAGAATTTCAGTAATATGTAGGAACTAGCAGACAGCAAATATCAGAAGTTTAGTTGAAATCCTAAAAACTTCAGTAAAGATCATGATGAATGTATCAAAGGTGCATCACGAAAGAATTAAGAAAGAGTGACACCCTGTGGCCAATGTGGGGTACTGCAGCCTGTGTTTCTAAACAAACACTGACTCTGTCAGTCCCACTGATGAGTTTCACACCCATTGTCAGCTGCAGAAAAACTGGCAACCCCCCCAGCCAGATGAGAGGGAAATCTTCCAATAGCTGTTTTTACTAAACAATGCCATCAATTTGCCACAACGCTGTGGAGGCATCAGGAAACTTAGGTCATTTATAAGTGGTCAGACCTTGGCGGTAATGTGGTGCAGTCATTTCCCTTTTTCAAAAGATTAGACGATGTTGGTATAAAGGGCATACCGGGGTGGTACCTACGCTGCAGCAGACTTTCGTTTATCTTGGACGTATCTTGCTTTTTATTGTGATAAAAGTTGCGCTCATTAAGTTTATTTGACAAGTCGCTCCTAAAGGTGTCTGTCCCCCACAGTCCCTGTGCAGTCTCTGGTGATCTGAGCTCCAGGTCTAACGGAGAGAAGCTAACCCTAACCCTGGGGACATTGGGGGTTAAAACTCAGTTGGGTCATACCAAAGACCATGAAAATGGGACACAGTGAGACACTCAGCTTTAAGGGGTTGGATCGGGGTAATTTTACCAGTGTGTGATGATGACTAATGGGACTTTAACCATTATGTCTTGTATTTTACAGCTATTATGAAAGAATGTGGAGATCATTTTGGAACAATTCCCTGGGCCGTCGCTGCCGCATCACTCAGTGTGAATGTTCTCTGTTTAGTCAGCATGTGGCTCCTGTGGTAAGATGCACGTGTTTAATGCTTTCATGACTCATTCATATTTAAGAAGGCAAATAAATAAATACTAATTATGTAATTCACGTATCTATTTAAAGGAACAAGAGCAAAAAGGTGAAACCAAACCAAGAGGACAGAACTTACATGTCTCTACAGAAAATGGACACATCACCAGAGTATGATGTCATCATCCAGAATAAACATGGAAAAGTCAGGACAGCAAGGACTGTGGGTCCAAGGCTGTCAGAGCAAATAAGCCTGAGTAATCAATAGAAACAAATTTTAAGGTTTCTGAAGCAGTAAACTGAGAGGAGATTACTAATATTGTGGGACATTGTAAACTAAAATCTGGTTCCTTCTGTACACAGATTGAGTACACTATTTCATTCGTGCCAAAATTTCTTAGAAATTCTGAATAATCTATTTATTTAGGTTGAACACATGCTTTAAAAACTGCAGTCTGTTGTCAGATAGTGTGGTTTCAGAACAAATCTACATCTATCGCACTTCAAACACCATACGCTGAAACATCATTCAGTTACTCAGATCATTAATCCGTCTTTTGATTAGATTTATGGCCACATACTGTCCATAGAGCTCCGGACCCCACGTAACTCTCAGTTAGTAGACGCCATATTGGCAGGAAAAAAAGGTAAACACGGATTGTAAACATGAACATGAACGGGATCGGCTTGGATTTTACTTCGGCTGAGTTTACTTCACACTTTAAAACCGAAGAAATCGTTTTTATATTCAGAAATTAAATAGACTAAACATCTCCGACCCTTACCGTGCCCCTGGGATACTTTTTAAAAACGCCAGAAGCAGTCGGAGCGGACTTCTTACCGGACCTGGCCGGGGAACCCCTTGGGATTTCCCCGGAAGAGCTGGCTCAGGTGGCTGGGGAGAGGGAAGTCTGGGCCTCTCGGCGCTACTGCCCCTGCAACCCGACTCCAGATAAGCGGATGAAAATGGATGGATGGATGGACAAATAACAGATTTACATGTAAGTAGTTTAAATAGAGTGCTGTGCTGTTTGAATGTATAAACTGAACACCAAGAGAAATCACTAGTTTGATTGTTCTCCGTGAATAAAATAAATATGTCAGGCAGGAGCGTCTCAGGATCTGTCTGAGATCTGTCTCGGTGAGACAGATAATAGCAATCCAAAGTGCTTTTTACGTGTGATCTGACAATTGATCAACCATTGCTTAAAAATTAAATACAGCTTAGCCGGTTACTTGCTGTGATCATAAAACACGTAAACGGCAGCATGCAGAAACACGAGGCAACGTTTTACGTGATGTTTACTTGTTGCTATGAGTAATAAGACAGAAAAAGCCATGCCAAAATAAGTTTAGGAAGCCCAACAAAGAATCGTAATGAAAGCATTTAAAATAAATACCATGTACAGTTGAGGAAACGTTGGTTTAAGTATGAAGTGGTCGCTACATCAGCAAAAACCTTTACTCTCGGGGTCCCACAGTTTCATTTTAGCCTGGTCACTAGTGCGTTTTATTACAATGAGTTAACGTTTGCGGCGCTCCGGATCTTGGGGAATCCTGTAGATGGCTCATCCCTTATGTCGTCCCTTTCTGTTCTGCATCCTGGGGCACAACAGGAATCTACCATATTTCCTGTCTGAGTTTTCTGACAATAATAAATAGTCCAGCTGCCGGCTTCTGCATGCCAATATAGCGCCTTTTCGATTTGAACTGTTGCATGCCGGGAGAAGTGACGTCAACACCCGGAGCTCTATAAGGGATTGGTATATTTTATTTAGGTCAACTGGATGGAAACACGAGAGCTCTTTCACTTAGCATCTGGCTTTCACCCGTAAGGATTTTTCTGCCCTCTGCTGGACAAGAGAGGATACTACAGCATAAAGTTAAACCTGTACAATCCTTTAAAGGGATAATTAGCAACTTTTTCATATTTTTAAATCATTCTCTTAAGCCAGTATGTGCTCAAACGACCCTTTACAGGGTTAATGAAAAGCCACTCAGACTCCACCACCCTCTGTGGCCAGAACACCACACTTGCAACTTCAGAGTTGCCGGTCCGGCCCCTGCTAGTGGGCAGAGCTGTGGAGTGGAGTGGAGCTGACATGGTGGAGCCGGGGTCTGCTTCCAGCACATTTTCTGCATGTTCCTGATGGTGAACACAGCTGCTTTGTCTGATTTAGTTATGAACCACTCCTGCAGAAACTAGTGAAGGCCGAGGAGACATTTTGGCTGTTAGATTAAGGTGTTAAAAAGGCAAACACAGCCTAATACACGTAGTACAATAGAAATACAGTTGTATTTTTTACCGTTTGTTCTTTTTCTAAGTAAACTTTTAATTTAATTACTTGTAATCTGTCATTAGATTTGATTGATGACCACATACTCTGTAAGTATTTTATCCTCTATAAGGGATTTATATGTTTTATGTAGGTCAACTGGATGGAAACAGGAGAACTCAGTTCTTTCTGATCAGGCTGTTCTGAGAACAGAAGACCCAGGGCACACTGGGGGGACTAGGAATCTCGGTTGGACGCGGAGAACCTGGACTGGGAATAAGGGAGTCTGGGCCTTAAGCTGCTGCCTCCGCATACTCGACTCTGGATCAGTGGAGGAAAATGAGTGAATGGATAGCTAAATTAATAAAGAAATAAATTGCCAAGATGACTAGAATCCAAGAGAAAGACTTCTCCCTGTCTCTAGAGACGTTGCTTGCTTTGAGTGACGTCACCAGCAGTTGGGGGTCCTTTCTGTGGTAAATAAATGACAGAAGGAATTAGCCTAATGAGATCAACGTCTCTCACAAGGAAGGGAGGAGAGTGACTGGAAACAGCTCACTAGTTTTAAGGTCGACTCTCCACACATTCTAGTTAAAATAGCATATTTTACACTTGCTAAAATTAGATTGCAACATAACATCGCAGAGCATTGTGGGATGCAGTCTTAGACAAGAGTGTATTTATGGATATCTATGGGTCTGAGCTGCTCCATTTGTCTCAATGTACTATTTCATGTCCCGACCAAGCTCCCACAATGCGGGACATAAATTGAGTCCAATGCGGAAGTGAACTAAATTGCAGTTCCACCCTCATCCGCTGGGGGCTGCTGTCAGAAGCGAGCAAATCCTCATTGACTCCCATGTTAAAAATACCAATTTCACAGCAGAAATAAACATGTTTACAGCATGTACATGTCATCGTCCACAAGCAACTCTGATGAATCAATGCAAGACGATCATTGAGCTGGGAAAAGGCGACAAAATAATTTAGAATAAAAAAGATTAAAACAAATAATTTCCAATCAGAGAAGTATTAAACTATCTCTTTTCACGTGTCCGAACAAAACCTCCCTGAACCGTCTACAGGTGGTTCAGAACGCCTGTGTTCGGCTTCTGACCGAGTCCTCCAAACACCCACATCACCCCGCTTCTCCTCCAGCTTCACTGGCTGCCAGTCAACTTCAGGGTTCATCTTAAGATCCTGGTTCTGGTCTATAGGGCCTTACGTGGACAAACACCATCATACACTGGTGATCTTCTCAGTCCCTACACCTCCAGCAGGTCCCTGAGGTCCACTGATCAAAGCCTACTGGTTGTGCAGCACCAGGCTAAAGACCAAAAGTGACATATCATTTGCTGCTGTGGCCCCTAGACTCTGGAACGATCTCCCCCTGAGCCTGAGATCAGTGGACTCAGTGGTCTCCTTTAAAAAGCAGCTGAAGACTCACCTGTTGCTGGCTTTGGTGTGACCTTCATCACCAACCTCTCCTTATTCTGCTCTTATTCCGCCTTTCCCCGTGATCCACTGATTTTCCTCTTTCCTATTCATTTCCTTACATATTATTATTTTTAATCACACATTTAATTTTTTCTCACATATTTTAACTCATTTTCATTTTTATACTTTGTTTTCTTTTATTTGGGAAGCATTTTGTGATTTTTATCTAGAGAGACGCTATATAAAAGATATTAGGAAGTTATTATCCAAGCCAGTCCAGAACAGCTTTGGAGATCACCACCGAGTAAGTCTGATAATTAAGGTGTTGTGATCAACTGTGTCCAAATCTGCAGAAAGATCTAACAAAACAAAGATGGTGAACTCACTGGTGTCTGCAGCCATCACGATGTCACTGGAACAGGGGCGGCGCCAGGTGGTAGATTAGGGTTGCTACAGTAACAGCAGGAATAGGCCAAGCAACTACCAGCTTGAATGAGTGAATGCCCCCAGCAAGACTATGAGCTGGCCTGCTTACACTCCTGATCCCAGTCACTCAGGTTATCTGACCAGCTGGTCCTGGATCCGTGAAGACAGAAGCACAGCAGACAGGACCTTCACTGCTGCTGCTCCAAAACCCCGGAACTCGTTACCAGAGAATATTGGAAAAACTTTCTTTCTGCAAAATACCCAAAAAGTTTGAGTTATTTAAATTGTGTTCACTTTTAGTGTCTTTGAGGTGTTTTATTGTGTTTTTATCGATTTTTATTGCATTTTAAAGTCTTTATGCCCTATGTTCAACTACTTGTTGGCTTTTTTTTAAGTGTGTTTCAAATAAAGCTGGCTTTGCTTTGCTTGGTTGCTGAAGAAGCCTTTTTATCACACTTCATACAAGACTCAACAGGGTTAAAATAAGCATGAGAAAAATAAAGAACGAGTATTTTCTTCTCCAGGGATTCCCTAAGTGTGGTGAAGGGGTGCGCAAGCTGCCGCTAGGGGGTGCGTGAGATGAAAAGTGTAATGGCTGCGGAGCTCAGAGAAGTCTGTCATATGTCACCATTAGCGTAGCCAGAAACTCATTTGTGGGTGGGCCTAAGAAAAAGTTAGTGGGCCCAATAAATGTAATTGAAAACAAGTATATTTAGCTTGTGTGTGTTCTCCTCCACATGTGCCCTAGCTTCATAATAATAATTCACCAAGCTTCAGCGCTCTGGCCTGCGCACGCTGTCAATAGCAAGATATGTTCCGTATTTGATCATTTTTAATGATGTTGGAGAAATCTGAAGGTGGTGAGTAATTCTGGCAGATTGTAATTAACACCCTGTCTCATGCAGGTGTTCTGACATTGTAAACCTCACGCACAGAACATTGTGGATGTAACTAAATAAATCAAGAAATGATTCCCATCTGAGCATTTTAGCAGTATTATATTATTACATTAGCACACTGACTGTGTGACAGCATTCTAAACGTGTCAGGCTATTATCAGCGCGCTGAAGATCTGAAGTTCAGAGTGCGTCTGTCAGAGGTCAGACGCGTTCCAGCGGAACCACGGCTCACGGGTGCAGATGTGAGCACATCTGGGCTGGGCAGAAGTAATTTTACAACATTGATTATGTTGGGAATATTGGGCAACGAATAATTTGTAAGCTTTTACTTACTTTTTGATTCTTCAATAAAATTTGTAAATATGGAAATATTTACCAATTTATTAATTAATTGGGATATTAGGATATCCACGGGGCACCACCCCTTTAACAGGGGAACAATGAATCCACACCTCTTATCAATCTTGTCTACACTTTCCGTGAAATCGTAACGAGCTGCAGTTAATTTTATATCAACACCAACAAACTCACTTGAGACAAATGCTTAATTGGCAATACATTTATTAACTAATATAATCACTTCAGCTCCTTCTGAAGCGTTTAGCCAATCAATATTAACCAACTTATTTTATCAAACAAATAACAAGTAATTAAACAATGAAATGATAACGTAAAACAATCTGACCCAATAAGTGTGTGTTTTAGTCTTGTCCCCTACCAACGCTAAAAACAAGTATGTGTGTGTGTGTGTGTGTGTGTGTGTGTGTGTGTGTGTGTGTGTGTGTGTGTGTGTGTGTGTGTGTGTGTGTGTGTGTGTGTGTGTGTGTGTGTGTGTGTGTGTGAGGTAACTTTTTCTCCTCCCACCACCACACTGAAAACCAGTGTGTGTGGGAGCTTTCACAGTAAACTTTGCCAAACACTTTAAAATCACAGTGAAACTTAACAAAACTTCAAAACCGCTTCACAAAGATCAATAAACAAAACAAACAGATCAGTCAAAGGCAGATTAAATATCTAAATATTTGTTAATGCTGTGGCCACAGCTTAACAACCTAGATATTACAATGAAAGAAAAGATCTTACTCTTAAGATGATCCGATGGCGTTTTTGGTACGGAGGAGAGAGAAAGCCCGGTGCTACTTTAAAGCAAATCACGCGGTTTGATTGCTTGTTCTGAACTATGTTAGAGAAGAGGAAGAAAAAGATAGAGGAGAGAAAAAAACCCGTTTATCGAACCCGAAGCGTCCTTCTGAGTTCAAACGAACCAGATGACGGTTCCGTTGCTTTTCAGCGGCTCGGTGTTCCGTCCACTTCAGCAGCCAGGCCTCGTGCACATGCTGTCCGGAGCAGTAGCAAACGAGTGCGTCTTCACGCCAGTTGAACTCTGGACAAAAGACAGATAAGTTTTGTTCTGTCTCCCTTTTATAGACTCCGCTGTCTGGCGGGCTGGACTCTGTGTGGGTCAGCATATGCGCGTAACTTGAGTATCGGGGTTCGACGCCACTTTGGTGACGTCATCACGTTGCTTCCGGTACAAAGGCTCATGGGACATGAAGTTTGCTGGCGCTGATTTTTAATATCTGCTTTTTCAGAGCGCAGATGACACAGTCTTTTGGAGAAATTACTGCATAGTAATATCCTCATGAGGGCAGACCCTCAACAGTTTAAATAGCACCAATAATGAGATGCGGTGACTGGAGTGGCTCATGGAGCTGTGCCGCACACACACACACACACACACACACACACACACACAGATTCAATAAGCGCACGCTGCGCAAACTCCAGCGCGGCGCCGTCAGACTGAAGGCAGAAATGAGCGCTGCCTCCTCCGTGATAAAAAACTTTTAAGAGGTTTTAAAACAACATTTTTCATTCAAGGTCAAATTAAGATATTAGTTTCTATTTTGGGATGACGTGTTAAAGTCGAGATCGATCATATTTTTGTAACCCTTTCTGTCGAGTGACTGTTTAGCTTGATGTCTATATATATATAGATGTGGGGGCTAGGGGGTGCGTCGACATGGTCGGGAAATAGAAGGGGTTGCGTGGCTAAATAAGTTTGGGAACCACTGTTTTAGTAAAAATAAGCACACAGGAGCTCATCTGAAACATGAAGCAGTGAACTTGTTATGTACAGGAAAGAAAATGTTTATTTGCAGAGATCGGTAGCGACATCACAGTTCTACGGATGTCTGCAAGGACACATTTTCTGTTGCATCATTGTGGTAAAAATAACACAACGACGCAGAAGTAAGTCACCAAAGACAGCATGTTGTTAAAATGGAGAAATGCTGATGAGGATAAAATGTTTTCTGTTATTTAAACATCTATCATTTATCATCTCTTCATAGCTTCATCTGAGATTTGTAGATTTTTGTCAAGAAATCAGAAAAATCCTTCAGTTCTACTCAAGTGTTCCTTCAGTGGCTCTGAAACTAGGCAACAAGAAAAACAGTCAAATAGGAAAGCACAAAAAAACGAAGGAACTAAAATAAAGCGAGTGCACAAAAACGAGACTTTATTTTAAGTTCCCTTTAGTCAAAGTTTCACATCTAAAGTCAGACATCAGGAGAAACCTTCAAACTAAATGTTTGTGTTTATTAAATAATTCATAAATGCTAATATTTCAGTGTTTCTTATGAAAACTGTTATTTATCTACGTCATCAGTCTCATTAGAGGATTATTTATGTTTAGAGGAGGTGTCAAAACTTCCTGAGTTCATGATGCATAAAAAAAGTAAGAAAAAGTAAGAAGGGCTTCAGACAGACGAGAAACCGGCGGCGAACGAGGCAAGAGGTAAAAAAGGCTTCATACTTGGATGAAAAAAATCATTTCACTCTGAAATTGTAAAATTATAAGGATGTACCACGCACCCCACTACTAACAGTTAATGTTCTACTTCTGATCATGATAGAAGACACGGCACCTGAATCTTAGCAGCAGGAAATGTGACTTAAATTCAAACTGATTCACTCAAATCTTCTGTTGAGATGTAAAGATCCTTTTGTTCATATTTGTTGTTGTTTATGAAGAGATGCTGATCAATAGAATGACTTAAACTTAAAGTCACAGAGCCGAGAAGAGCTGATCATGTAAAAACAGACAAAAAGAGTTTATAAAATACTAAATTTGATGCATCATGATGAAATATTGTTAATTCTGTCTTATTTTTACTTTGTCTGCTGCAGGGACGTTTGTCCTGTGAAGGAGGAACTGAAGGTTTCAGTCATCAAATCAGGATGTTTGTTCTCATCTGGGTCACCCTGATCATGTCTGTGAGAGGCAGCGATGCTGATCCAGGTACCGTTTGAGTCTTTTACTTTGTTAACATGTTCTGCTGCAAAAATGGAGCAAAACAGATATTTTGATATTTTCTTATCAGTGACATCTAGTTTTTATTTCATTTTGTAAATAATGATTTTTACTAGTTATTTGAAATGTAATTCAATTTTAAAAAAAGTTTTCTTGCACTAAAAGTATTTTAGTCTGTTTTTGAAACGGAGGAACCTTCCACTGACACGATTTCAGTTCAGCCTTCTAGTGTGTATATTTGTTTGTGAAAACCTTTCTAAAATCTAAAAACTGTTTCCTGCTTTGTCTTCTTCATTAACAGCTCAACCAAACGGGATGAGAGAACACTGTCGACATCATGGATACTGTGTCACTTTAAATGATGGAGTTGTAACAGCAGAGGCTGGACTCTGTGTTGAGATACCATGTTCCTTCACATCTCTCTTTGATCCCAAGATGATCATTTGGTTTAAATGTGACCCATCCCAAGGTGATTGGACGACGTGCCCAGTTGCTTTTAACTCCAGCCTGACCAGTAAAAATGGACGAGTGTCTCTGTTGGAGTCTGACATCAGAAAGAAGAACTGCAGCATCAGGATCAATAACTTCATAGATTCTGATTCTGGATCATATCAGCTCAGAGTGGAAGGAAGTGGACCAGGAGATGAATATGTATATAGAGTGGCTAAAACAACTCTTTCTTCAACAGGTAGGAAAGATAAGTTACAGCTCTCTAAAATAGTTCATAGTGCTTTATACCAGGGGTTTAGACCTAGGTAATGCAAAATATAACTTGTTACTTTTGTATGGCAACCTGTGAGATTCTCATTACATCTTGAAAAACTTCTACTTGGTTTGAAATATTTTTGGCCGAATTCATCAGATTCCACTTATGATCCATGTTTCACCAGCTCTAAAGCAGAAACCCACTCTGGTGGTTCCTCCACTGACTGAGGGACAGCAGACCACACTGACCTGCACCGCTCCTGGTCTCTGCTCTGGATCTCCTCCTAACATCACCTGGAGTTGGAGAAGAGGAGGAGAGGAGGACTTTACCATCACAGGAAACATCACTGGTTTCCACACTGAGAATCTAACTAATTTCACCCAGAGACACAGCTCTACTCTGACCTTTCACCCCTCAGCTGAACACCACGACACTAGCATCACCTGTAAGATCAGCTTCACAGGTGACACAACCACAGAGGAGACCGTGACTCTGAATGTGACCTGTGAGCATAATCAATTATACGTTTATTTGAGTAATTATATTTGTTTCTACGTTTTGAGGTTTTCATAATGTGTGTGCTTATTATTAACATTTATTAAACTAATAATATGACAAGGTTAAAAAGTAAAAACCTTTACCTAAACATCCTTAAATTTACAGATTAATTTTTTAAGTCATGTTCAATGAGAATTTCAGTAATATGTAGGAACTAGCAGACAGCAAATATCAGAAGTTTAGTTAAAGTCCTAAAAACTTCAGTAAAGATCATGATGAATGTATCAAAGGTGCATCACGAAAGAATTAAGAAAGAGTGACACCCGGTGGCCAATATGGGGTACTGCAGCCTGTGTTTCTAAACAAACTCTGACTCTGTCACTCCCATTGATGAGTTTCACAGCCATTGCCAGCTGCAGAAAAACTGGCAACCCCCCAGCCAGATGAGAGGGAAATCTTCCAATAGCTGTTTTTACTAAACAATGCCATCAATTTGCTACAAGGCTGTGGAGGCATCAGGAAACTTAGGTCATTTATAAGTGGTCAGAGCTTGGCGGTAATGTGGTGCAGTCATTTCCCTTTTTCAAAAGATTAGACGATGTTGGTATAAAGGGCATACCGGGGTGGTACCTACGCTGCAGCAGACTTTCGTTTATCTTGGACGTATCTTGCGTTTTATTGTGATAAAAGTTGCGCTCATTAAGTTTATTTGACAAGTCGCTCCTAAAGGTGTCTGTCCCCCACAGTCCCTGTGCAGTCTCTGGTGATCTGAGCTCCAGGTCTAACGGAGAGAAGCTAACCCTAACCCTGGGGACATAGGGGGTTAAAACTCAGTTGGGTCATACCAAAGACCATGAAAATGGGACACAGTGCCTTGCTGCTTGACACTCAGCTTTAAGGGGTTGGATCGGGGTAATTTTACCAGTGTGTGATGATGACTAATGGGACTTTAACCATTATGTCTTGTATTTTACAGCTATTATGAAAGAATGTGGAGATCATTGTGGAGCGGTTCCCTGGGCCGTCGCTGCCGCATCACTCAGTGTGAATGTTCTCTGTTTAGTCAGCATGTGGCTCCTGTGGTAAGATGCACGTGTTTTATGCTTTCATGACTCATTCATATTTAAGAAGGCAAATAAATAAATACTAATTATGTAATTCGTGTATCTATTTAAAGGAACAAGAGCAAAAAGGTGAAACCAAACCAAGAGGACAGAACTTACATGTCTCTACAGAAAATGGACACATCACCAGAGTATGATGTCATCATCCAGAATAAACATGGAAAAGTCAGGACAGCAAGGACTGTGGGTCCAAGGCTGTCAGAGCAAATAAGCCTGAGTATTCAATAGAAACAATCAAATTTTAAGGTTTCTGAAGCAGTAAACTGAGAGATTACTAATATTGTGGGACATTGTAAACTAAAATCTGGTTCCTTCTGTACACAGATTGAGTACACTATTTCATTGGTGCCAACATTTCTTAGAAATCCTGAATAATCTATTTATTTAGGTTGAACACATGTATTAAAAACTGCAGTCTGTTGTCAGATAGTGTGGTTTCAGAACAAATCTACATCTATCGCACTTCAAACATCATACGCTGAAACATCATTCAGTTACTCAGATCATTAATCCGTCTTTTGATTAGATTTATGGCCACATACTGTCTATAAGGGATTGGTATATTTTATTTAGGTCAACTGGATGGAAACATGAGAGCTCTTTCCCTTTGCACCTGGCTTTCACCAGTAAGGATTTTTCTGCCCTCTGCTGGACAAGAGAGGATACTACAGCATGAAGTTAAACCTGTACAATCCTTTAAAGGGATAATTAGCAACTTTTTCATATTTTTAAATCATTCTCTTAAGCCAGTATGTGCTCAAACGACCCTTTACAGGGTTAATGAAAAGCCACTCAGACTCCACCACCCTCTGTGGCCAGAACAACACACTTGCAACTTCAGAGTTGCCGGTCCGGCCCCTGCTAGTGGGCGGAGCTGTGGAGTGGAGTGGAGCTGGCATGGTGGAGCCGGGGTCTGCTTCCAGCACATTTTCTGCATGTTTCTGATGGTTAACACAGCTGATTTGTCTGATTTAGTTAGAACCACTTCTGTAGAAACTAGTGAAGGCCGAGGAGACATTTCAGCTGTTAGATTAAGGTGTTAAAAAGGCAAACACAGCCTAATACACGTAGTACAATAGAAATACAGTTTTATTTTTTACCGTTTGTTCTTTGTCTAAGTAAACTTTTAATTTAATTACTTGTAATCTGTCATTTGATTTGATTGATGACCACATACTCTGTAAGTATTTTATCCTCTATAAGGGATTTATATGTTTTATGTAGGTCAACTGGATGGAAACAGGAGAACTCAGTTCTTTCTGATCAGGCTGTTCTGAGAACAGAAGACCCAGGGCACACTGGGGGGACTAGGAATCTCGGTTGGACGCGGAGAACCTGGACTGGGGAGAAGGGAGTCTGGGCCTTAAGCTGCTGCCTCCGCATACTCGACCCTGGATCAGTGGAGGAAAATGAGTGAATTGATAGCTAAATTAATAAACAAATAAACAAATAAATTGCCAAGATGGCTAGAATCCAAGAGAAAGACTTCTCCCTGTCTCAAGAGACGTTGCTTGCTTTGAGTGACGTCACCAGCTGTTGGGGTCCTTTCTGTGGTAAATAAATGACAGAAGGAATTAGCCTAATGAGATCAACGTCTCTCACAAGGAAGGGAGGAGAGTGACTGGAAACAGCTCACTAGTTTTAAGGTCGACTCTCCACACATTCTAGTTAAAATAGCGTATTTTACACTTGCTAAAATTAGATTGCAACATAACGTCGCAGAGCATTGTGGCATGCAGTCTTAGACAAGAGTGTATTTATGGATATCTATGAGTCTGAGCTGCTCCACTTGTCTCAATGTACTATTTCACGTCCCGACCAAGCCCCCACAATGCGGGACATAAATTGAGTCCAATGCGGAAGTGAACTAAATTGCAGTTCCACCCTCATCCGCTGGGGGCTGCTGTCAGAAGCGAGCAAATCCTCATTGACTCCCATGTTAAAAATACCAATTTCACAGCAGAAATAAACATGTTTACAGCCTGTACATGTCATCGTCCACAAGCAACTCTGATGAATCAATGCAAGACGATCATTGAGCTGGGAAAGGGAGACAAAATAATTTAGAATAAAAAGAGATGAAAACAAATACATTCCAATGAGAGAAGTATTAAACTATCTCTTTTCACGTGTCCGAACAAAACCTCCCTGAACCGTCTACAGGTGGTTCAGAACGCCTGTGTTCGGCTTCTGACCAAGTCCTCCAAACACCCACATCACCCCGCTTCTCCTCCAGCTTCACTGGCTGCCAGTCAACTTCAGGGTTCATTTCAAGATCCTGGTTCTGGTCTATAGGGCCTTACATGGACAAGCACCATCTTACACTGGTGATCTTCTCAGTCCCTACACCCCCAGCAGGTCCCTGAGGTCCAGTGATCAAAGCCTACTGGTTGTGCAGCACCAGGCTAAAGACCAAAGGTGACAGATCATTTGCTGCTGTGACCCCCAGACTCTGGAACGATCTCCCCCTGAGCCTGAGATCAGTGGGCTCAGTGGTCTCCTTTAAAAAGCAGCTGAAGACTCACCTGTTGCTGGCTTTGGTGTGACCTTCATCACCACCCTCTCCTTATTCCGCCTTTCCCCGTGATCCACTGATTTTCCTCTTTCCTATTAATTTCCTTACATTATTATTATTTTTAATCACACATTTTATTTTTTTCTCACATATTTTTATTCATTTTCATTTTTTGTACTTTGTTTTCTTTTATTTGTGAAGCGTCTCGTGATTTTTATCTTGAGAGACGCTATATAAAAGATGGTTGTTAGGAGCTTATGATCCAAGCCAGTCCAGAACAGCTTTGGAGATCACCACCAAGTAAGTCTGATAATTAAGGTGTTGTGATCAACAGTGTCCAAATCTGCAGAAAGATCTAACAAAACAAAGATGGTGAACTCACTGGTGTCTGCAGCCATCATGATGTCACTGGAACAGGGGCGGCGCCAGGTGGTAGATTAGGGTTGCTACGGTAACAGCAGGAATAGGCCAAGCAACTACCAGCTTGAATGAGTGAATGACTCTTTAAACCACTAAATTGGGACAGGCATCTTGTCTCAGACCCCAGCAAGACTATGAGCTGGCCTGCTTACACTCCTGATCACAGTCACTCAGGTTATCTGACCAGCTGGTCCTGGATCTGCTGAAGACAGAAGCACAGCAGACAGGACCTTCACTGCTGCTGCTCCAAAACCCTGGAACTCGTTGCCAGAGAATATTGGAAAAACCTTCTTTCTGCAAACTCCCCAAAAAGTTTGAGTTATTTCAATTTTGTTCACTTTTAGTGTCTTTGACGTGTTTCCTTGTGTTTTTATCGTTAAGTGTGTTTCAAATAAAGCTGGCTTTACTTTGCTTGGTTGCTCAAGAAGCCTTTTTATCAAACTTGATACAAGACTCAACAGGGTTAAAATAAGCACAAAAAAAATAAGAAATGAGTAGTTTCTTCTAGACAGTAAAAATAAGCACACAGCAGCTTATCTGAAACATGAAGTAGTGAACTTGTTATGTACAGGAAAGAAAATGTTTATTTGCAGAGATCGGTAGCGACATCACGGTTCTACGGATGTCTGCAAGGACACATTTTCTTCTGCAGCATTGTGGTAAAAATAACACAACGATGCAGAAGTAAGTCACCAAAGACAGCATGTTGTTAAAATGGAGAAATGCTGATGAGGATAAAATGTTTTCTGTAATTTAAACATCTATCATTTATCATCTCTTCATAGCTTCATCTGAGATTTGTAGATTTTTGTCAAGATGTCAGAAAAATCCTTCAGTTCTCCTCAAGTGTCCTTCAGTGGCTCTGAAACTAGGCAACAAGAAAAACAGTCAAATAGGAAAACACAAAAAAGCGAAGGAACTAAAATAAAGTGAGTGCACAAAAACGAGACTTTATTTTAAGTTCCCTTTAGTCAAAGTTTCACATCTAAAGTCAGACATCAGGAGAAACCTTCAAACTAAATGTTTGTGTTTATTAAATAATTCATAAATGCTAATATTTCAGTGTTTCTTATAAAACTGTTATTTATCTACGTCATCAGTCTCATTAGAGGATTATTTATGTTTAGAGGAGGAGCCAAAACTTCCTGAGTTCATGATGCATAAAAAAAGTAAGAAAAAGTAAGAAGGGCTTCAGACAGACGAGAAACCGGCGGCGAACGAGGCAAGAGGTAAAAAAGGCTTCATACTTGGATGAAAAAAATCATTTCACTCTGAAATTGTAAAATTATAAGGATGTACCACGCACCCCACTACTAATAGTTAATGTTCTACTTCTGATCATGATAGAAGACACGGCACCTGAATTTTAGCAGCAGGAAATGTGACTTAAATTCAAACTGATTCACTCAAATCTTCTGTTGAGATGTAAAGATCCTTTTGTTCATATTTGTTGTTGTTTATGAAGAGATGTTGATCAATAGAATGACTTAAACTCAAAGTCACAGAGCCAAGATGAGCTGATCATGTAAAAACAGACAAAAAGAGTTTATAAAATACTAAATTTGATGCAACATGATGAAATATTGTTAATTCTGTCTTATTTTTACTTCGTCTGCTGCCGGGACGTTTGTCCTGAGAAGGAGTAACTGAAGGTTTCAGTCGTCAAATCAGGATGTTTGTTCTCATCTGGGTCACCCTGTTCATGTCTGTGAGAGGCAGCGATGCTGATCCAGGTACCGTTTGAGTCTTTTACTTTGTTAACATGTTCTGCTGCAAAAATGGAGCAAAACAGATATTTTTATATTTTCTTATCAGTGACTTCTAGTTTTTATTTCATTTTGTAAATAATGATTTTTACTAGTTATTTGAAATGTAATTCAATTTTTAAAAAAATTTTCTTGCACTAAAAGTATTTTAGTCTGTTTTTGAAACGGAGGAACCTTCCACTGACACGATTTCAGTTCAGCCTTCTAGTGTGTATATTTGTTTGTGAAAACCTTTCTAAAATCTAAAAACTGTTTCCTGCTTTGTCTTCTTCATTAACAGCTCAACCAAACGGGATGAGAGAACACTGTCGACAGGATGGATACTGTGTCTCTTTAAATGATGGAGTTGTAACAGCAGAGGCTGGACTCTGTGTTGAGATACCATGTTCCTTCAAATCTCCCTTTGATCCCAAGATGATCATTTGGTTTAAATGTGACCCATCCCAAGGTGATTGGACGACGTGCCCAGTTGCTTTTAACTCCAGCCTGACCAGTAAAAATGGACGAGTGTCTCTGTTGGAGTCTGACATCAGTAAGAAGAACTGCAGCATCAGGATCAATAACCTCATAGATTCTGATTCTGGATCATATCAGCTCAGAGTGGAAGGAAGTGGACCAGGAGATGAATATGTATATAGAGTGGCTAAAACAACTCTTTCTTCAACAGGTAGGAAAGATAAGTTACAGCTCTCTAAAATAGTTCATAGTGCTTTATACCAGGGGTTTAGACCTAGGTAATGCAAAATATAACTTGTTACTTTTGTATGGCAACCTGTGAGATTCTCATTACATCTTGAAAAACTTCTACTTGGTTTGAAATATTTTTGGCCGAATTCATCAGCACCTCCAAATCTGAGACCATGGTTCTCGACCGGAAAAGGGTGGCTTGCCACCTCCGGGTCGGGGGAGAGGTCCTACCTCAAGTGGAGGAGTTTAAGTATCTCGGGGTCTTGTTCACGAGTGAGGGTAGGAGGGATCGGGAGATCGACAGGCGGATTGGTTCGGCGTCTGCAGTGATGCGGACGCTGAGCCGATCTGTCGTGGGGAAGAGGGAGCTGAGCCAGAAAGCCAGGCTCTCGATTTACCGGTCGATCTACGTCCCAATCCTCACCTATGGTCATGAGCTTTGGGTAATGACCGAAAGAACGAGATCGCGGATACAAGCGGCCGAAATGAGTTTCCTCCGTAGGGTGGCCGGGCTCAGCCTTAGAGATAGGGTGAGGAGCTCGGACATTCGGGAGGGACTCGGAGTAGAACCGCTGCTCCTCCGGATCGAAAGGAGCCAGTTGAGGTGGTTTGGGCATCTGGTCAGGATGCCTCCTGGACGCCTCCCCGGGGAGGTGTTTCGGGCATGTCCTGCCGGCAGAAGGCCCCCGGGTCGACCCAGGACACGTTGGAGAAGTTACATCTCCAATCTGGTCCGGGAACGCCTTGGGGTCCTGCCGGAGGAGCTGGTGGACAAGGCCGGGGAGAGGACGGCCTGGAGCTCCCTAGTTGGGATGCTGCCCCCGCGACCCGGACCCGGATAAGCGGAGGAAGACGACGACGACGACGACGACGAATTCATCAGATTCCACTTATGATCCATGTTTCACCAGCTCTAAAGCAGAAACCCACTCTGGTGGTTCCTCCACTGACTGAGGGACAGCAGACCACACTGACCTGCACCGCTCCTGGTCTCTGCTCTGGATCTCCTCCTAACATCACCTGGAGTTGGAGAAGAGGAGGAGAGGAGGACTTTACCATCACAGGAAACATCACTGGTTTCCACACTGAGAATCTAACTAATTTCACCCAGAGACACAGCTCTACTCTGACCTTTCACCCCTCAGCTGAACACCACGACACTAGCATCACCTGTAAGATCAGCTTCACAGGTGACACAACCACAGAGGAGACCGTGACTCTGAATGTGACCTGTGAGCATAATCAATTATACGTTTATTTGAGTAATTATATTTGTTTCTACGTTTTGAGGTTTTCATATTGTGTGTGCTTATTATTAACATTTATTAAACTAATAATATGACAAGGTTAAAAAGTAAAAACCTTTACCTAAACATCCTTAAATTTACAGATTAATTTTTTAAGTCATGTTCAATGAGAATTTCAGTAATATGTAGGGACTAGCATTCAACAAATATCAGAAGTTTAGTTAAAGTCCTAAAAACTTCAGTAAAGATCATGATGAATGTATCAAAGGTGCATCACGAAAGAATTAAGAAAGAGTGACACCCCGTGGCCAATGTGGAGAACTGCAGCCTGTGTTTCCAAACAAACACTGACTCTGTCAGTCCCACTGATGAGTTTCACAGCCATTGCCAGCTGCAGAAAAACTGGCAACCCCCCCAGCCAGATGAGAGGGAAATCTTCCAATAGCTGTTTTTACTAAACAATGCCATCTATTTGCTACAACACTGTGGAGGCATCAGGAAACTTAGGTCATTTATAAGTGGTCAGACCTTGGCGGTAATGTGGTGCAGTCATTTCCCTTTATCGAAAGATTAGACGATGTCGGTATAAAGGGCGTACCGGGGTGGTATCTGCGCTCCAGCGGACTTTCGTTTATCTTGGACGTATCTTGCTTTTTTGTTGTGATAAAAGTTGCGCTCATTAAGTTTATTTGACAAGCCGCTCCTAAAGGTGTCAGTCCCCCACAGTCCCTGTGCAGTCTCTGGTGATCTGAGCTTCAGGTCTAACGGAGAGAAGCTAACCCTAACCCTGGGGACATTGGGGGTTAAAACTCAGTTGGGTCATACCAAAGACCATGAAAATGGGACACAGTGCCTTGCTGCTTGACACTCAGCTTTAAGGGGTTGGATCGGGGTAATTTTACCAGTGTGTGATGATGACTAATGGGACTTTAACCATTATGTCTTGTATTTTACAGCTATTATGAAAGAATGTGGAGATCATTTTGGAACAATTCCCTGGGCCGTCACTGCCGCATCACTCAGTGTGAATGTTCTCTGTTTAGTCAGCATGTGGCTCCTGTGGTAAGATGCACGTGTTTAATGCTTTCATGACTCATTCATATTTAAGAAGGCAAATAAATAAATACTAATTATGTAATTCACGTATCTATTTAAAGGAACAAGAGCAAAAAGGTGAAACCAAACCAAGAGGACAGAACTTACATGTCTCTACAGAAAATGGACACGTCACCAGAGTATGATGTCATCATCCAGAATAAACATGGAAAAGTCAGGACAGCAAGGACTGTGGGTCCAAGGCTGTCAGAGCAAATAAGCCTGAGTATTCAATAGAAACAATCCAATTTTCAGGTTTCTGAAGCAGTAAACTGAGAGGAGATTACTAATATTGTGGGACATTGTAAACTAAAATCTGGTTCCTTCTGTACACAGATTGAGTACACTATTTCATTAGTGCCAACATTTCTTAGAAATCCTGCATAAATAATAATTTATTTAGGTTGAACACATGTATTAAAAACTGCAGTCTGTTGTCAGATAGTGTGGTTTCAGGACAAATCTACATCTATCGCACTTCAAACATCATACGCTGAAACATCATTCAGTTACTCAGATCATTCATCTGTCTTTTGATTAGATTTATGGCCACATACTGTCTATAAGGGATTGGTATAATTTATTTAGGTCAACTGGATGGAGACACGAGAGCTCTTTCACTTAGCATCTAGCTTTCACCAGTAAGGATTTTTCTGCCCTGTGCTGGACAAGAGAGGATACTACAGCATGAAGTTAAACCTGTACAATCCTTTAAAGGGATAATTTGCAACGTTTTCATATTTTTAAATCATTCTCTTAAGCCAGTATGTGCTCAAACAACCCTTTACAGGGTTCATGAAAAGCCACTCAGACTCCACCACCCTCTGTGGCCAGAACACCACACTTGCAACTTCAGAGTTGCCGGTCCGGCCCCTGCTAGTGGGCGGAGCTGTGGAGTGGAGTGGAGCTGGCATGGTGGAGCCGGGGTCTGCTTCCAGCACATTTTCTGCATGTTCCTGATGGTTAACACAGCTGATTTGTCTGATTTAGTTAGAACCACTCCTGCAGAAACTAGTGAAGGCCGAGGAGACATTTCAGCTGTTAGATTAAGGTGTTAAAAAGGCAAACACAGCCTAATACACGTAGTACAATAGAAATACAGTTTTATTTTTTACCGTTTGTTCTTTTTCTAAGTAAACTTTTAATTTAATTACTTGTAATCTGTCATTTGATTTGATTGATGACCACATACTCTGTAAGTATTTTATCCTCTATAAGGGATTTACATGTTTTATGTAGGTCAACTGGATAGAAACAGGAGAACTCAGTTCTTTCTCATCAGGCTGTTCTGAGAACAGAAGACCCAGGGCACACTGGGGGGACTAGGTGTCTCGGCTGGACACGGAGAACCTGGACTGGGGAGAAGGGAGTCTGGGCCTTAAGCTGCTGCCTCCGCATTACTCGATCCTGGATCAGTGGAGGAAAATGAGTGAATGGATAGCTAAATTAATAAACAAATAAACAAATAAATTGCCAAGATGGCTAGAATCCAAGAGAAAGACTTCTCCCTGTCTCAAGAGACGTTGCTCGTTTTGAGTGACGTCACCAGTCGTTGGGGTCCTTTCTGTGGTAAATAAATGACAGAAGGAATTAGCCTAATGAGATCAACGTCTCTCACAAGGAAGGGAGGAGAGTGACTGGAAACAGCTCACTAGTTTTAAGGTTGACTCTCCACACATTCTAGTTAAAATAGCGTATTTTACACTTGCTAAAATTAGATTGCAACATAACGTCGCAGAGCATTGTGGGATGCAGTCTTAGACAAGAGTGTATTTATGGATATCTATGGGTCTGAGCTGCTCCACTTGTCTCAATGTACTATTTCACGTCCCGACCAAGCCCCCACAATGCGGGACATAAATTGAGTCCAATGCGGAAGTGAACTAAATTGCAGTTCCACCCTCATCCGCTGGGGGCTGGTGTCAGAAGTGAGCAAATCCTCATTGACTCCCATGTTAAAAATACCAATTTCACAGCAGAAATAAACATGTTTACAGCATGTACATGTCATCGTCCACAAGCAACTCTGATCAATCAATGCAAGACGATCATTGAGCTGGGAAAGGGAGACAAAATAATTTAGAATAAAAAGAGATTAAAACAAATAAATTCCAATGAGAGAAGTATTAAACTATCTCTTTTCACTTGTCTGAGCAGAACCTCCCTGAACCGTCTACAGGTGGTTCAGAATGCCTGTGTTCGGCCTCTGACCGAGTCCTCCAAACACCCACATCACCCCGCTTCTCCTCCAGCTTCACTGGCTGCCAGTCAACTTCAGGTTTCATCTCAAGATCCTGGTTCTGGTCTATAGGGCCTTACATGGACAAGCACCATCTTACATTGGTGATCTTCTTAGTCCCTACACCCCCAGCAGGTCCCTGAGGTCCAGTGATCAAAGCCTACTGGTTGTGCAGCACCAGGCTAAAGACCAAAAGTGACAGATCATTTGCTGCTGTGGCCCCCAGACTCTGGAACGATCTCCCCCTGAGCCTGAGATCAGTGGGCTCAGTGGTCTCCTTTAAAAAGCAGCTGAAGACTCACCTGTTGCTGGCTTTGGTGTGACCTTCATCACCACCCTCTCCTTATTCTGCTCTTATTCCGCCTTTCCCCGTGATCCACTGATTTTCCTCTTTCCTATTCATTTCCTTACATTATTATTATTTTTAATCACACATTTTATTTTTTTCTCACATATTTTTATTCATTTTCATTTTTTGTACTTTGTTTTCTTTTATTTGTGAAGCGTCTCGTGATTTTTGTCTTGAGAGGCGATATATAAAAGATGGTTGTTAGGAGGTTATGATCCAAGCCAGTCCAGAACAGCTTTGGAGATCACCACCAAGTAAGTCTGATAATTAAGGTGTTGTGATCAACAGTGTCCAAAGCTGCAGAAAGATCTAACAAAACAAAGATGGTGAACTCACTGGTGTCTGCAGCCATCATGATGTCACTGGAACAGGGGCGGCGCCAGGTGGTAGATTAGGGTTGCTACGGTAACAGCAGGAATAGGCCAAGCAACTACCAGCTTGAATGAGTGAATGACTCTTTAAACCACTAAATTGGGACAGGCATCTTGTCTCAGACCCCAGCAAGACTGTCAGCTGGCCTGCTTACACTCCTGATCACAGTCACTCAGGTTATCTGACCAGCTGGTCCTGGATCTGCTGAAGAAGGAAGCACAGCGGACAGGACCTTCACTGCTGCTGCTCCAAAACCCTGGAACTCGTTACCAGAGAATATTGGAAAAACCTTCTTTCTGCAAACTCCCCAAAAAGTTTGAGTTATTTCAATTTTGTTCACTTTTAGTGTCTTTGACGTGTTTTATTGTGTTTTTATCGTTAAGTGTGTTTCAAATAAAGCTGGCTTTGCTTTGCTTGGTTGCTCAAGAAGCCTTTTTATCACACTTCATACAAGACTCCACAGGGTTAAAATAAGCATGAAAAAATAAGTAGTTTCTTCTAGACCGTAAAAATAAGCACACAGCAGCTTATCTGAAACATGAAGTAGTGAACTTGTTATGTACAGGAAAGAAAATGTTTATTTGCAGAGATCGGTAGCGACATCACGGTTCTACGGAAGTCTGCAAGGACACATTTTCTGTTGCATCATTGTGGTAAAAATAACACAACGATGCAGAAGTAAGTCACCAAAGACAACATGTTGTTAAAATGGAGAAATGCTGATGAGGATAAAATGTTTTCTGTTATTTAAACATCTATCATTTATCATCTCTTCATAGCTTCATCTGAGATTTCTAGATTTTTGTCAAGATGTCAGAAAAATCCTTCAGTTCTCTTCAAGTGTCCTTCAGTGGCTCTGAAACTAGGCAACAAGAAAAACTGTCAAATAGGAAAGCACAAAAAAACGAAGGAACTAAAATAAAGCGAGTGCACAAAAACGAGACTTTATTTTAAGTTCCCTTTAGTCAAAGTTTCACATCTAAAGTCAGACATCAGGAGAAACCTTCAAACTAAATGTTTGTGTTTATTAAATAATTCATAAATGCTAATATTTTAGTGTTTCTTATAAAACTGTTATTTATCTACGTCATCAGTCTCATTAGAGGATTATTTATGTTTAGAGGAGGAGTCAAAACTTCCTGAGTTCATGATGCATAAAAAAAGTAAGAAAAAGTAAGAAGGGCTTCAGACAGACGAGAAACCGACGGCGAACGAGGCAAGAGGTAAAAAAGGCTTCATACTTGGATGAAAAAATCATTTCACTCTGAAATTATAAAATTATAATGATGTACCACGCACCCCACTTCTAACAGTTAATGTTCTACTTCTGATCATGATAGAAGACACGGCACCTGAATTTTAGCAGCAGGAAATGTGACTTAAATTCAAACTGATTCACTCAAATCTTCTGTTGAGATGTAAAGATGCTTTTGTTCATATTTGTTGTTGTTTATGAAGAGATGTTGATCAATAGAATGACTTAAACTCAAAGTCACAGAGCCAAGATGAGCTGATCATGTAAAAACAGACAAAAAGAGTTTATAAAATACTAAATTTGATGAAACATGATGAAATATTGTTAATTCTGTCTTATTTTTACTTCGTCTGCTGCCGGGACGTTTGTCCTGTGAAGGAGGAACTGAAGGTTTCAGTCATCAGATCAGGATGTTTGTTCTCATCTGGGTCACCCTGTTCATGTCTGTGAGAGGCAGCGATGCTGATCCAGGTACCGTTTGAGTCTTTTACTTTGTTAACATGTTCTGCTGCAAAAATGGAGCTAACAGATATTTTGATATTTTCTTATCAGTGACTTCTAGTTTTTATTTCATTTTGTAAATAATGATTTTTACTAGTTATTTGAAATGTAATTCAATTATAAAAAAAGTTATCTTGCACTAAATGTATTTTAGTCTGTTTTTGAAACGGAGGAACCTTCCACTGACACGATTTCAGTTCAGCCTTCTAGTGTGTATATTTGTTTGTGAAAACCTTTCTAAAATCTAAAAACTGTTTCCTGCTTTGTCTTCTTCATTAACAGCTCAACCAAACGGGATGAGAGAACACTGTCGACATCATGGATACTGTGTCAGTTTAAATGATGGAGTTGTAACAGCAGAGGCTGGACTCTGTGTTGAGATACCATGTTCCTTCACATCTCTCTTTGATCCCGAGATGATCATTTCGTTTAAATGTGACCCATCCCAAGGTGATTGGATGAAGTGCCCAGTTGCTTTTAACTCCAGCCTGACCAGTAAAAATGGACGAGTGTCTCTGTTGGAGTCTGACATCAGTAAGAAGAACTGCAGCATCAGGATCAATAACCTCATAGATTCTGATTCTGGATCATATCTGCTCAGAGTGGAAGGACGTGGACCAGGACATAAATATACATATACAGTTGCTAAAACAACTCTTTCTTTAACAGGTAGGAAAGTTAAGTTACAGCTCTCTTAAATAATTTATAGTGCTTTATACCAGGGGCTTAGACCTAGGTAACGCAAAATATAACTTGTTACTTTTGTATGGCAACCTGTGAGATTCTCATTACATGTTGAAAAACTTCTACTTGGTTTGAAATATTTTGGCCGAATTCATCAGATTCCACTTATGATCCATGTTTCACCAGCTCTAAAGCAGAAACCCACTCTGGTGGTTCCTCCACTGACTGAGGGACAGCAGACCACACTGACCTGCACCGCTCCTGGTCTCTGCTCTGGATCTCCTCCTAACATCACCTGGAGTTGGAGAGGAGAAGAAGAGGAGGACTTTACCATCACAGGAAACATCACTGGTTTCCACACTGAGAATCTAACTGATTTCATCCAGAGACACAGCTCCACTCTGACCTTTAACCCCTCAGCTGAACACCACGACACCAGCATCACCTGTAAGACCAGCTTCACAGGTGACACAGCCACAGAGGAGACCGTGACTCTGAGTGTGACCTGTGAGTAACGTAATGAATAATAAAAGTTTGACATTTATATATTTTCTGTGTTTTTGGAAACCACGATTAATATTGATGAAGCTAAACAAATTCTTTGCTCATCTTATTGTCATAGATCTGAAGAAAGTTATAATCAGTGGAAATCCCAAAGTAAAGGAGGGCGAGACTCTGAATCTGACCTGTAGTGTTGACAGCTTCCCTCCTTCAGACATCACCTGGACTAAATCTGGAAGACATCGTCATCTGAAGAAGCAGGATTATAAAAGATCTCAGCAGGACAGACGTGGGATTGGTTTGTTCTCCATCAGTAATGTTACAGCAGAACAAGCTGGACTCTATGTCTGCACAGCAGAACATAGGAGCAACACCACGAGAAAAAGAGTCAATGTAACAGTGATATGTACGCATGTTGTCATTTATTATTTTAGTAATAGATTTAATTAAACACACCACCTGAGATATTTTAACATTCTCTACAGACAAAAGAAGCCTTCAGATTACTGGAAATCCATCCATCATAAAGGGAGAAGATCTGAATCTGACCTGCAGCATTGAAAGTTTCCCTCCGTCACTCATCAAGTGGACCAAGCATTCAGAAAACAAAGTTTATGTCCAAACTGACTCTGGATCAGCTTCACTTCTCATCCCAAATGTAACAAGAGAAGATTCTGGACGGTACATCTGCACAGCAGAACATCTGGATGAGAAAGTCTCTGTAGATGCTGATGTAACTGTGACTTGTAAGTAAACCCTCTAACACGTGATGTTCAGACTCATAGGATCTTATTTTAAGTTTGTTTCTGTTTTCAGGGTTTTCAAAGATCCTAAAAGGTTCTGGATGTGTTCTCCAGTCCGAGGTTCTGACCTGTGTGTGTGCCAGTGAGGGGTTTCCTTTACCCACCATCAGATGGTCTCTGCTGAAGAACCACACTGAGTACTCTGTCACTACCAAGGTGTCAAACCACACAGTCAACAGCAGCATTACCATCAGTCACCATGGCAACATCAGTGTTGAGTGTTTCAGCAGCAACGGGGTAGGAGGAGCAACAGAAAACCTCACAATCACAGACAACTCACCTGATGAAGGTACATTTTCATAATAATAAAATAATAAAACTTCTGCTTCTCACCATCATATCAAATACGGCAGCAACAGAATTCACTTCTGCTACTGTTCACTCCTGCTTAAACACCTTTGTTATGGATGTCTGCATAAGTCCTAGTAGTAAAAGGAGTAACATAATAACATAAGGTATTCACATTAAATATTTGATTCTAAAATTCTTATAGATTACTTTTAGTTTGGTGTGTTTTTTGTTAAGTGCGAGACTCAGATGCAAATCAGCGTGGATGACCTGCTGTTACGTCACCTTCAAACCCCGAATTCTTGTATTTTCCTGCTGATATGAAAGGAAAAGGAGATCCCGGTGGAAGTGTTCCCTGGGCCGTCGCTGCCGCATCACTCAGCGTGAATGTTCTGTGTTTAATCTGCATGTTGCTCCTGTGGTAAGATCCATCAGAGGTATTTATTCATGACTCATTAGAACATTTTTAAGACTGTTTCTGTAATTCACGTATTTATTTAAAGGAACAAGAACAAAAAGGTGAAACCAAACCAAGAAGACAGAACTTACATGTCTCTGCAGAAGGTGGACACGTCACCTGAGTATGATGTCATCGTCCACCAGCAACTCTGATGAATCAATGCAAGACGATCATTGAGCTGGGAAAGGGGGAAAAAATTATCTAGAATAAAAAAAGATTAAAACAAATAAATTCCAATCAGAGAAGTATTAAACTATCTCTTTTCACGTGTCTGAGCAGAACCTCCCTGAACCGTCTACAGGTGGTTCAGAACGCCTGTGCTCGGCTTCTGACCAAGTCCTCCAAACACCCACATCACCCCGCTTCTCCTCCAGCTTCACTGGCTGCCAGTCAACTTCAGGGTTCATTTCAAGATCCTGGTTCTGGTCTATAGGGCCTTACATGGACAAGCACCATCTTACATTGGTGATGTTCTCAGTCCCTACACCCCCAGCAGGTCCCTGAGGTCCAGTGATCAAAGCCTACTGGTTGTGCAGCACCAGGCTAAAGACCAAAGGTGACAGATCATTTGCTGCTGTGGCCCCCAGACTCTGGAACTCTCTCCCCTTGAGCCTGAAATCAGTGGACTCAGTGGTCTCCTTTAAAAAGAAGCTGAAGACTCACCTGTTGGTGGTTTTGGTGTGACCTTCATCACCACCCTCTCCTTATTCTGCTCTTATTCCGCCTTTCCCCATGATCCACTGATTTTCCTCTCTCCTATTCATTTCCTTATATTATTATTATTTTTAATCACACTTTTTATTTTTTCTCACATATTTTTAATCATTTTCATTTTTTATACTTTGTTTTCTTTTATTTGTGAAGCATCTCGTGATTTTTATCTTGAGAGGCGCTATGTAAAAGATGGTTGTTAGGAAGTTATGATCCAAGCCAGTCCAGAACAGCTTTGGAGATCACCACCGAGTAGCAAAGGCTGATAATTAAGGTGTTGTGATCAACAGTGTCCAAAGCTGCAGAAAGATCTAACAAAACAAAGATGGTGAACTCACTGGTGTCTGCAGCCATCATGATGTCACTGGAACAGGGGCGGCGCCAGGTGGATGATTAGGGTTGCTACGGTAACAGCAGGAATAGGCCAAGCAACTACCAGCTTGAATGAGTGAATGACTCTTTAAACCACTAAATTGGGACAGGCATCTTGTCTCAGACCCCAGCAAGACTATGAGCTGGCCTGCTTACACTCCTGATCTCAGTTACTCAGGTTATCTGACCAGCTGGTCCTGGATCTGCTGAAGACAGAAGCACAGCGGACAGGACCTTCACTGTTGCTGCTCCAAAACCCTGGAACTCGTTACCAGAGAATATTGGAAAAACCTTCTTTCTGCAAACTCCCCAAAAAGTTTGAGTTATTTCAATTTTGTTCACTTTTAGTGTCTTTGACGTGTTTTATTGTGTTTTTGTCATTTTTTATTGCATTTTAAAGTCTTTATGCCCTTTGTTCAACAACTTGTTGGCTTTTTTAAAGTGTGTTTCAGATAAAGCTGGCTTTGCTTTGCTTGGTTGCTGAAGAAGCCTTTTTATCACACTTCATACAAGACTCAACAGGGTTAAAATAAGCATGAGAAAAATAAAGAACGAGTAGTTTCTTCTCCAGGGATTCCCTAAGTGTGGTGCAGGGGTGCGCGAGCTGCCGCTAGGGCAGGGGTGTCAAAAATGAGGCCCGCAGGCCGGATCCGGCCCGCAAGCGGGTTAAGTCCGGCCCGCGAGATGGTTGTGTAAACTTTATTTTCATACTTTACAATGTAGAGGGAAAATAAACTTATCTTTGTGAGCAAGTTTCCTCTGTAATGAGTGTAAATAAAACAACGCTGCGCTCAAGGCTCACACAAGAGCTTGAATCCCATCCTGAAGTTGGCCGCCACTCAGGATGTGACTTCTGATACTGATGTGCTGGTGAAAGCTAAAAGATGTAAAGTAGAGTGAGTCAAATATACTTTAAGTGCTGCATGAAACTGATCTTGCCATGTGATCTGTAAGCTCTTTGAATCAATAAGGAATGTTTTTTTATTTGTTGATTTTTTTTTTTTTTTTTTCAAATTTTCAAGTACACTTCAGGTGTTGTACTTGTACTACACTGTCCTCAGGCTCCAGCCTTGTTTTATATTGATTGTATTAAAACAAAGAAAACAATCTGAAGGTTTTTTTTTTTTTATTTACCGGTCCGGCCCACTTAGGACTAGATTTCCCTCAATGTGGCCCCTGAGCTAAAATGAGTTTGACACCCCTGCGCTAGGGGGTGCGCGAGATGAAAAGTGTACTGGCTGCGGAGCTCAGAGAAGTCTGTCATATGTCACCATTAGCGTAGCCAGAAACTCATTTGTGGGTGGGCCCAAGGGCGTCAATTTGTTTTCAGAATTACTGGGGACAATGAACCATACACTTGAGTGGGGTTTAAAAATTGCTGGGGACAACAAAATAGGCTAGCATATTTAAGTTTTCATCCATTGGTAATGGAATCATTAAATCCATATCATGGCTAGCCTAGCAAAAGAGATCCTTGATATTTTATTATTATATTATATTGTATATCCTTGTTATATTATTTGTGACTGTCAAATAATAAGATTTTCAGAGAAAAATACTCATCTTTATATCAGGCTCCACTCTCTGGTCAACTCCACAGTCCGACAGCCTAGCTGTCCGTGAACTACCGGATTTGTTGATTCTTTAGAAAAGTTAAGAAGCTGAAGTAGGTGAAAAGTAGGTGTCCGTCGACCATGTCAAAAAGAAAGAATGCAACCGATATCCAATGGTTTTTCAGCAAGAAAAAATGTGCTATAAGTGCAGCCCTACAAAAGAAAGACTAAGATATCCAGTTTTATCATTTTTGATATTGACTTACTAAGCAGTAGATAAAATAGGGCAATGTTTCTCTCATCAACTGGTAACGGTTAGCTAACAGCGATAACGGTAAAAAACCATGCAGTTTATGCTAGGTGACCAAACCTCTTTTTCCGTGACGTTTTTGCTTTTCATGTGCTATTAGGGGAATCTGGGAAGATTTCATAGATTGATAAAATGTCTAGGTTTTCATCATTTTTCAGAAGACTTCATCTTACAATACATAAACACGACAGCACAGCCCTGTGATATACTCCCGACCTGCTCAAGTGGATGGTTCTGAAAGGAGGTTGCAGTAGCTTACCGACATCCAGGTGTTGCACCTGTCACTGAGTGGTGCTGTTTAACTAATTCCAACAAGGTCCCCATCTAGCAAATGGTCCTATTATGTGAAATGACCCATCCATAACTAAAAAGTATTAGAGGGATAACATTTTAGGTTGAAGTGTGTAAATGAATAAGTCTCAGAATAAAGTTTTGGGGTGTAAAAGTGACCGGGAAACCAGATTCTAACAGTGTCACCCTAACCCCCCTACATTAGCTTAACCAGCCCTTCCATAGCCTTGCAAAACTGTGTTAACCTTAAATCAGATTTTGACGGCATTGATCATACAAAATAGCACTACGTTTGTTCAGTAGGAATCAGCACCCCCTAGAGTCACATGTGTCTTAGTGCGTTTAGTTTTATTATATATTAAAAAAAATGTCAGCTTTTTGTCCCATATGACTGACCATATGCCCTGATGTGGGGGCTGGGGGGGTGCGTCGACATGGTCGGGACATAGAAGGGGTTGCACGGCTAAATAAGTTTGGGAACCGCTGTTCTAGTAAAATATGCACACAGCAGCTTATCTGAAACATGAAGTAGTGAACTTGTTATGTACAGGAAAGAAAATGTTTATTTGCAGAGATCGGTAGCGACATCACGGTTCTACGGAAGTCTGCAAGGACACATTTTCTTCTGCATCATTGTGGTAAAAATAACACAACGACGCAGAAGTAAGTCACCAAAGACAGCATGTTGTTAAAATGGAGAAATGCTGATGAGGATAAAATGTTTTCTGTTATTTAAACATCTATCATTTATCATCTCTTCATAGCTTCATCTGAGATTTGTAGATTTTTGTCAAGAAATCATAAAAATCCTTCAGTTCTACTCAAGTGTCCTTCAGTGGCTCTGAAACTAGGCAACAAGAAAAACAGTCAAATAGGAAAGCACAAAAAAGCGAAGGAACTAAAATAAAGCGAGTGCACAAAAACGAGACTTTATTTTAAGTTCCCTTTAGTCAAAGTTTCACATCTAAAGTCAGACATCAGGAAAAACCTTCAAACTAAATGTTTGTGTTTATTAAATAATTCATAAATGCTAATATTTCAGTGTTTCTTATGAAAACTGTTATTTATCTACGTCATCAGTCTCATTAGAGGATTATTTATGTTTAGAGGAGGAGCCAAAACTTCCTGAGTTCATGATGCATAAAAAAGTAAGAAAAAGTAAGAAGGGCTTCAGACAGACGAGAAACCGGCGGCGAACGAGGCAAGAGGTAAAAAAGGCTTCATACTTGGATGAAAAAATCATTTCACTCTGAAATTGTAAAATTATAATGATGTACCACGCACCCCACTTCTAACAGTTAATGTTCTACTTCTGATCATGATAGAAGACACGGCACCTGAATTTTAGCAGCAGGAAATGTGACTTAAATTCAAACTGATTCACTCAAATCTTCTGTTGAGATGTAAAGATGCTTTTGTTCATATTTGTTGTTGTTTATGAAGAGATGTTGATCAATAGAATGACTTAAACTCAAAGTCACAGAGCCAAGAAGAGCTGATCATGTAAAAACAGACAAAAAGAGTTTATAAAATACTAAATTTGATGCAACATGATGAAATATTGTTAATTCTGTCTTATTTTTACTTTGTCTGCTGCCGGGACGTTTGTCCTGTGAAGGAGTAACTGAAGGTTTCAGTCATCAAATCAGGATGTTTGTTCTCATCTGGGTCACCCTGTTCATGTCTGTGAGAGGCAGCGATGCTGATCCAGGTACCGTTTGGGTCTTTTACTTTGTTAACATGTTCTGCTGCAAAAATGGAGCAAAACAGATATTTTGATATTTTCTTATCAGTGACATCTAGTTTTTATTTCATTTTGTAAATAATGATTTTTACTAGTTATTTGAAATGTAATTCAATTTTTAAAAAAGTTTTCTTGCACTAAAAGTATTTTAGTCTGTTTTTGAAACGGAGGAACCTTCCACTGACACGATTTCAGTTCAGCCTTCTAGTGTGTATATTTGTTTGTGAAAACCTTTCTAAAATCTAAAAACTGTTTCCTGCTTTGTCTTCTTCATTAACAGCTCAACCAAACGGGATGAGAGAACACTGTCGACATCATGGATACTGTGTCACTTTAAATGATGGAGTTGTAACAGCAGAGGCTGGACTCTGTGTTGAGATACCATGTTCCTTCAAATCTCCCTTTGATCCCAAGATGATCATTTGGTTTAAATGTGACCCATCCCAAGGTGATTGGACGACGTGCCCAGTTGCTTTTAACTCCAGCCTGACCAGTAAAAATGGACGAGTGTCTCTGTTGGAGTCTGACATCAGTAAGAAGAACTGCAGCATCAGGATCAATAACCTCATAGATTCTGATTCTGGATCATATCAGCTCAGAGTGGAAGGAAGTGGACCAGGAGATGAATATGTATATAGAGTGGCTAAAACAACTCTTTCTTCAACAGGTAGGAAAGATAAGTTACAGCTCTCTAAAATAGTTCATAGTGCTTTATACCAGGGGTTTAGACCTAGGTAATGCAAAATATAACTTGTTACTTTTGTATGGCAACCTGTGAGATTCTCATTACATCTTGAAAAACTTCTACTTGGTTTGAAATATTTTTGGCCGAATTCATCAGATTCCACTTATGATCCATGTTTCACCAGGTCTAAAGCAGAAACCCACTCTGGTGGTTCCTCCACTGACTGAGGGACAGCAGACCACACTGACCTGCACCGCTCCTGGTCTCTGCTCTGGATCTCCTCCTAACATCACCTGGAGTTGGAGAAGAGGAGGAGAGGAGGACTTTACCATCACAGGAAACATCACTGGTTTCCACACTGAGAATCTAACTAATTTCACCCAGAGACACAGCTCTACTCTGACCTTTCACCCCTCAGCTGAACACCACGACACTAGCATCACCTGTAAGATCAGCTTCACAGGTGACACAACCACAGAGGAGACCGTGACTCTGAATGTGACCTGTGAGCATAATCAATTATACGTTTATTTGAGTAATTATATTTGTTTCTACGTTTTGAGGTTTTCATAATGTGTGTGCTTATTATTAACATTTATTAAACTAATAATATGACAAGGTTAAAAAGTAAAAACCTTTACCTAAACATCCTTAAATTTACAGATTAATTTTTTCAGTCATGTTCAATGAGAATTTCAGTAATATGTAGGAACTAGCAGACAGCAAATATCAGAAGTTTAGTTAAAGTCCTAAAAACTTCAGTAAAGATCATGATGAATGTATCAAAGGTGCATCACGAAAGAATTAAGAAAGAGTGACACCCGGTGGCCAATATGGGGTACTGCAGCCTGTGTTTCTAAACAAACTCTGACTCTGTCACTCCCATTGATGAGTTTCACAGCCATTGCCAGCTGCAGAAAAACTGGCAACCCCCCAGCCAGATGAGAGGGAAATCTTCCAATAGCTGTTTTTACTAAACAATGCCATCAATTTGCTACAAGGCTGTGGAGGCATCAGGAAACTTAGGTCATTTATAAGTGGTCAGACCTTGGCGGTAATGTGGTGCAGTCATTTCCCTTTTTCAAAAGATTAGACGATGTTGGTATAAAGGGCGTACCGGGGTGGTATCTGCGCTCCAGCGGACTTTCGTTTATCTTGGACGTATCTTGCGTTTTATTGTGATAAAAGTTGCGCTCATTAAGTTTATTTGACAAGTCGCTCCTAAAGGTGTCAGTCCCCCACAGTCCCTGTGCAGTCTCTGGTGATCTGAGCTCCAGGTCTAACGGAGAGAAGCTAACCCTAACCCTGGGGACATTGGGGGTTAAAACTCAGTTGGGTCATACCAAAGACCATGAAAATGGGACACAGTGCCTTGCTGCTTGACACTCAGCTTTAAGGGGTTGGATCGGGGTAATTTTACCAGTGTGTGATGATGACTAATGGGACTTTAACCATTATGTCTTGTATTTTACAGCTAATATGAAAGAATGTGGAGATCATTTTGGAACAATTCCCTGGGCCGTCACTGCCGCATCACTCAGTGTGAATGTTCTCTGTTTAGTCAGCATGTGGCTCCTGTGGTAAGATGCACATGTTTAATGCTTTCATGACTCATTCATATTTAAGAAGGCAAATAAATAAATACTAATTATGTAATTCACGTATCTATTTAAAGGAACAAGAGCAAAAAGGTGAAACCAAACCAAGAGGACAGAACTTACATGTCTCTACAGAAAATGGACACATCACCAGAGTATGATGTCATCATCCAGAATAAACATGGAAAAGTCAGGACAGCAAGGACTGTGGGTCCAAGGCTGTCAGAGCAAATAAGCCTGAGTATTCAATAGAAACAATCCAATTTTCAGGTTTCTGAAGCAGTAAACTGAGAGGAGATTACTAATATTGTGGGACATTGTAAACTAAAATCTGGTTCCTTCTGTACACAGATTGAGTTCACTATTTCATTAGTGCCAACATTTCTTAGAAATCCTGCATAAATAATAATTTATTTAGGTTGAACACATGTATTAAAAACTGCAGTCTGTTGTCAGATAGTGTGGTTTCAGGACAAATCTACATCTATCGCACTTCAAACATCATACGCTGAAACATCATTCAGTTACTCAGATCATTCATCTGTCTTTTGATTAGATTTATGGCCACATACTGTCTATAAGGGATTGGTATAATTTATTTAGGTCAACTGGATGGAGACACGAGAGCTCTTTCACTTAGCATCTAGCTTTCACCAGTAAGGATTTTTCTGCCCTCTGCTGGACAAGAGAGGATACTACAGCATGAAGTTAAACCTGTACAATCCTTTAAAGGGATAATTTGCAACGTTTTCATATTTTTAAATCATTCTCTTAAGCCAGTATGTGCTCAAACAACCCTTTACAGGGTTCATGAAAAGCCACTCAGACTCCACCACCCTCTGTGGCCAGAACACCACACTTGCAACTTCAGAGTTGCCGGTCCGGCCCCTGCTAGTGGGCGGAGCTGTGGAGTGGAGTGGAGCTGGCATGGTGGAGCCGGGGTCTGCTTCCAGCACATTTTCTGCATGTTCCTGATGGTTAACACAGCTGATTTGTGTGATTTAGTTAGAACCACTCCTGCAGAAACTAGTGAAGGCCGAGGAGACATTTCAGCTGTTAGATTAAGGTGTTAAAAAGGCAAACACAGCCTAATACACGTAGTACAATAGAAATACAGTTTTATTTTTTACCGTTTGTTCTTTGTCTAAGTAAACTTTTAATTTAATTACTTGTAATCTGTCATTTGATTTGATTGATGACCACATACTCTGTAAGTATTTTATCCTCTATAAGGGATTTACATGTTTTATGTAGGTCAACTGGATAGAAACAGGAGAACTCAGTTCTTTCTCATCAGGCTGTTCTGAGAACAGAAGACCCAGGGCACACTGGGGGGACTAGGTGTCTCGGCTGGACACGGAGAACCTGGACTGGGGAGAAGGGAGTCTGGGCCTTAAGCTGCTGCCTCCGCATTACTCGATCCTGGATCAGTGGAGGAAAATGAGTGAATGGATAGCTAAATTAATAAACAAATAAACAAATAAATTGCCAAGATGGCTAGAATCCAAGAGAAAGACTTCTCCCTGTCTCAAGAGACGTTGCTTGCTTTGAGTGACGTCACCAGTCGTTGGGGTCCTTTCTGTGGTAAATAAATGACAGAAGGAATTAGCCTAATGAGATCAACGTCTCTCACAAGGAAGGGGGGAGAGTGACTGGAAACAACTCAGTAGTTTTAAGGTCGACTCTCCACACATTCTAGTTAAAATAGCGTATTTTACACTTGCTAAAATTAGATTGCAACATAACGTCGCAGAGCATTGTGGGATGCAGTCTTAGACAAGAGTGTATTTATGGATATCTATGGGTCTGAGCTGCTCCACTTGTCTCAATGTACTATTTCACGTCCCGACCAAGCCCCCACAATGCGGGACATAAATTGAGTCCAATGCGGAAGTGAACTAAATTGCAGTTCCACCCTCATCCGCTGGGGGCTGGTGTCAGAAGTGAGCAAATCCTCATTGACTCCCATGTTAAAAATACCAATTTCACAGCAGAAATAAACATGTTTACAGCCTGTACATGTCATCGTCCACAAGCAACTCTGATCAATCAATGCAAGACGATCATTGAGCTGGGAAAGGGAGACAAAATAATTTAGAATAAAAAGAGATTAAAACAAATAAATTCCAATGAGAGAAGTATTAAACTATCTCTTTTCACGTGTCTGAGCAGCAGAACCTCCCTGAACCGTCTACAGGTGGTTCAGAATGCCTGTGTTCGGCCTCTGACCGAGTCCTCCAAACACACCCACATCACCCCGCTTCTCCTCCAGCTTCACTGGCTGCCAGTCAACTTCAGGTTTCATCTCAAGATCCTGGTTCTGGTCTATAGGGCCTTACATGGACAAGCACCATCTTACATTGGTGATCTTCTTAGTCCCTACACCCCCAGCAGGTCCCTGAGGTCCAGTGATCAAAGCCTACTGGTTGTGCAGCACCAGGCTAAAGACCAAAAGTGACAGATCATTTGCTGCTGTGGCCCCCAGACTCTGGAACGATCTCCCCCTGAGCCTGAGATCAGTGGGCTCAGTGGTCTCCTTTAAAAAGCAGCTGAAGACTCACCTGTTGCTGGCTTTGGTGTGACCTTCATCGCCACCCTCTCCTTATTCTGCTCTTATTCCGCCTTTCCCCGTGATCCACTGATTTTCCTCTTTCCTATTCATTTCCTTACATTATTATTATTTTTAATCACACATTTTATTTTTTTCTCACATATTTTTATTCATTTTCATTTTTTGTACTTTGTTTTCTTTTATTTGTGAAGCGTCTCGTGATTTTTGTCTTGAGAGGCGATATATAAAAGATGGTTGTTAGGAGGTTATGATCCAAGCCAGTCCAGAACAGCTTTGGAGATCACCACCAAGTAAGTCTGATAATTAAGGTGTTGTGATCAACAGTGTCCAAAGCTGCAGAAAGATCTAACAAAACAAAGATGGTGAACTCACTGGTGTCTGCAGCCATCATGATGTCACTGGAACAGGGGCGGCGCCAGGTGGTAGATTAGGGTTGCTACGGTAACAGCAGGAATAGGCCAAGCAACTACCAGCTTGAATGATTGAATGACTCTTTAAACCACTAAATTGGGACAGGCATCTTGTCTCAGACCCCAGCAAGACTGTCAGCTGGCCTGCTTACACTCCTGATCACAGTCACTCAGGTTATCTGACCAGCTGGTCCTGGATCTGCTGAAGAAGGAAGCACAGCGGACAGGACCTTCACTGCTGCTGCTCCAAAACCCTGGAACTCGTTACCAGAGAATATTGGAAAAACCTTCTTTCTGCAAACTCCCCAAAAAGTTTGAGTTATTTCAATTTTGTTCACTTTTAGTGTCTTTGACGTGTTTTATTGTGTTTTTATCGTTAAGTGTGTTTCAAATAAAGCTGGCTTTGCTTTGCTTGGTTGCTCAAGAAGCCTTTTTATCACACTTCATACAAGACTCCACAGGGTTAAAATAAGCATGAAAAAATAAGTAGTTTCTTCTAGACCGTAAAAAAAAGCACACAGCAGCTTATCTGAAACATGAAGTAGTGAACTTGTTATGTACAGGAAAGAAAATGTTTATTTGCAGAGATCGGTAGCGACATCACGGTTCTACGGAAGTCTGCAAGGACACATTTTCTTCTGCAGCATTGTGGTAAAAATAACACAACGATGCAGAAGTAAGTCACCAAAGACAGCATGTTGTTAAAATGGAGAAATGCTGATGAGGATAAAATGTTTTCTGTTATTTAAACATCTATCATTTATCATCTCTTCATAGCTTCATCTGAGATTTCTAGATTTTTGTCAAGATGTCAGAAAAATCCTTCAGTTCTCTTCAAGTGTCCTTCAGTGGCTCTGAAACTAGGCAACAAGAAAAACTGTCAAATAGGAAAGCACAAAAAAACGAAGGAACTAAAATAAAGCGAGTGCACAAAAACGAGACTTTATTTTAAGTTCCCTTTAGTCAAAGTTTCACATCTAAAGTCAGACATCAGGAGAAACCTTCAAACTAAATGTTTGTGTTTATTAAATAATTCATAAATGCTAATATTTTAGTGTTTCTTATAAAACTGTTATTTATCTACGTCATCAGTCTCATTAGAGGATTATTTATGTTTAGAGGAGGAGTCAAAACTTCCTGAGTTCATGATGCATAAAAAAAGTAAGAAAAAGTAAGAAGGGCTTCAGACAGACGAGAAACCGACGGCGAACGAGGCAAGAGGTAAAAAAGGCTTCATACTTGGATGAAAAAAATCATTTCACTCTGAAATTGTAAAATTATAATGATGTACCACGCACCCCACTACTAATAGTTAATGTTCTACTTCTGATCATGATAGAAGACACGGCACCTGAATCTTAGCAGCAGGAAATGTGACTTAAATTCAAACTGATTCACTCAAATCTTCTGTTGAGATGTAAAGATGCTTTTGTTCATATTTGTTGTTGTTTATGAAGAGATGTTGATCAATAGAATGACTTAAACTCAAAGTCACAGAGCCAAGATGAGCTGATCATGTAAAAACAGACAAAAAGAGTTTATAAAATACTAAATTTGATGAAACATGATGAAATATTGTTAATTCTGTCTTATTTTTACTTCGTCTGCTGCCGGGACGTTTGTCCTGAGAAGGAGTAACTGAAGGTTTCAGTCATCAGATCAGGATGTTTGATCTCATCTGGGTCACCCTGTTCATGTCTGTGAGAGGCAGCGATGCTGATCCAGGTACCGTTTGAGTCTTTTACTTTGTTAACATGTTCTGCTGCAAAAATGGAGCAAAACAGATATTTTGATATTTTCTTATCAGTGACTTCTAGTTTTTATTTCATTTTGTAAATAATGATTTTTACTAGTTATTTGAAATGTAATTCAATTATGAAAAAAAGTTATCTTGCACTAAATGTATTTTAGTCTGTTTTTGAAACGGAGGAACCTTCCACTGACACGATTTCAGTTCAGCCTTCTAGTGTGTATATTTGTTTGTGAAAACCTTTCTAAAATCTAAAAACTGTTTCCTGCTTTGTCTTCTTCATTAACAGCTCAACCAAACGGGATGAGAGAACACTGCCAACAGGGTGGATACTGTGTCCGTTTAAATGATGGAGTTGTAACAGCAGAGGCTGGACTCTGTGTTGAGATACCATGTTCCTTCACATCTCTCTTTGATCCCGAGATGATCATTTCGTTTAAATGTGACCCATCCCAAGGTGATTGGATGAAGTGCCCAGTTGCTTTTAACTCCAGCCTGACCAGTAAAAATGGACGAGTGTCTCTGTTGGAGTCTGACATCAGTAAGAAGAACTGCAGCATCAGGATCAATAACCTCATAGATTCTGATTCTGGATCATATCTGCTCAGAGTGGAAGGACGTGGACCAGGACATAAATATACATATACAGTTGCTAAAACAACTCTTTCTTTAACAGGTAGGAAAGTTAAGTTACAGCTCTCTTAAATAATTTATAGTGCTTTATACCAGGGGCTTAGACCTAGGTAACGCAAAATATAACTTGTTACTTTTGTATGGCAACCTGTGAGATTCTCATTACATGTTGAAAAACTTCTACTTGGTTTGAAATATTTTTGGCCGAATTCATCAGATTCCACTTATGATCCATGTTTCACCAGCTCTAAAGCAGAAACCCACTCTGGTGGTTCCTCCACTGACTGAGGGACAGCAGACCACACTGACCTGCACCGCTCCTGGTCTCTGCTCTGGATCTCCTCCTAACATCACCTGGAGTTGGAGAGGAGAAGAAGAGGAGGACTTTACCATCACAGGAAACATCACTGGTTTCCACACTGAGAATCTAACTGATTTCACCCAGAGACACAGCTCCACTCTGACCTTTAACCCCTCAGCTGAACACCACGGCACCAACATCACCTGTAAGATCAGCTTCACAGGTGACACAACCACAGAGGAGACCGTGACTCTGAGTGTGACCTGTGAGTAACGTAATGAATAATAAAAGTTTGACATTTATATATTTTCTGTGTTTTTGGAAACCACGATTAATATTGATGAAGCTAAACAAATTCTTTGCTCATCTTATTGTCATAGATCTGAAGAAAGTTATAATCAGTGGAAATCCCAAAGTGAAGGAGGGCGAGACTCTGAATCTGACCTGTAGTGTTGACAGCTTCCCTCCTTCAGACATCACCTGGACTAAATCTGGAAGACATCGTCATCTGAAGAAGCAGGATTATAAAAGATCTCAGCAGGACAGACGTGGGATTGGTTTGTTCTCCATCAGTAATGTTACAGCAGGACAAGCTGGACTCTATGTCTGCACAGCAGAACATAGGAGCAACACCACGAGAAAAAGAGTCAATGTAACAGTGATATGTACGCATGTTGTCATTTATTATTTTAGTAATAGATTTAATTAAACACACCACCTGAGATATTTTAACATTCTCTACAGACAAAAGAAGCCTTCAGATAACTGGAAATCCATCCATCATAAAGGGAGAAGATCTGAATCTGACCTGCAGCGTTGAAAGTTTCCCTCCGTCACTCATCAAGTGGACCAAGCATTCAGAAAACAAAGTTTATGTCCAAACTGACTCTGGATCAGCTTCACTTCTCATCCCAAATGTAACAACAGAAGATTCTGGACGGTACATCTGCACAGCAGAACATCTGGATGAGAAAGTCTCTGTAGAAGCTGATGTAACTGTGACTTGTAAGTAAAACCCTCTAAACACGTGATGCTCAGACTCATAGGATCGTATTTTAAGTTTGTTTCTGTTTTCAGGGTTTTCAGATATCCTAAAAGGTTCTGGATGTGTTCTCCAGTCCGAGGTTCTGACCTGTGTGTGTGTCAGTGAGGGGTTTCCTTTACCCACCATCAGATGGTCTCTGCTGAAGAACCACACTGAGTACTCTGTCACTACCAAGGTGACAAACCACACAGTCAACAGCAGCATTACCATCCGTCACCATGGCAACATCAGTGTTGAGTGTTTCAGCAGCAACGGGGTTGGAGAAGCAACAGAAAACCTCACAATCACAGACAACTCACCTGATGAAGGTACATTTTCATAATAATACAATAATAAAACTTCTGCTTCTCACCATCATACCAAATACGGCAGCAACAGAATTCACTTCTGCTACTGTTCACTACTGCTTTAACACTTTTGTTACTTCTTACCCCCCCCCCCCCCACCCGCTAGCCGTTCAGCCCGTTTCCTGTCCAATGATCAGCCTGGATGCCATCATTGCTTTTATCAGTGGTGTAGTTCTGTCAGCTATCATTTGTTTTTGGGTCGTAAAATGCTGCAGGTATTCTCTTTTATTCACTAAACACTTTGAAACTCTTTGTTACGAACGACAACTATGCATATGATCTGTTTCTGCATGAATGCACTTCCCCTCAGGCTAAAACGTGTCGCTGAAAATCTGAATGAGGCTGTGGAGATGGTCACAACAGATCGTCCATTGGTAAATATGTTTACTCAACTAAAGGTGATAATGGTAAATAAAATCAGACCTAATGTTAAAATGAAACATAAAGTGTTGGAATTATGTGATATTTTTATCAGTTTTTCATCGTACTTTTTTTCTCTGTTTGCACAATTCTCTTTATTTCAAGCAGTAGAAAAAATACAGATTTCGATTTTCTTACTTTGTATTTGAACTCAACTGTGATTTGCCCAGAGCTCGTACAAGCTCGGGATGTTTAAGGGCTGCAGTGGTTGATAATACTGCATGAACATCAGGGGCAGTTCCACTGGATTGGCAGAAGGGGTGGTGGTCCCCCTATTTAAAAAGGGGCCTGCAGGGTGTGTTCCAACTACAGTGGGATCACACATCTGAGCCTCCCTGGTAAAGTTTATTCGAGGGTTCAAGAGTCCAACCTCAGATTCAGAAGGAACAATGTGACTTCCTTCCTTGCCATGGTGCATTGGACCAGCTCTATACCCTTAGCAGGGTGCTGGAGGGCATATTGGAGTTTGCACGACCGACTCTTCATGTGTTTTGTGGATTTGGAGAAGGTGATTGACCGTGTCCCTTGGCATGTCCTGTGGAGGGTACTCAGGGAGCATGAGGTACCGGATAGGTCCTGCATGATAGAAACCAGAGCTTGGTCCACATTGGTGACAGTAAGTCCAACTTGTTTCCAACAAGGGTTGAACTCCACCAAGGCTGCCCTCTTTCACCATTTCTGTTCATGATAAATGACCCACACTTGTGTAGAGCCTTTCAGGGTCAGATGACTCCAAAGCTCTTCACACTACAGTGTATCATTCATCCATTCACACACATTCACACACTGATGATGATGAGCTGCCCTGGGGCTCAATGACAGAGGTGAGACTGCCGAGCACAGGTGCCGCCGGTCTCTCTGACCACCATCAGAAGGAAAGGTGAGTGAAGTGTCTTGCCCAAGGACACAATAGCAGAACTCTCTGCTGGGAGCCAGAGTCGATTCTACAACCCTCCGATTACTGGTTAACCTGCTCTACATAACTTTTATGGACAGGATTTCTTGGTGCAGCCAAGGTTTTGAGGTGATTTGAGTCTCTGTTTGCAGATGATATGGTCCTGTTTGCTTCATCAGATCAGGATCTCCAGCACTTGCTGGAGCGGTTTGATGTTGAGTGTGAAATATCAGGGATGAAAATCTCACTTTTAAATCTGAGACCACGGCATGATGGGACCACCACCATGTTCTTCTGTTGGTAGCAGGTGTTTTCCTTGGAATGCTGTGTACTTTTTTTCCATGCATAACACCCCTTCTTATGCCCAAATAACACATTTTCGTTTCATCAGTCCACAGCACCTTATTCCAAAATGAAGCTGGCTTGTCCAAACGTGCTTTAGCAAACCTCAGGCAGCTCTGTTTGTGCTGTGGGCAAAGAAAAGTCTTCCTCTGCATCTCTCCCACATACAGCATCTCCTTGTGTAAAGTGGCGCTAGTTGAACGATGCACAGAGAGTCCATCTGCAGCAAGAGTCTTTTTTCTAGGTCTTTGGTGCTGGTCTGTGGGTCGACTCTGACTATTTTCACTATTATTTGCTTCTGTTTATGCGAGATTTTTCTGGTCTGCCACTTCAAGCCTTAACTTGAACTGTGCCTGTGACCTTTCATTTATTCAATATGTTCCTAACTGTGGAAACAGATGAAATATCTTAGCTTCAACACACTTGAATGGTTGATTCACCTAACTAAGTCATTCAGCTTTGCAGATGCCTCCTACTGATTAAAATCAGGCGTGTTGAAACAGGGGAAAGAAATTAAAACATGCTGAATAGGAGTACTCCAGGACCAAGACTGCCTATCCCTGCTCTAAACAATGATTTGCATCATTATACAGAACAGCAGCTATTTAAAAAAATCTTTATTTTGTTATTTGGTTTATTATAATCGTTGTGTGGCTCAAACCTTTTACCTTCAATTTAACAGAACCACGACGGCCGAGTAGCAGCTGAGAATGGAACTGCAGCCCCTGGACTCACCGGTGCTCCAAATGAACCGGAGTACGCAAGCATCGATTTCTCTCTCTTGAGGCCTAGAGCTGCAGCAAAGAGGCAGAAGAACGCCGAGACAGAATACGCTGAAGTTAAGATAAAAAAAGAAGGTGGAATATGAGGCTAAGAAGGTGCTGATCGAGGAGGAGAAGGAGACAAAAGACTACCAAGTCATTGATGATTCCAGGGAGGAAGTGTACTCCAAAGTGAATAAATCAGTGGATGGAATCTGAGGACCATGATGGATTTTGTAGATGCCTAAAGGCTTTTGTAAAATATCCAGCCACATGTGCTTGATTTGGTTCCTTTTTCAACTGTGATGTTTTTATATAAATAGCTCTCTCTACTGCTCAGCAGAAACAAGTGCACGCAAATCTTAAATGTTTTTGTGCAACCTGCCAAACTCTTTTATAACTTTTATTTTGTTCATATTTTTAACCTGTTCTGTGACTTTTAACCTTTAAATATGATGTAGCTGGTGTTGAAATGCTTCCCCTCTGGTGGTCTTCTTTAGCCTTTGTTTTAAATTTAGTGGGTTTGCTTTTAAACAAGGTGATTAAGTAATTCATTGCAATTCTGTGGTAATAAATAACAAAGCTGCATTTTAAATTTCCTTCGGCAGATTTCATGACTGCGTGGAGCCCCTTTTTGCTTCGTGTTACAAAGAGGAAGGCTGCACAACCTCCAAGGCCATTGCACTGGTTCGCAGGGTTTTGCAAGGTTTTCTGGTCTGTTGCGTAGTAGCTTTTGCCTCTTCTCGCTGATGGTGAAGATGAAAAGATGCTAAATATACTGTTTCATTTTTTGTATCAAGTAAGCTACAAATGAATAAGTAAAGCGTGAAAATTAGCTAGCACTTCCCCCTGCACTAAAATCATCCTGGATGTAAATGTTAATAAAACTAGAATTAAAAAAAAGACAAAGCAGAACGGCAGTCTTTCAGGGAGGAGTGTTATTCAGAATTGTGACGACTTCCTGGAACTTGATGTTGTGCAAAGATAGAATGGAAAAATAAGGAAGGAAGAGAAAGCTTAGAGAAGATTGTGCTGTAAGGAGAAAAGAACACAGACGAGGTAAAAAAAACTTTTCCTTAGTTTATTTTATTTTTTATTAACTACTGATTAAAATCTTTGTGTTTTGCATGTTGTCACCAGATGAGGTAACTTAAATGTGCTTTTAATCCTAATTATTTGTTCATCAATGTAATGAAGGTAACATAAGGTTGGGTTATGATCTAGAACAGTCTGATGATGTTGTTAGGTCGTTCTACAGTTTAAAGTCGAAAAAAAGGTAAAATAGTTTTGGTTAAACCAATCGTTACAGAAACTTTCCACATCCTGTATTAAACACATTCAAGTTTGGACTTTCCACTAATCCTGTTTCTGCTTTTTCCTACATCCCCTTCTCTGAAATGTGAATTTCTCTTTGTTTGATGCAGAGATAAAAAGTTTGGACATTAAATAAAAATGTTTGTTCTCATCTGGATGACTCTGCTTTGCTCTGTGAGAGGCATCACCGCTAACTCAGGTATGACAGGAGCTTTCTTGTTCTTAATACTACAGATTCTTAATGACTTATTTCATAACAATTAAGTGGGTTTTCATATTTAAAGGCATTTACTCTCACAAACAGATTTCATAATAAACTTATTTTCATTTGGCATAAATATTTTGTACTAAAAATATTTCCTTTAATGTTTGAATATCTGTGATGTAAACTCACAAACAGCTGATCTGAAACAGAAATGTTCCAGTGTGATTATTCCAAAAATATTAACTATTATTTTGTCTTTTTTTATTAACAGAAGCATCAGTAAGAAGAACTTGGCACTGTCAGTCAGACTACTGTGTTAATTTTTATGAGAACATTACCGCAGAGGCAGGACTCTGTGTTGAGATCTCATGTTCGTTCATTACCAGTTCTTATTTCAAACCTACAAATCTAGTCTGGTACAAATGTGAGTCATCTAGAAGCAAATGTGGAGATTCTGATATAATACTTCACACCAACAACGAAAACAAGGTTCAGTCTAGATTTAGAGGACGAGTCTCCCTGCTGGAGCCCAAATTGCATCATGGGAACTGCAGCATCATCATCAGCAACCTCCAGGAGTCTGATTCTGGATCATATCAGCTCAGAGTTAATGGTTACGTCTATGGGAGGGGAACTGGATTTACATACAACACGAGGACAACAGTTCATGTTAGAGGTATGGAAAGCCATTATGTTTATGTTGTAATGTAAGGAGATTGGGGGTTAAATCATGAGCAATAAGATGTGATGATTCTATATAAATGTTCTTTGTTTATTCAGGGACCATAAACACACTTCGTATTAATTCAGACAGAGTCAAGTATATAATTAAAACTAAACTTTATTTTCTAATTTCTAATTATAATACATGACAAGATATGAAGTATGATGTGTGATGAGTGTGATGGAATGTGATGTAAAGTAAATGTATATCAGAACCTTTGTATCTGGAAGAAACTGTGAGTTCTGGGTGTAAAAGAATTTAGTCTGCTATAAACTAGAGAGTTGATTATTAATAAAACGGCACCAGACACCAGTATGCAGGTCTACGATACCCTTGCATGGGTTGCTCCCGGCGGTCCGGAGGGTTGCGGTCAGAGTGGTGAGGTCACCGACTGGACGTCGAAACCACAATACTCAAGGGATTAGTAGCTTCCTCTGAGTTCAGCTTCCCCGGCCATGAGATGCAAACCGGAGTCTGCAGATTAGGTGTGATGTTAACTTTAACCTTGTGTCACATGTGTGTGAGAGTGTGGTTGATTAACTTGTCACGTCAAGTACACTGATAATAAGATAAATGGATCATTTGCAAGAACAATATTCATTTCAGCTTAATAGACTTAGCACAGATTATTCAAACATTTCATTTAACCCCTTGTTCATACTTATATGATTATTTATGTATTTCATTTCATCGTTCAGTATTCATTATTATAAAAGTTCACTTTTATTCTGTGAGAAATCCAGCAGTCTGAGATAAGGGAAAAGCTATTGATTGGGGAAGAACACTTTGTTGACAATCTCGTGTCCTGGAATGTCAACAAGCACTGAAGAATCTTTCTTGGTTGAGAAGATTAGAAAACACACAGAAGTAGATTTATTCCTGTGGATTAAAGGGTCACCATGTAGGTCAAAATATAGATGAAAATTGACCCTTTCTGGACGTTAAAATGATTATGATCTCTAGGGTGAGAAAATGATGTTTGTAATTAAAAATAAGTCAGAAACATCACCCAGTTCCACCTATGACCCATGTTTCATCAGCTCTACAGCAGAAACCCACTCTGGTGGTTCCTCCACTGACTGAGGGACAGCAGACCACACTGACCTGCACCGCTCCTGGTCTCTGCCCTGGATCTCCTCCTAACATCACCTGGAGGTGGAGAGGAGAAGAAGAGGAGGACTTTAACATCACAGGAAACATCACTGCTGTCACCCAGACACACAGCTCCACTCTGACCTTTAACCCCTCAGCTGAACACCACGGCACCAACATCACCTGTAAGATCAGCTTCACAGGTGACACAACCACAGAGGAGACCGTGACTCTGAATGTGACCTGTGAGTATAATTTTCTTCTTTATAGATTATTGTTACAAGTTCTCATCAAACAGCATCCAGATGGAGAATAGGGACAGGTCATCTCTAAACCTGCCACAGGCAGTTCCATACATCTCTACTGCCCTTAAGTACCTTTATCCTAAACCTGCCAAATTCATTCATTCATTTATGAAGCATCTTCCCACCACCAGTCAAGGCAGCCCACGATATAATACAGACAATAGTTAAAAGAGCAATAAAACAGGAAAAGAACAGACCAAGAACAAAATCCATCCATTGTCTGAACCCGCTTTGTCAACGTAGGGTCGCGGGGGGCTGGTGCCTATCTCCAGCGGTCAATGGGCAATCAGGTGGGGTACACCATGGACAGAGAGCCAGTCTATCACAGAGACACACAGGACAAACAATCACACACACACACACTCACACACACACACACACGCACGCACGCGCGCGCACGCACACACACACACACACACACACACACACACACAGACACACACACCTAGAGACAATTTAGACAGACCAATCAACCTAACAGTCATGTTTTTGGACTGTGGGAGGAAGCCGGAGTACCCGGAGAGAACCCACGCATGCACAGGGAGAACATGCAAACTCCATGCAGAAAGATCCCAGGCTGGGAAGCGAACCCAGGACCTTCTTTCTGCAAGGCAACAGCTCAAGTACTAAATCATCCTATTAAATTACTCTTAAAATCCAGTTTAAAGAACTGTCAACAGTTTAAAACACATACACAAAAAAACAAACAAAAAGAACAATAAAAATCAGACAACATGAGACACTAAATACATACTTCTATGACATCATAGTATGTCATCAGTTTAGCTCTGAAAGACCACAAGGATGTTGCTTGTCTAGTTGTGCGTGGCAGGCGGGTCCACAGCTTTGGTAGCCTAGTGAACCAGACCAAATTCTTGCTTTGCAAAGTTTGGTCTAGGCATGCTCCATTGGAACCTCCGCAGCTCCTACCAGAACTCTGGCTAGCCAATCACAGCTCTCTAGAGGGGTTTCAAACACATAAAGAGCTGTGATTGGTCCATAATGCTGGGCCAATCATAGTGCTCTATCTGCTTAGTGAACAAATCAGGGCACTCTATATGCCTGGTGGGTGGGATGATGCAACAGAGTGAAACAAGAGTATGTCACATTCATTGTCCAGTGGAATGTGGAGATCCTTTGAAAGACAACGTAGAACCCGCCCCACAACCGAGAGCCGTCAATGGAGCGTGGCCAGACTAAATAATACATTTATTTAGTCTGGCATGCCAGGCCACAGCTTTGGGGCTACGATTAGTCTCTATCTCCTTGATATTTGCACTCAGACCTTGGGAAAACCAGAAGATCAGCAGCAGCAGAGAGAAGAGACCTTGCGCGTACACAATTCTCCAAAAGAGATGAAAGGTAGGGGGACAATGATTGGAACATAAATAAGTACCATGACTTCTACACGGTACCTGTAGCGCAGTTAAACCTGGAGAAATGCTCTTGAATTTTATCACCCCTGAGATAAACCTTGCTGCAAGTCTGGACCATCTGGAGCCTCGAGAGAGTAGCAGCAGCCCGACATATAGGGAGTTACGATAGTCGACTCCGGGTATCCAGTCCTATTCATCTATACTGCACTATAGTGGATGATCTACAGATGACAACAGCTATTTTTATTACAAAGTTACAATAATATTCACATGGAACTGCAGCCTGAAGATAAAAAGGGTTAGTAGTCCTTTTCCATAAGGCTTCTTATACATGACTTTTATTTTTATAGATGTAAAGGAGCTTAGAGTAGATGGGGACACCAGTGTGAAGGAGGGGGAGACTCTGAATCTGACCTGCAGCGTTGAAAGTTTCCCTGCGTCAGTCATCACGTGGACTAAAGATGAGACAGGAAACCATTTCCAGAACACGAAAGAAGACGGAATCAGCTCTCTTTCCATCTCCAACGTGACCAGGGACGTTTCAGGCCTTTACATCTGCACAGCAGCACATGTGCACCACACTTTGACAAAGAAGATAAATGTAACAGTCACATGTGAGTACACAGTACTTAAAGGTTCTGACAGGTTAAAATAAGGAATTGTGTTAATGTCTTGATCTAATAATCATGTGTAGAAAGCATGCAGTTTAAATTTTTACATTAAAGTGAAAACGTGACTGTCGCAGCAGTAACTTTCATCATTTTCCACCATTTACGCATAGTTTTCTGTTTTCTGTCACATTCAACAGAATCTTTTAGCCCGCAGTTGTAATTTTAAGATAAAGTACAAGCTAAAACCCGCCATGTCCTCCACAGATAGAGAACCTCGGGTTACAGGAGAGACGACAGTTAAGGAGGGGAAGGATCTGAATCTGACCTGCAGCGTTGAAAGTTTCTCTCCGCCACTCATCAAGTGGACCAAACATTCAGAAAATAAAGTTTATGTCCAAACTGACTCCGGATCAGCTTCACTTCTCATCCCAAATGTAAAAACAGAACATGCTGGAAGGTACATCTGTACAGTAGAACGTCTGGATGAGAAAGTCTCCGTAGAAGCTGAAGTAACTGTGACTTGTAAGTAAACCCCTCTAACACGTGATGTTTAGACTCAAACTTCATCCATGACGTATTATAAGGTCATTTCTGTGTTTTCAGGGTTTTCAGATATCCTAAAAGGTTCTGGATGTGTTCTCCAGTCCGAGGTTCTGACCTGTGTGTGTGTCAGTGAGGGGTTTCCTTTACCCACCATCAGATGGTCTCTGCTGAAGAACCACACTGAGTACTCTGTCACTACCAAGGTGTCAAACCACACAGTCAACAGCAGCGTTACCATCAGTCGCCATGGCAACATCAGCGTTGAGTGTTTCAGCAGCAACGGGGTTGGAGAAGCAACAGAAAACCTCATAATCCAGCAAGTCACCTCTGAAAATGCAAAAGGTTAATCCCTTTTTCTGTGGTCACATGACTCAAGTCGTGCATTTTATTTATTTATTTATTTGTAATGTACATGTCGTGGTATTAATTTATATTTTCTCACTCCTAATTGTAGATCAGCTCCAAAATTCCTTAGACCTGAATGTTATTATAGCCTTTCTGATTGGGGTTTCCCTTTCTGCTGCCATCTTCTGTGCGGCAATGAAATGTTGCAGGTAAGCTAAAGTGCTTTTTAGAGAATAACGCATTTAAATCTGTTTTAATATGTAAAAACATACTTTACTGCAGAAAAAAAAAGAAGAATCCTGAAAATATGGAGACAACTATGGAGATGATGGCCGGTCAACAGGATCCACCGGTACCGGTTTCTGATAAATTTACTTCTCTGAACAATATTAAGACTGATGCCACTCATAAGTGCACAGGCAGAAATGTGTGCAGGACGTTAGGTTGATTAATTCACTCAGCCTTCTAAAAACTATGCACATTTCAGAAGACTGTTATTTTTGGATGTGTGAACCAAAGTGTGATAACATCTGTTGAATGAGTTCACATTTTAGCCGTAAAAAGGGGAACATTTCGAAATCGATGAAACAACAGCATGACGTGCAATGGCAGAAAACAGATCCGCTTCAAAAGACATAATCTTAACAATCAGTAAGGATTCAGAGCTGCAGCAGGTGCTTGACATCCGATGGTAAATCTTGGGTCAGATGATGTAAACAGATACTACTCAGAACGCAAAACAGAGTGAGAATAATGGTCAGTAAGAATGAAGCATAAAAAAATATGTGAGTTGAGTCATTTACTTCAGTAAAATGTTCGTTATGTGCATAAAAATATTGCTGAGAGCTGAAAGTAGCAGTTTGCACTATGAAGTACTTTTTAAGTCAAGTTAAGCTAAACTCTCATTAGTTGTCACAATGGTGTGTGTGTGTGTGTGTGTGTGTGTGTGTGTGTGTGTGTGTGTGTGTGTGTGTGTGTGTGTGTGTGCGCGCACGTGTGTGTGTGTGTGCATGTGTGTGTGTGTGTGTGTGCGTGTGTGTGTGTGTGTGCGCGCGTGTGCGTGTGCGTGTGCGTGTGCGTGTGCGTGTGTGTGTGTGTGTGTGTGTGTGTGTGTGTGTGTGTGTGTGTGTGTGTGTGTGTGTGTGTGTGTGTCGCCACGCTCGGGAACCATTTGGTGGTTTAACCTAGCCTGGCCTGCCAGACTCGTCCTCTGTTTAATTCTGCACAAAGAGTCTAGTAACACAGAGGCAGAGAGGCACATGAGGGGCGGGACTAGCCAACTAAAAAATAACCAATCAGAAAAAAGACGGAAACGCCGACTGTGCCGCGTGACGCTGTCATTATTTAGCTGTAGTAAAAAATAGCGTCGTAATAGCATCTTTCTTTAGAAGAAAGGCTTTTAGCGCTTCTACTTGTTGTGGTTTTAAAGACGTGTCCCAGTCATTTAGACCAGAGGAAAGAGCCACAGCAAACTCCCGCTTCGGTCGCCATGTTAATAACAAACTCGGCGTTGTGGTGTGTGACGTACGCTGCTCAGCGCTGATTGGCTCGGTTAGAATTCTCAGGGGGTGGGGTTATTTGACTAGGAGAGTTCCCAGACCCGTTCTCTGTGCAGAATTAAACAGAGGAGGAGTCTGGCAGGCTGGGTGTCAACCGGGGAGGCATTGGGTCCCATTTTAAAAGTCTTTAGTATGACCCGACCGTGGATTTGAACCCACGATCTCTTGATCTCAGCGTGGACACTCACACCACTAGGCCACTGAGCTGGTTTAGCATTTTTTTAAGCTGACAGTTAAAGATGAACATCCGTCCTCCTTTTTGCTTCTCCACAATGAAGATGGATAAAAATATCTTACATTTTGAGCTTTATAACATTGAAACTGTATTTAGATGTGGCTTAAACTGGCATTCTCTGGGTCAGCAAGAGGCCCGGCATCAATTCTGGACGAGTTTAAGGGTTTTGTTCATGAGTGAAAGAAGGAGACGGCTTGAATCAGTCTGTTATAAAGAGGCCAAGATTTAGATTTACGTTCTAGCCCTGAACCTTGTTCACGAGTATTGCATAATGAGCAAAAGCCCAACATCACAGGCACATGGCAGCCGACGTGCTTTTCCTCTGCATGGTGCAGCCTTAGGAATAGGGTTAGGAGTTTGGGTATTTTGGAAAAACTTGGAATTGAGCTGTTGCTCTTCCACTTAAGAGCCAGTAGAGGCTTGTTAGGCGGTTCCCTGGAGGTATCCAAGAGGACGTGTTCTGGACATGTCCTTCCAAGAGGACACCCCAAGGCCAACCCACGACAGGTCTTGACTAGAAGCTAAGGAAAGGATGGTTTAGCGATGCGTACATTAGCGTATGATTATCAAACCAATTAAAATGTGGGTTCAATACGTTCTGTGGATCTTGATTGAGTTAACTGTCTAATGTTTTTTTTTTTTGTACATGGTAGATTTATGATGATCAAGCAGTTTATGGAAACAACATCCACATCCAAGCAGGAACCGAGAATCAAGCTGTGGCTGCAGAGAAAAGTGCTCCTGAACCCAACCGTTGCCCCAGAGACGTGGAGTACGCCAACATCGATTTCTCCAAGCTGAAGAAAAGAAGTTGCAGGAAGGAGCGAGAGGCCACCATGACGGAATATGCAGAAATTAAGACGGGGGTGAAAGAGCAAAGACACGCCAGCAATAAAGAAGACGCTGAGATGTTGGGAAGTGAAGAGGTGGAGCTGGTGACGGACGACGATAACGGCATAAAACAATGTGTCTCAGAGGAGCAGGAAGCTCAAGTGGAGGCTCTTTACTCCACTGTGAAGGATGTTATGGAAATATGAGGGCTGAGCTGCATTTTGCTGGATGGCTTTTGGGATCGGATCAGATTAGATTATTATTCTGTGACAAACTAAATCTATCACGGTCTAAAATCAAAACCGGCCAGAAGAACAATGAAATACATGTTTCATGTATAAATGTTACAAATCTAGTCATTTCTTTGTGGGCTGGAACTAGAACAGTGTTTTTCTTCAGTGTTTTTAATATTCTCAGTAATCTAGATGTGGATTTAACTCTAATGTAGCCCTCCTGAGACCAGCTGCGAGAACGCATTCGCTCCTGTGTTGCATCTAAAATGATCCATTTGGAAGGGGGCTTGCAGGTAAAATGCCTCTATGACACACCACTTTTGCATCTGGTGAAAAGTAGGGAAAAGTCTCTGTGAGCTTGAAGTTAAAGGAGACATATTATGCAAAACTCACATTTTTTATCATTTGGCGCTGCCATGTGGGTTTTTACTGTCGAATAGTGTGCCTTACATGAGCTGTTTCAAAATGTCCTAGTTTGTGATGTCACAAACAGGGAAATTTACATAAAACCCCTCCTCACCTCTCCAGGATGGAGGAGCAGCGGCTCTACTCCAAGCCCCTCCTAGGTATCAGAGCTTCTCAGCTTATAGCAGCCTAAGCCTGGGGTAGGTGGGCGTGGCCAGCTTCAGCTTGATTTCTTGAGCACTGAAACGGCTCATTCTGAAAGATACTAAAAAGTTAAAAATAAAGCTACTGGATTTGCTTTATGTGAGAAATGTTTTCTGCAAAGAAATTTATGTTTTGTATTAAGTATTATTATCTTTTTAAGTCAGTTTTTTTCCTTATTTAGCACAGTGTAGTAATTTGGAAGACCAAAACACAGAACGAACAAATATAATGTATTAGTTTAGCTTAATTGTGTGAGTCATTTACATGCCATTTTCACTAGCTGTCTCTGTTTAAACAGTGACTTTCCCCCAACAGACGCACTAACATCACTCCTGGGGCGTTGGCAAAAGTGTCCCTGAACTGCAGCTAAACAGCCAATCGTGTTTGGTTTCTATGAAAACTTTGAGATTTTCTGGAGGATCGGCAAGAGCGTATTTTTTTTTTTGTTTTTGTTTTTTTGTTATTTAAGTATTTTTATTATGTTTTCCAAATATTTACATACAAACAAAACACCAAAATACAAACAAAATACCAAAATAACCCTCCCCCTTACAGCACAAGCTAGCTCAAAACCACACACAACCACAATTCATAATAATTTCAAAACATGCTGTCCAACAACTTTTATATCTTTTTACCAATAAAAAACAAAAAATCATTCCAGGTTTCAAAATATGAGTCTTTTTTCCCTTCATTTTAGCAATTAATAATTCATAAGATGCAATCTCTGTCATGTTATTATCCAGTCTCTGTAAACAGGTGCCTCAAAACTTTTCCATTTACGCAGTATGACTCTAGCTGCTGAAATAAAACCTGTAAGAGCCAGGGCCCCTGCCGTTGTAGACATGTTCGGTACACACGACAAGTCTCCTAATAAACAAAGTCGAGCAGTTTCCGGTAGCGGTATATCCAACCACTCTTGCATTGTATTCAATATTTTTTTTCCAAAAAGGTTGAACAACATAGCATGACCACAAAGAATGAATAAAAGTACCTTCCTGCCTTTTACACTTCCGGCATCAGCGTAGTTAATGTCTCAGAGGAGCAGGGGAATAGGCATTTGCTACAGGAAATAGCATGCTAGAAGGAATTGGATCACTTTTTTTCTTTCATGTACTCCTTTGTTGATTTGTACAGATCCAGCTCAAATCATGCAATAAAATGTTTTTATTTGTTCTCATTTTACATGATTATAATGTTTAATAGAACTGGATACGTTGTTTGATATTTGTGTGGCGTTATTGCCACCTTCTGGTAGAACTGGGTATTGATTTTTGTGTTGCACACTGGATAAACGTTGGAGACGAAAATCTCAGCCTACAAAACAATCTTGGGAGTCCTAAGGTTGTCCTAAGTTATGACAACAAAGTGTGGATAAGAACAAAAAAAGGACATTATGGACAGCAGCTGGTCTTAAATGTTTTGTAGAGTGTTCCTGTCATACTTGTGTATTTCATTTGAATATTATTAAAGCCTAACTGCTCATTTGAAGGAAGCAAATGAATGATTATTAATGTGAAAACTTATAAAGAACAAAACCCCCGCCAACTGCCACTGTTATCAGGGTTTAGCTGGTTTAATTATTTTAATGTCACACATCGTATGGAGGGAAACCTGTCATTTGATCATGTCCATCCAGTTCCTTGGAAGGGATCCAAAGGCCCTCCTTATCAGCTGTCCGAACCATCTCATCTGTCTTCTTTGGATGTGAAGAAGTAGCAACGATTTTTCTCTGTGCTCCCCTTCAATAGCCAAGATCCTCTCCCTTTCACTGATGATGACTCTAGCTGCTTCACAGAGGAAGCTGATTGCAGCCACTTGTCTCAGTGACCTCCTTCTTTTGGTCATTACTGAAAAGATCAATTAATTTTTGATTCAGCTCTATGTACCTCAATAGATAGGCAAAGTGTCCACGTCATCTGTGTCCTGCTCCATTCTAACCTTATTCGGAGATCCCATTAATATGTCATGGTGGGTGAGTTCGAGGGTCCCAACGATCCTAGACGCTGCTTTATGGAGCAGTTTTATCTCTGAAAAGGTGTTCTGGGTGAAGAACCATGATGAAATAACGTTTTATGTATGCAGTTCAGGCATGTAGGGTCTGTCGGTGCAGCAGGTGTTGACATTCCAGTTCAGAAATGAATGAATAAGTAATGTAAAAAGTTAACCGCCGACCAAATTTTTTAACTAAAGAAATCAGAAAAGTCTTCTTGAATCAGGCCGAAACTCTTTAGCAAAGGTGCATTTGGTAGTTTTTGTATTTCTTGCTGCAGGTTTTGCTTTTCCTTGTCAACACAAAAAGTTAAAGGCGCTTATAACTGTACTCTCTAGAATGACACAGGGTCTGATTCCCTGTGGTGTTCTGCTGATTGTACTGATGTGACCAAAAGCTTTTTTATGTAAACCCATTAATGAAGTGTGACTCCTGTTTTCCAATGAAAATCTGTTAATCTAGTTGATTAACCTGGTAGCTGGTTGGTTGGATTTTAAATTTGTTACTCACACAGCTAATCAGCACCCTCCATCATAATTACGGTGTGTGTGTACTTGTATTTATAGGTTTATGTGGACATATTTTTACTTTTAACCATAGTGTGTGGACATTTTCACATTGTGGGGACATTTGGCTGGTCCACACAACGACAAAACACCCTAAAACGTGGTTTTAGAGAAATGGAGTGAATTAACTTTTGTGTAGGAAAAACAGACGTGTGTGTGTGCGTGCGTGTGTGTGCTTTTCTGTTGCATTTAGACAAAAAATTATTATATCTATTACGCAACAAGAAAAGCACTTGTATCCTACCCGGCACACTCCCGTCCTAGATCAGATCGATCACACATAGAGTATTTGGTGGTTTGACACCTCGGGGCGGTTTGAGCGTGTGAAGACCCAAAGCAAAACTTTCACCGGGTCCCCGCTTGGCCACGCTATATGCCACAGATGCAAGCTTGTGAGTAAAAGGTATGTTCACGAGTAATGAGGAAATGAAAATGCACGCCATTGAGAACAGAACTATCAGACTGTCACAAATGTTCCATTTCTGCAAAAACCTCGAGACTTTCCCATTTTAGGATGAACAAATACCAGAATTTTCAGTAAACTGTCGACCTTTGTCCAATGTGACCCTTTCAACGACACAGACGTGTTGCTTTTAAAACAAACAAGAAGCCAAAAATAGCACAAAGAAAGCAGACGGTCTCAGGTAACCCACATTTTGCCAAGTCTAACATGTCAGAAGAGTTTATTGAAAAGTAAAAATACCAGGCAGAATAAAGACTTTTTGAAACTTAACTGAGCGAAGACATCTTTAAATAGAACATGCTGTTGCCATTTCAGATAGTAGAAAAAAAGAATGATTTGATTGTCGATAATCATTCTGTAAAATGATTTTTGGCAAAGTGCTGAAGAGGCAAGGTGAAGATCACTGACGCCTTTACAATCTGTGGGATTAATTTTAGCATCTTAATTTCTTATTTGCATAACTCAGAGAACGTGACTCATCACTTTAATTTACAAAACTTCCCCTTTTCAGTTTTTATCAAGATCTAAATGGTTTATTAATTCAAATTTATTTTGTACATTTTTGCACCTAAAAGTGTTAAACTGAAGAACATGCAAACACTACACAGATGGGCATGCATGGCTGGGACTTTTGCTGCACATGCATCCAGTCTGAGAGGGAACAACGTGATCTGTGAAGTGGAAAGAAGCTTCCTGCAAACCGAAGCTTACATAAAAAAACAGTAGAAAAGGAGGAGGAAGAAGATTCAGTTCAGAGCTGAAAGGCTGAGCAGACATCATCAAGGGAAACGAGCAGGAGAATCAGAACAAAGAAAGGTAAAATTTATTTAGAAAATAACGTCTGGTTGATTTACTTAAACTCTAAAAAGGAATAAACTGGTAAATTTAGTCTGAAGTTGGTTATTATAAAATAATTAATTACAATAATCTTGAATTGTTTTACTCTGATAAACTTTCTTGAATTTTTTTTATGAAACCAGATTCGTGAATTTTAGGAAACTCAGAACACGTTTTTATTTGTAACGATAAAGTGTTGTCAGCAGGTCCCTGCTGCCAACCTGAAAGGTGTTTTTGAACCAGTTCCATCCAGATCGTTTTCTTTTGCTTTACTTTTTGTCTCTCTGGTTTCTGTTTCTGCATCAACAGGCCTTCTCTCTCCTCCAGTCAAAAATGTTCACTCTCATCTGGACATCTCTTCTCTGTCTTGCTGCAGGTAATAAATAACATTTCTTTTGGAAGCAAAGTGTGCAAAATTTCATATTTTTTCAGAATTCCACATTTAAAGGTGTGAGACACATACACAAAATAACTTTTTTTATGATTATTTCTCATTATAATCAGTCACTCTGAGTTTTTCATACAAGCTGAACATGAAAATAGTCTCCTACGCCTACCTCCTGCATTAGCTTCTGATAGAAAATAGATGGTAAAATGCAAGGATTTGAAATTCCTCACAGATTCATGGACTCACTAATCTTGACTCACGACGGAAAAGGCTGTTATTGTTTTAATGTCTGGGAATCAGCAGTGAACATCTTGGCTAGTTCAAGCTAACCGTTAGCTTTAGCAACTTTTCCACACAGCAGACTTCCTCCAGGCTGTTGTGTTATTTGTGGAGATAAAACGCTAGTCAGTGGTAGAGTTGCGTTGCTGTTATCCAATCTGAGGCAAGATGTCCAAACATCAGGAAATAAGACTCTGAAACCTGCCGTCTGAAGCTCGGCTGTGATGTGGGTCACTACTAGCTTCTGGCAATGGTGCCCCGGCATATTTTTCCCCCAGAGTAAAACTTAAAAAGGCATTAATTTCTAGTGGAGACCACTCCACTTGTATTGATTAGTGTAAACAAGTGAACCACTACGTTAAATCTAACAGGTCAACATAAACTGTGGTTTCCCCTGTTGTTCTGCAAAACCAGCCTCATTTATCACTCCAATCTGCAAGTTTAGAGAATAAAACAAAAACCAAACAAACACCTCTTTGCCTTTAGATAGATAGATAGATAGATAGATAGATAGATAGATAGATAGATAGATAGATAGATAGATAGATAGATAGATAGATAGATAGATAGATGATAGATGATAGATAGATAGATAGATAGATAGATAGATAGATAGATAGATAGATAGATAGATAGATAGATAGATAGATAGATAGATAGATAGATAGATAGATAGATGATAGATAGATAGATAGATAGATAGATAGATAGATAGATAGATAGATAGATAGATAGATAGATAGATAGATAGATAGGTAGATGATAGATAGATAGATAGATAGATAGATAGATAGATAGATAGATAGATAGATAGATAGATAGATAGATAGATAGATAGATAGATAGATAGATAGATAGATAGATAGATAGATAATCTTTATTGACAGACTCTTAGGTCCAGATAATAAATATATAAAGCAACCAAACATTAAATACAATTAATGAAACAAAATGTAAAAACAAATAGAACAAATAAAAAAGATAAAAGCATAAAATTAAATAAAAATCTAAATCTAATTAAAAAACTTACTATCCACACAATTAAGAGTAACCACATAATTCGCAGCTCCTTTTTGTTTCATTTAAAGCTATACTTTGCAACTTTTTCATATTTTTAAATCATTTTCTAGAGCCAGTATGTGATAAAATGTCCCTTTAGAGGGTTAATGAAATGTCACTCAGACCCCCCTCCACCGCCCCCTGCGGCCAAAATATCGCATTTGCAACTTCAGAGTTTTTAGGAAAAAAAACTAAGCAGACTGCTGCAGTATGCTTCCAGCACATTTCCTGCATGTTTTAGTGATGAATCATTTCTGTAGACACGACTGAAGTCTGGAGAGACATTTCAGCTGTTAGATTAAGGTATTAAAAAGACAAACGCACAGTGAGGACATAGGTTTAATTTTTGGTTGGATCACAGAGAATTAATAACAGACACTAAGGGGTGCTAAAAACAAGCAAAACTGCTAAGTGTGTCTTTAAACTGTTTCCAGTTGTTTATTTCTTGTTTGTCTTTCAGGTGCTTCAGAGGAGTACACTGGTACCACTCAAAATACCACTCTTCTGACAACGAATGCATCATTAGCAGGTTGCATTGCTCTTACATGTTCTTCAGTAGATGATACATTCCAAAGTTTGAATGTGTTCAAATGTAATTCATCTGGAAATTGTGACAAAAACACAATTAACTCCACACAAGAGCTAAGAAATTATTTTAGGGTTGATGTATCAGCGCCTGTGCCGAAATCTTTAATGGAAACAAGAAACTGCAGCAACATCATCAACAGCCTCAAAACTTCTGGCCTTGTGTTATATCAAGAGGCTAATGCACACAGCTTCTGCAAATGTGTTTCTAAGGATGATGTCTCTGCTACAGGTACCAAAAACCAGTAAAAACTAAAACACAGTGATGTTTCTATAGCATTTAATGAAGTTAGTGTTTAAATCCATATATAGAACTTAGCTTTTTTTATTATTATAAACTAATTCTGGAGTCATACATGTGTGATGACTAAACTGTTCCTTATTTGGGAAGCATGGCTGTCTTATCGAGAAATTCCAAATGTTTGGCAACAGAGCTGACAGTTCGGGTGTGTTTTGAAACCAGATCCATGCATAACCTAACCTCTTATCATGTTTTTTTTTTTTTTTTTTTTTTTTTTTTTTTTTTTTTTTACCAGCCCCGAATCCATGCCTGAATCAAACACCCACACTGACGATTCCTCCTCTGGCTGAGGGACAGCCAACTAACCTGACCTGCACTGCTGCTGCTGGTGGTGGTGGTCTCTGCTCTGAATCTCAACTCAAATTCACCTGGATGTTGTGCGGAGCAGGAGTCATCACAGAAAACATCACAGACCCTACAGTTAATAACGTGACCAATTCAATTCAGGACCACATCTCGACTCTGACCCTAAACATCTCAGCTGATCATCACAACAAGAAGATCACCTGTAGGGTCACCTGTGCTGGACACACGAAAGACGTGACACAAAAGCTCAAAGTGAAGTGTGAGTTTTTTTTTACTTTATCACTCTATTTACTTCATAGGTTCTCAAAAGAGATTAGCAACAGGTCTCAGCTGAAGGCACTACACGCTTTTTATTATCTAAAGTTCGCTCAAAACTCCTGAGGCCGCATGCACAAGCACGGAAATCTGGGATACGTTTTTTTTTTTTTCAATGCAAAAATCCCAATACATTTTATTAGTATGGTAATATGGAAAAGTGCAAAGCTACATGCTAATATAATGGCTTGTGTAAGCATGCTTAAACAGTTATAAATCTATCGGCCACACTTACAGTGTACTCTGAGAAACCGTCAGCGTCTCACACCAGAGACACATGATGAACAAATAACACTTTCATATCCATGCCATTGCATGAGCAGATGCTAAATCGTGCACAAAGGTGTGCAGAAAATAACGTAACCAACAACAACAACAACGGAAATGCTGCAGCAGTGTAGAGACAGTGGTGTGAAAACGTGTTTGCCCCTTCCTGGTTTCTAACTTGTTTGCATGTTCGTCACACTTATATGTTTCAGATCATCAAACAAATTGAAATTAGTCAAAGAAAAATGCAAAGTGAAGGTTTTTATTAGCGACGTGGTGTTTTGTGACAATGTTTGCTCCCTGTTTTAAAACACACTTTCACAGTGATTCATCACACTTGGGTTAATTTTGTCTAGCCTAGTAGTGGGAGATGGCAGAGGAGTTGGGTGCCCACTCCAAAACCAGAGGGTTGCCAGTTCAAGCCCGGTCTGTTGCTGCCGTTGTGCCCTTGGGCAAGACACTTGTTCCACTTCGCCTGCTGGTGGTGATTGGAGGGACCTGTGGTGCCTGTGTTCAGCAGTCTTACCTCTGTCAGTGAGCCCCAAGGCAGCTGTGGCTACAAGGTAGCTCATCACCACCAGTGTGTGAATGTGTGTGTGCATGGGTAAATGACTGATTGTGTTGTAGAGTGCCTTGGGGGGTTGTAGAACCTTAGTAAACAATATACCAAAACAGGCCGCTTAATATTTTACAAGCCTAGATGGACAGTTGAAAAGGCAAAAATGATTTTGCTATGCATGTTGGTCTGGTCACGCTCCATAGAAGCCTCAGCAGGCCTGAACAGTATTGCATTATGCCAATCACAGTGTTCCATTGGTTTGGTGGGCCAATCACAGGGTTACATTGGTTTGGTGGGCCAATCACAGCATTCCACTGGGTTTGGCGGGCCAATCACAGGGTTCCACTGGTTTGGTGGGCCAATCACAGCATTCCACTGGGTTTGGTGGGCCAATCACAGCATTCCGCTGGTTTGGTGGGCCAATCACAGTGTTCCATTGGTTTGGTGGGCCAATCACAGGGTTACATTGGTTTGGTGGGCCAATCACAGGGTTCCACTGGTTTGGTGGGCCAATCACAGGGTTCCACTGGTTTGGTGGGCCAATCACAGCATTCCACTGGGTTTGGTGGGCCAATCACAGGGTTCCACTGGTTTGGTGGGCCAATCACAGCATTCCACTGGGTTTGGTGGGCCAATCACAGCATTCCACTGGGTTTGGTGGGCAGAATGATGCAACAAAGCTGAACAACTAAGATGATGATGAAACAGTTTTGGCATCAACTTTGGACTGGAGGTATTTAAGTCTTTTATTTAATAAAGGATGCATTTGCATCTTCTTGAACAGTGTATGGTAGGCTGCTCAGTTGACTGACATCTGTAGCAGTGAGGGTCTTGGCCGGACATCATAAATATATAGGGTGACTTGTCAGGTTACCATTTAAACACACAGACCTAATTATTTCCACACATTTTGTCAATCAATAAATTATATAATTAACACCTGACTAATCAAGTGAAGTAGATGTTTATTTCATTTTGGTTGATTGGTGTGAGAGTCGTTCTGGTCCGCACTCCAAGCTAGTTTGTAGCGGTACTGGGGTAACGTTTGCCAACTACCATGAAACACAGAAGAAGAAGAAGAAGAAGAAGAAGAAGAAGAAGAAGAAGAAGAAGAAGAAGAAGAAGAAGAAGAAGAAGAAGAAGAAGAAGAAGAAGAAGAAGAAGAAGAAGAAGAAGAAGAAGAGTAAACAATTCATTCAATCTGACGAACAGCATGGTTGGGAACTGGCACTATGTGTGATGTAAATTCATTGAATTGTCCTGACGTTAACTCCCCCTGATATGTATTAGTGATGTGTTGGTCGCGAACGAACCGGCTCTAAGGGTCGGCTCTTTAAAGTGAATGACGGGAGCCGGCTCATCATTGGGAGCCGTCCCCTTCCATCCCCCCTCCACTCTTGCTTTGGTGAAAGCTACAGGTCAACATGTGTGACTGCGTGTCCAGACTGTCCACACACAGAGCAGTAGGGGCGGGGAAGAGGGAGGATCAGACTCAGACACACAGCAGAGCACATGCGGGTGGAGGGAGACGAGAGGGAATGAGGAAGAGGAAAAAGGCGAGCAAGAGAGAGGAGAGTGCGACGAAGACGGTGAGAAAATGAGCGCCAGCAGTCGGAAAGTGGACATTTCTTAAAGTGTTCAGTTATTAAATCCATAGAAATTATAAATATTTGATATATTGCATTTTTTACATTAGTAAATAATTTTACATATAGTTTTGCATTATTTTGGTTATAAATGTACTCTACGCAACAGAAAATCTGAGGAGCCACTTGGGAGCCGAAAGAGCCGGCTCTTTTTGGTGAGCTGAGCCAAAAGAACCAGCTCTCTAAAAAGAGCCGTTATTCCCATCACTAATGTGTATGGAGTCCACACACCTTGGACATCATTCTTCCCAGCTTCATTACGAGCTTCATTGCAAGCTTCATTACGAGCTTTATTACGAGTTCAACTGGTAGATTTACATTATCATGTTTAAACAAGTGCTTTACACCATTCTCATGTTGATTGGAATATACAAAGGACATTTGCTCAAATTCATGTGTACAAACAATTTAAAACAGCTTGTTTCCTCAATTTGAATGTAGTCCATATTTTAGTCGGATAATCATCCGAGTTTTTGCATATGAACTTTCCCTGTCGAAAAACTAAATTCTAAGAATGTTAAATGCAAAACAAACTGCTTTTACTTAGAAAATATAAGTTTGTACTTGCCTTCAAAGTAGTTCTGCACAATTTGACTCACAATCGTTTATGTGTGTTCTTTGTGGTTTTAGATTCTGCCTTAATCTTGAATAACAGATCTACATGTAAGGTCCAGTCTGGGGTCATGACCTGTGTGTGTGTCAGTGAGGGATTTCCTCTACCTACCATTGAGTGGACGCTGTTCGAGGACAGTCCTATGTACACCATCATGACCAATGTGTCAGAGAAGTATGTCTACAGTACCATGACTGTGTCTCATAAAGATCCCCAAAACAAGATGGTACAGTGTGTCAGCAAAAATACTGTTGGAGAAGGAAATGCAACGTTAACCATCTTAGAAATCACAACAAACAAAACAAGTAAGTGTTTACATCATTTTTGATAGAAAATAATTGCTTGGGCACTAATTGTCTTGAATGATTAAAATGTGATTAATTAAGATCAATTATTTACAAGGCCTCTAATTTATTAGATTCATTATCTTTATCGAGTCCCACCTCTAGTTTACGGCCAACATTTTTCATTTGCACCAGACTGCAGCTCATTCAGTAACAAATAACATGGATATTTTTTCTCTTCTAGGCCACCTAGATGTTTTTAAACTATTGAACGAAGTCTTAGAGCGTCCACTGCTTTTCGTCATTGTGCTTGGGACTGGAATTCTGATCGGGATTTTACTTTCTGCCATCATTGCTTGTTTGGCTGTAAAATGCCTCAGGTACTGTTTGTTTCTGTATGTGAATCTAATAAATGATGGGTTAACGTTCTCTAGGTCAAGTCTCCTCCCGGCTGACTGTGGATTTTTTCTTTTTTGGAACTTTAAATGAAATGGTCAACGATTATCTACAGTTATATATACACCATGATAAATGATCACATCATAGCATGTTTATTGTGATCTTTATTGAGTTGTTTTCTTTGTTTTTAACAGAAAAAAAAAACTCCAAAAATCTGGATGAGCGGCTGGAGATGGTAACTATTGAGAGTGTTGCCAAGGTAATCTGTTTATATTATTACTGGTTTAAATGCAAATTTAGTTTAGTACTGAGTATTTTCCTTGCAACGGTCTTGTATTAATTGCACCACAATGGGAATTTATGTTGAAATCCCATTAGTCGTCGCATACTGGTGAAATGTGTTCCCCACATTTGACCCATCCCTTGTGAGAGGGGTGAGCTGCAGACACGGCCACACTCAGGAACTATTTGGTGGTTTAACTCCCCAATCGAACCCCTTAATGCTGAAAGTAAACCAGAGAGGATTTAGGCCCTATTTTTAAAGTCTTTGGTATGACCTGACCATGGACTTGAACGCATGATCCCCCAGTCTCTGGGCAGACACTCATACCACAAGGCCACTGAACTGGTTAAAACAACGCTAAATAAGTGTCCCCACTACTCCCTCCTACTGATTGAAAACAGAAATACAACTGTCGTAAACAAACCTTCAACGGCCTGCTGTAACTAGTGCAAACAATGAGCTAACGCTTACACATGCTAACTGATATTAAAATAAGCCATGGAGTAAAAAGATCCCATGTTGGATGAAAATATTACTTACAGGTATTGTACAACAAAGCCAGGTCACCAGCAGTCATTAATAGCCTCCTTCAGCTCCCTTAAACAAGCGTAGCCACACCACTCTGGTTCACTCTGGTTTTTGCTCTTTGCTTTGCCTCCAAAGACATGATGCTAAATAAAGATTATTCTCCTTGTGCTTTGTATTGACAGTGGGCGAAATGAAAAAGCTAACTTCTAGTTTTTATATGAGCTACTGGTTTAGTAAACAGTTATTACCGTAAAGCAGCTATAGCTCTTTTCCATCAACCGTTTTTCTGTTCCGATTGTAAAACCGTTCCAGACAATCTAACTGGACTGCGCCAGTCATGGGACTTTTTTGGACCCCTTCTGTTGTAGGTCCAGAAATTTCTGGAGTGGTAAGGTTAGGTTAAGGCAACAACACAGTCAACTGAGTGGTTGACAGAAATGTGTTACTACCTGCAACTAGCAAAATAAACAGAGTTCCATTGTTTGTATTTTCATTAATAGTACATGAATTTGAAAAAATGCCAGCTAGTAGCAGCAAGTTTTGTTCTTCTTCAGAGCTCCATACATTTCTCACCATCATTGTGAGAGTCCACACTCAGAAGGAGCTAGGTGGACAGGGAAGGATTTTTTTTTTTTTCTCAGCGGATGGCAGCCGAGAAAAATCAGAGCGGACATTGAGACGGTGTCGGGCCAAGCTGAAGAAATCAAAGCCCAAGTAAAGTTATGAAATGAAACTACCGGAGTGGATTATTACTATTATGGGCTGCACGGCGGCGCAGTTGTTAGCACTGTTGCCTCGCAGCACGAAGGTTGCAGGTTCGAAACTCGGTTGCGGCCTTTCTGCGTGGAGTTGCGTGTTCTCCCCATGCATGCGTGGGTTTCCTCCGGGTACTCTGGTTTCCCCAACAGATCACAACATGCCCTATAGGTTATACATTGTAAGTCGCTTTGGATGAAAGCGTCTGCCAAATAAATAAACATAAACATTATTCTTTATTTTTTCTGATTGGAAATGGGACAAATACACCGAGGTGCTGCAACGCGCTGGATGCTATTTATAGTCACAGACTGGCAAACTGAGGCAGCGAGAGCCAAAACTGCAATAGCAACAGTCTCCTGAAATTGCAGACTCATACCGGAACACGCCAGTCCACAATAACTCCACCCACGCCATGGTGAACCTTGCAGATGGATAAGCGGCTATAGAGACCTCCCACTAATGTTTCTACCTGAATCACACAACTTATAAGTGTGGTTTAGGGGAAGCAGAGGGCTGCAGAATGTCACGCCTTGTCCTGTCTCCCCGTTTGGTTCAGCCTGTGTCTCTGTTAATTGCTCCCACCTGCCTCTCGTTTCCCAATCACCCAAGCTCCCAGCCCTCCTGTATTTAAACCCCTCCAGTTCTGTGTCTCTTGTTGCCTCATTGTTTCCATGTCCTGTGTCCAGATATCATTAAAACCCTTTAGAGTTTTCTAGTTTGTCTGCCTGCCTGCTTACTCCCCAGCGTTTGGATCCTTACCTCCGCTCCACTCACCAGCACGTCCTGACAGAATGAGGCAACCCAGTAAAGGATCCCGCGGAGAGGTTCTCCCTTGGGAGTGCTTGCTCCAGTTTTTACCTTCGGACCACCGGCCGGCTCCTCTTCCTCCGGCATCGCCTCGCCGCGGTCGCCGCCGCCGAGCCCGGGCTTTGGCGATCCTCTCCACCCTCCCGGAGCCGGAGGGAGAGTTGGACGGGGAGGCGCAGATGGACCGCTCCTGCTATGTGGGCACCAGACTGGCTGTGTGCTCCCCCAGAGTTGGCCCACGGCGTTTGGAAGGATGCCGGGCTCCACCGTCACCCTGTGTCCCCGGAAGGAGCCGCAAGCTCGCAGCTGCCCCGGCTCAGCACCCCGGTTTGGAACCGCCCCCAGTTGGATCAGCTGTTCCATCTCCGGTCCAATCAGCACCTCCGTCATCTGCAGGCGGAGGAACCACTCCTACAGCCCAGCTGACAGAGCTCGCCGGTCTCCAGGCGGAGCTTGGCCGGATCCGTCAGCTCGTCAGCCTCCGGGAGTTCCAGCTGGACACCCTATCCTCCCCGTATCTCCAGGAGAGGGTTTCTGTCCGGCCAGCGGCTCCCTCGTCTCAGAGCCAGAGGAGCGAGCCTGCAGTCCACCCAGCAGAGCTCGCCAGTCTCTGAGCTGAGCTGGTCCGGCTCCGTCAGATCCTCAGTGTCCAGGATTTCCAGTTGGACAATCTATCCTCCCTGCTTTTCCAGTTACCAGCTCCACCAGGTCCTGCACCACCAGTCCAGTCAGCGCCAGTTCCAGCGATGGTCCCGGAGGTCGCGCCGTATCCTGTTCCAGCGGTGGTCCCGGGGGTCGCACCGCATCTGATCCGGCCTGTCCAGGTGGTCCCGTCTGCAGCGGCTCCTCCTCCACTCCAGAAGCCGGTGGTCCAGAAGCCGGCGGTCCGGAAGCCTGCGGTCCAGAAGCCGGCAGTTCGGAAGCCGGCGGTCCAGGAGCCGACGGACCAGAAGTCGATGGAAGTCGACGCCCCCAGGCCGGGGGTCGACGCCTCCAGGCTCGAGGTCTACGCGCTCTCTCCAGTCCAGAGGTCGACGTTCTCTCTAGTCCAGAGGTCGACACTCTCTCCAGTCCAGAGGTCGACCCTCTCTCCAGTCCAGAGGTCGACGCTCTCTCCAGTCCAGAGTAGGACGCTCTCTCCAGTCCAGAGGTCGACGCTCTCTCCAGTCCAGAGTAGGACGCTCTCTCCAGTCCAGAGGTCGACGCTCTTTCCGGTCCAGAGGTCGACACTCTTTCCGGTCCAGAGGTGGACATTCTTTCCGGTCCAGAGGTGGACGCTCTTTCCAGTCCAGAGGTCGACGCTCTTTCCAGTCCAGAGGTCGACGCTCTTTCCAGGCCAGAGGTCGACGCTCTTTCCAGGCCAGAGGTCAATGCTCCCTCGTGTCCAGAGGTCGACGCTACCTCGTGTCCAGAGGTCGACGCTCCCTCGTGTCCAGGGGTCGACGCTCCCTAGTGTCCAGAGGTCTCCGCCATCTCCAGTTCAGTGGTCGACGCAGTCTCCTGTCTCGAAGTCGACGCCTCCAGTCTCCAGCTCTGAAGCAGACGTTCCTGTCGCCAGCTCTGAAGCAGACGTTCCCGTCGCCAGCTCTGAAGCAGACGTTCCCGCCGCCAGCTCTGAAGCAGACGTTCCCATCTCCAGCTCTAAAGCAGACGTTCCCGTCTCCAGCTCTGAAGAAGACGTTCCCGTCTCCAGCTCTGAAGCAGAAGTTCCCGTCGCCAGCTCTGAAACAGACGTTCCCATCTCCAGCTCTGAAGCAGACGTTCCCGCCTCCAGCTCTGAAGTGGACGCTTCCAACTCTGAAGTGGAAGCCTCCCCGTCTCCTGTCTCATGTCTCCCTGTCACAAGTGTTCCAGTCTCCCAAGTCTCAAGTGTTCCAGTCTCACAAGTCTCAAGTGTTCCAGTCTCACAAGGCTCAAGTGTTCCAGTCTCACAAGTCTCCAGAGTTCAAATCTCACATGTCTCAAGTGTTCCAGTCTCACAAGTCTCAAGTGTTCCAGTCTCACTAGTCTCAAGTGTTCCAGTCTCACAAGTGTCAAGTGTTCCAGTCTCACAAGTCTCAAGTGTTCCAGTCTCACGTGTTCCAGTCTCCCAAGTCTCAAGTGTTCCAGTTTCCCAAGTCTCAAGTGTTCCAGTCTCCCAAGTCTCAAGTTTTCCAGTCTCAAGAGTTCCAGTCTCCCAAGTCTCAAGTGTTCCTGTCTCCCCAGTCACAAGTGTTCCAGTCTCCCAAGTCACGAGTGTTCCAGTGTCCCCGTCTCCTGTCTCGAGTCTCCCAGTCGCGAGTGTTCCAGTGTCCCCATCCCAAGTCTCAAGTCTCCCGGTCACAAGTGTTCCAGTGTCCCCGTCCCAAGTCTTAAGTCTCCCAGTCTCAACTGTTCCAGTGTCCCAAGTCTCCCAGTCACAAGTGTCCCAGTCCCTCAAGTCTCAAGCCGCCCGGTCACCAGTGTTCCAGTCCCTTGAGTCTCCAGAGACCCTTCCTCGTCCTCGTCCTCCTCCTCCAAGACCCCCTACCCCGAGACTTCCCTGGTCCCCCATCGCCGGCCCCCGAGACTTCCCTGGTCCCGCCTCCTGGTCCCCCGTCACCGGCCCCCAAGACTTCTCTGGTCCCGCCTCCTAGTTCCCTGTCACCGGCCCCCATGACTTGCCCAGTCCCGCCTCCTGGTCCCCCGTCGCCGGCCCCCTAGACTTCTCTGGTCCCGTCTCCTGGTCCCCCGTCGCCGGGCCCCAAGAGCCCATCCTCGCCTCATCCTCTGCTGCAGACGCAGGCCCCCAAAAGCCCGTCATCGCCTCCTCCTCTGCCGCAGACGCAGGCCCCCAAGAGCCCGTCATCGCCTCCTCCTCTGCCGCAGACGCAGGCCCCCAAGAGCCCGTCGTCGCCTCCTCCTCTGCCTCAGACGCTGGCCCCAAATAGCCCATCGTCGCCTCCTCTGCCCCAGGCGCAGGCCCCCGGACTCTACTGGTCCCTGCCTCCTCTCCATCGGTCCCTCGGTCCCTCTCGGCCCTCCCTTTGGGTCCCCCTCCGCCCGCCCTGCTCTGTGTTCCTGTGGGCGTCTGGAGTCCGCCCTTTGAGGGAGGGGGGGGAGGGGGGGGAGGGGGGGGGGGTACTGTCACGCCTTGTCCCGTCTCTCTGGTTCAGCCTGCGTCTCTGTTGATTGCTCCCACCTGCCTCTTGTTTCCCAATCACCCAAGCTCCCAGCCCTCCTGTATTTAAACCCCATCCAGTTCTGTGTCTCTTGTTGCCTCATTGTTTCCATGTCCTGTGTCCAGATATCATTAAAACCCTTTTGAGTTTTCTAGTTTGTCTGCCTGCCTGCTTCCTCCCCAGCGTTTGGATCCTTACCTCCGCTCCACTCACCAGCGCGTCCTGACACAGAAGGGGATGCGAGTTGGGTGCCATCTCTCAGTTCGCCAGGCAACGCCTCCTTTAGGTGCATTTTTCAAACAGGACGTGTGGCTGAACTAAGTCTCCACCCTTTAAATATCAGAAAATTAATGTAAAGTGATGCCATGACTGAATATTTTCTGAAAGAAGTATTGTTGTAAAAAAATGAAATAAATAACTGTGCAAATGCAAAATCATGTTGGAAAAACTTCTAGTTTTGTTTTTCATGCACATTTTTTTATGTTTGGTCTGCTTTAATTGTTTGACAACAGAAGGAGGAGGAGAATGGAATCCAGGAGAAACAAGAGGATGGGACCCAAGGTCAGCAGGAACCAGGAAGAGTAGATGAATCTACTTGGCCATGTCCGACTGATTCAAACGAGGCACCAAATGAAACTGCGCCAAAAGAGGCTGTGTACTCGGACATCGACTTTTCTGCAATGAAAGGGAAAAGTCCAGCTGACATAAGGGAGCAAGATCCTACTGAGACCGAGTACGCTGAGATTAAGAGAGAAAACGGTGATGGACAAGACGGTGGGGAGGGTGGGGAGGTAATGGGGGGCGATGAAGAGATGATGATGATGATAGAAGACACTGAAGAGGTGACACAAAGCCTTCTAGCTGAGGGGGTTGGTGGCGGAGATGGTGCAGCAGAGTAATGGTTAAGAATTGAAAACAGTTTTTCAAGTTGTTGCTTTTGTTGGAAGGAGTGAGCTTTTTTGCAGCTTTCAGTGAATATTAGTCTTTTTTAAGAATCAAAAAGAACATCACAAGGGTGGACTTTTAAAGTAAATGGGAAAACATTGTAATGCAATAGCATCTTATCAGATCTGCATCCTGACCTGGAATTAGTTGAAGGCAAAGAATAAGAAATATTTTTTTTTTTACATTTCTAGCAATCGCAAAATTACTTTTTTAGTAAATAGTGTGCAAAGGTCAAACACGTGAACGATTAACGCTTGAAATGACCACACCCTTCACACACGTCCACACCAACGATCCACTCTGTGATGGATCAGAGCAGCAGGAGAGGGTTGTGTGATGAGGTGGAGGTGATGCATGCATCGTACGCAGAAAGCAGCTCCACGATCAAGATACGTGTTTCAAAAAATGTAAATAGAGGAAAAGTTTTGAAATCCTGTTGTTTGAAATGAGCTTCTGCATGCAGACACATTTTATTATGAATTATATTTATATGCATTAATGTGACATTTAAAATGAAATTGAGTTGCAGCAATAACTGTATTTGAAATCAAATTAAAATAAATGCTGAGTTTGTTCCTCGCTGCGACTGGAGAGGTGTTTGGTGCTCTTGTGCAACACATTCCACTCATTTTGTTTTTTCCTTTTTTTAATGCAACACGTTTCAACGTCTTGTATTTACATCATTGATGGCGACTTTTCAGATGATTTTTAGTTAGATTTTCTTTCTTTCTTTCTTTCTTTCTTTTATTATTTATTTATTTATTTTGAACCAATTTAATAAAGTAATTTAAGGTCTTCAAAGTATAAAAGCAGACTGTGAGAATGGGGAACTAACACTTAGAATGGAGAGATGCTCTTTAGGGAAGTATGGTTATGGTCACCACGGTGACTTTGCTGATCGCTTTAGACGCAGCTATTTCACAACATACAAACTAGAATGTGTTGCATGAACGGGATATTTAAAGTTGCCTAAATTATTTTGTTCCATCACACCTGTACAGGTGTCTTTTTTAGGATGACAAAAGATGTTTTTGCACATACAGGTGCTGGCCAGTAAATTAGAATATCATCAAAAGGTTGAAAATATTTCAGTAATTCCATTCAAAACGTGAAACTTGTACATTATATTCATGCAATGCACACAGACCAATGTATTTCCAATGTTCATTACATTTAAATTTGATATTCATAAGTGACAACTAATGAAAACTCCAAATTTGGTATCTCAAAAAATTAGAATATTCTGAAAAGGCTGAATATAGAAGACACCTGCTGCCACTCTAATCAGCTGATTTACTCAAAACACCTGCAAAGGCCTTTAAAAGGTCCCTCAGTCTTGTTTTGAAGGCACCACAATCATGGGGAAGACTTCTGACTTAACAGCTGTCCAAAAGACAATCATTGACACCTTGCACAAGGAGGGCAAGACACAAAAGGTGATTGCTAAAGAAGCTGGCTGTTCGCAGAGCTCTGTGTCCAAGCACATTAACAGACAGGCGAAGGGACGGAAAAAATGTGGTAGAAAAAAGTGTACAAGCTCTAGGGATAACCGCACCCTGCAGAGAATTGTGACGACAAACCCATTCAAAAATGTGGGGGAGATCCACAAAGAGTGGACTGCAGCTGGAGTCAGCGCTTCAAGAACCACCACGAGGAGACTCATGAAAGACATGGGATTCAGGTGTCGCATTCCGTGTGTCAAGCCACTCTTGAACATGAAACAGCGCAAGAAGCGTCTCGCCTGGGCCAAGGACTAAAAGGACTGGACTGATGCTGAGTGGTCCAAAGTTATGTTTTCTGATGAAAGCAAGTTCTGCATTTCCTTTGGAAATCAAGGACCCAGAGTCTGGAGGAAGAGCGGAGAAGCACAGAATCCACGTTGCATGAGGTCCAGTGTAAAGTTTCCACCGTCAGTGATGGTGTGGGGTGCCATGTCATCTGCCGGTGTTGGCCCACTCTGTTTCCTGAGGTCCAGGGTCAATGCAGCCGTCTACCAGGAAGTTTTAGAGCACTTCATGCTTCCTGCTGCTGACCAACTTTATGGGGATGCAGACTTCACCTTTCAACAGGACTTGGCACCTGCACACAGTGCCAAAACCACCAGCACCTGGTTCAAGGACCATGGTATCCCTGTCCTTGATTGGCCAGCAAACTCGCCTGACCTTAACCCCATAGAAAATCTATGGGGTATTGTGAAGCGGAGGATGCAATACGCTAGACCCAACAATGCAGAGGAGCTGAAGACGACTATCAGAGCAACCTGGGCTCTCATAACACCTGAGCAGTGCCACAGACTGATCGAGTCCATGCCACGCCGCATTACTGCAGTTATTGAGGCAAAAGGAGCCCCGACTAAGTATTGAGTGCTATACATGCACATTCTTTTCATGTTCATTCTTTTCAGTTGGCCAACATTAGAGAAACAAACATTTTTTCATTGGCCTTTAGAATATTCTAATTTTCTGAGATACCAGATTTGATGTTTTCATTGGTTGTCACCTATAAATATCAAAGTTAAACGTAATAAACATCGGAAATACATTGGTCTGTGTGCATTGCATGAATATAATGTACAAGTTTCACGTTTTGAATGGAATTACTGAAATATTTTCAACCTTTTGATGATATTCTAATTTACTGGCCAGCACCTGTAAATTAAATCGTTTCAACCATCATTATTGATCTGAAACTGTAAATGTACATTTTCACATGTTGACTTTGTAGTTCAATACAAACAGCAATCCAAAAGACAGAAGAGCATGATGTATGATGAGGAAACCAAAAAACACTCACTGCTTTCTCAAGAAGACTCATTTCAACATGTTTTTGTCTTTGTGAATGCGTAAGAAACACACACACACACACACACACACACACACACATTTCCCTTTCTCTACAACACAGCAAACAAGAATTCTTTATTTTTAAAGGTAAAAATCCTCGTTTGAAACGAAAATAACATTGCTATAGTTTTAGTTTCTAACCACCTGAAGATGCTGGCAGTTTGGTGAGAAGAGAAGTAACTCTTGGCAACAATTGTTCCACCCCCCCAAAAAGGAAGAGCGTGAAGTGAAGAGACCAAGAGTCAGTAGACGTTACTGGAAGCAAGAGAAGACAGAAATAATTCTTACAGGTAAAACTCAACATTTAAACATTATTTTTCTTGTACTTTTCTTTTCCGTGTGTTTCTGTAACATATCACACATAATGCTCGTAAAAACAATGTTGTGGTAAAACGCAGGGCTTAAAAAAGCACAGCAGCAGATGCTGAAGCTTCTTAGATGTGTGAAACTGGTCCCGAGGGGGCTGGAGGCATCCACATGATTCATATGAAAATGTAACATCCTGTGTTAACATCTGTGTTGGCAGCTGTGAGGCTGCTCCCATGGTCCAGTTTGATCAACCAGACTTCCTGTTGTCTTCTTCAATCATAAAACTCATGTGAAAAAGTTACTGGACCTCGTAATCACGGAATCAAAATGCTGATTGTCCTCGGGGCGACTCTGTTCTTCATCGTGACAAACATCAGCTCTAGTTCAGGTAAACCTTACTGCAGTCGTTGTTCAGCAACAAAAATATTTTGAATATACAGGTGCTGGCCAGTAAATTAGAATATCATCAAAAGGTTGAAAATATTTCAGTAATTCCATTCAAAACGTGAAACTTGTACATTATATTCATGCAATGCACACAGACCAATGTATTTCCGATGTTTATTACGTTTAATTTTGATATTTATAGGTGACAACCAATGAAAACATCAAATCTGGTATCTCAGAAAATTAGAATATTCTAAAGGCCAATGAAAAAATGTTTGTTTCTCTAATGTTGGCCAACTGAAAAGAATGAACATGAAAAGAATGTGCATGTATAGCACTCAATACTTAGTCGGGGCTCCTTTTGCCTCAATAACTGCAGTAATGCGGCGTGGCATGGACTCGATCAGTCTGTGGCACTGCTCAGGTGTTATGAGAGCCCAGGTTGCTCTGATAGTCGTCTTCAGCTCCTCTGCATTGTTGGGTCTAGCGTATTGCATCCTCCGCTTCACAATACCCCATAGATTTTCTATGGGGTTAAGGTCAGGCGAGTTTGCTGGCCAATCAAGGACAGGGATACCATGGTCCTTGAACCAGGTGCTGGTGGTTTTGGCACTGTGTGCAGGTGCCAAGTCCTGTTGAAAGGTGAAGTCTGCATCCCCATAAAGTTGGTCAGCAGCAGGAAGCATGAAGTGCTCTAAAACTTCCTGGTAGACGGCTGCATTGACCCTGGACCTCAGGAAACAGAGTGGGCCAACACCGGCAGATGACATGGCACCCCACACCATCACTGACGGTGGAAACTTTACACTGGACCTCATGCAACGTGGATTCTGTGCTTCTCCGCTCTTCCTCCAGACTCTGGGTCCTTGATTTCCAAAGGAAATGCAGAACTTGCTTTCATCAGAAAACATAACTTTGGACCACTCAGCATCAGTCCAGTCCTTTTTGTCCTTGGCCCAGGCGAGACGCTTCTTGCGCTGTTTCATGTTCAAGAGTGGCTTGACACACGGAATGCGACACCTGAATCCCATGTCTTTCATGAGTCTCCTCGTGGTGGTTCTTGAAGCGCTGACTCCAGCTGCAGTCCACTCTTTGTGGATCTCCCCCACATTTTTGAATGGGTTTGTCGTCACAATTCTCTGCAGGGTGCGGTTATCCCTAGAGCTTGTACACTTTTTTCTACCACATTTTTTCCGTCCCTTCGCCTGTCTGTTAATGTGCTTGGACACAGAGCTCTGCGAACAGCCAGCTTCTTTAGCAATCACCTTTTGTGTCTTGCCCTCCTTGTGCAAGGTGTCAATGATTGTCTTTTGGACAGCTGTTAAGTCAGAAGTCTTCCCCATGATTGTGGTGCCTTCAAAACAAGACTGAGGGACCTTTTAAAGGCCTTTGCAGGTGTTTTGAGTAAATCAGCTGATTAGAGTGGCAGCAGGTGTCTTCTATATTCAGCCTTTTCAGAATATTCTAATTTTTTGAGATACCAAATTTGGAGTTTTCATTAGTTGTCACTTATGAATATCAAATTTAAATGTAATGAACATTGGAAATACATTGGTCTGTGTGCATTGCATGAATATAATGTACAAGTTTCACGTTTTGAATGGAATTACTGAAATATTTTCAACCTTTTGATGATATTCTAATTTACTGGCCAGCACCTGTAGCTCTCATTCCCTGGGCGGGGGGGGGGGGGGGGGGGGGGGGGGGGGGGGTCTTTACAGTAACTATACAAAAAATATGTATAAAACTACAGCCTAGAGGCTCTTTTACGCAATGCCAGGAATGCACAGGTGGTAGGAATGGCCAATCGCACATTAGCAAGTCTCCAATAGATGAGCTTATGGACAGTTCTAATGGGAAACAGGTCAACCAGTGTTTAACATAGCATAATATTGTTTTTGGACGGTAAAAAGTGCAGGGGACAAAAATTGACTTCGGAAAAAATGGGGGGACATGTGTCCATGCTCCCCCCAAAACAACTACGTCCATGCTCATGCTGCCTCGAAGAGTGGAAAATACTCAAGAAAAGGGTGAATGACTATTTCCCTTCAGTTCTACTGCTCCTTTTCTCAGTAAAACAGGCTACTGGTGTTGCTTTGTGCTTTAAATTACTATAGATCTTATAAAATGTTCAATAAGCATACAGCTTTCATTTATTTTTACATTTGTGTGGAATATTAACAGTTAAATACAGAATTAATGACTGGTCAAAGATAAATATCTAAGATAAATGCAGTTCTTCTTGTTATTAATGTGTTCAATTTTTGAACCAGTGACTCTTAAAAAAATGGACAAACCCACTCATAGCTTTCTGTGGGGCTCATTTGAAGTCAAATCCCACCACCGCGATCTTGGCTGCGTGTGTCGTCACTACCGCCTAATCCAAAAATGGACAAAGAGGTGTGGCTGTGAGGGTTGAAGCAAATGAATGACACCCATCAAACTCTGATCCAATGTAGCTACAAGCTAACTTTAAGTTAGCATGGAGCTAGGAGCCAATGGGGGGGGTTTAGCCAGCCAAAGCTAACTGAGGTTTTTGGGCGCTCTTAGCCAGAAAAACACGGTTGAGCGACTCAAATGTGAAGCATGCATTGACTCAAAGAGCTTCGGCATTTCTGTGGTCTCCGTCAGAGTTCCACAGGTGGTCAGAACAACTACAGCCTCACATGGGGGCCTGCGGCTGAGTGGCACGGCTGCCCCAGGAGACAGGATCAGCTGGCGGCGGCCACCTGTGTGTAAGCAGTGTTATGTTAAATGCAGCGTTTTCCCCATTCAACCAAATAAAGTACAGATGTATAATTTTACTCACTAATAAAAATGAAGCAGAAACTTTTTGGATGATCTGTTATTGCTATACCACAGCTTGCCCTCTTTGTCCAAATAATTCCACGAATAACATCCAAACACAAACACACAGAGGACACAGCTAAAGTTCAGAGAGTCAAAATGGCCAAACATCTACTAAAGAGGAGTCCAAAGCACTTTGCGCTACAGTGTTACGTCCCCGACATGAGATGGTAAAATGTGAAGGATGGGGATAACATAAGAACTGGACAGTGGATATTAAAAGGGTTTTATTGTTATAAAAAGGTTCTAAAAACGAGCACCACAGACGACGAGCATCATAAAGATAATGCAACACACACAAACTCTCAACAAGGTTAACATTTAAAGACGAATGATCAACTATTAAAACACCTGGTTAAAACTTAGTTAAAAGTTCAACCGGAACGAAGGTGTTTAAAACCGAAGTCAATCATATTCCACAAACGAAGTTAACCTTTAAAGCAAACGAACACACGAATACAAGATCCCACAGGATCGCTCAAGAGTTTAAACTTTAAAGTTAAACTCATAAAAATAAAGGAACGAACGAACAAACGAAGGGGTTAAAACAAAAATCATGGAGAACAGCAGAACCCCTGCACCGCTGGCTCCCAAGCGAACGAAGGGCTATTAAAACACCTGATTAAAACAAAGGTGTTTACACACACACATTCACATGATAGTGATGATGAGCTACGATGTAGCCACAGCTGCAATGGGGCACACTGACTGAGGTGAGGCCTGCTGGGTGCCACCAGTGCCTCCCACCACCACCAGCAGGCAAGGTGGGTCAAGTGTCTTGCCCAAGAACCCAACAGCAGCATTCTCTAGTCTGAGCCAGGATCGAACTTGCAACCTTCCAATTGCTGGACAACCTGCTGTACCTCCTGAGCTACTGCTGTCCCTCAGTGTGAATCCCAGGCTGAGACCTTCCTCGGAGCTAGCCCCTAGCAATGATGCTACCAATGAAATCTAATTATTCATAATTTCAAGCATTTAATTACATCTAAACAGAAGAGTTATTTTAAAAAAGTAATAATAAACTCTGGGTTTTTTGAACCAGGCTGCAAACGTGTATTTCTGCAGTGAAGTTAACATTTTTAACATGGGAGTCAATGTGCATTTGCTCGTTTCTGGTTCCTGCCCCTAGTGGATGAGGGTGGGTCTGCAATTTTTTGGCTTTGTACACAACTGCAGTACACAAATTTGGCCACAGGAGGCCATTCTTACTTCATTCACCTTTAGCATAATTACCAATAAAGTTCTTGTGTCAACTAAAGTCAGAATATGAGATGATCTGGGAGGAGTTATCCAAAATCTTGCACATCAAAAAGTTTATAATCTCTAAGTATTATTTCTTTATCGAACTCAGAGGCTCGTGTCCTCCCGTATATGCAGATGCACGAGTCCAAAAGGGTTGTGCAATTTCTCTATCAGCCAAAAGGGGGAGACAAAGTGTCAAGACACACAATATAAATCAGTTAAAATCAAATCCATGCAACTTTCTTAACTTTGTTTTGATATATGAAGATCAAATTATAACCAAATGTTCTGATTCCTTAAATATGTCCAAAACTATGGTTTAACAGACGTGAAGAAGCCGGAGATCGCAGGAGCAACAACGGCTGAGGAAGGCGATGCTCTGACTCTGACCTGCACTGCTGATAGTTCCCCTCCACCTTTAATCACCTGGACCAAACTTGGCTTCAACACCAGCTTGGTCAACAGAAACGGATCCCTGATTATTCCTAATGTGACAGCAGGGGATTCTGGACTGTACATCTGCACAATAAAAAACCTGAACACCACATTGACAGAGAAAGTGGACGTTAAAGTTAAATGTAAGTTTGTGAAGCGTTCAAGACCCACATCTAATTAGACTTTTTCAAATAAATCTAAACATTTGTTTCATCAGATGTGAGAAAACCAAAGATAGCAGGAAAAACGGTGATTAAAGAAGGCGATACTCTGACTCTGAACTGCACTGCTGATACCTTCCCTCCGTCTTTAATCACGTGGACTAAATCTGGCACCAACAAAACTCTGAGCAACAAAACCGCACCTGACTCTGGAACATCTGATCTTCTTGTTCACAACGTGACAGCAGAAGATTCTGGACATTATCTCTGCACGTCAAACTATCTAAACACCTCGACACAAGACGTTAACGTAACTGTCATCAGTAAGGTTGAACTTTGTTGGGTTTTTTTTCTGTACAAAAAAATTCATTATTGCATGATATTTCCTTGAATGATGCCCATAATTTGCTTTAAATCTTGTCTTAAAGTTCTGGGAAAAGTGAAGATTGCCGGAGACTTGGATGTCATGGAGGGTCGTTCTCTGAATCTGAGCTGCGGCGTTGACGGTTTTCCTCAAACCTTCCTCACTTGGACCAAACTTAGCTCTAATAGCATCTTAAACAATGGAACTGGATCAGCCACCCTTTTTATTTCTAATGTTACGTCAGACCATGCAGGACGGTACATCTGCACAGCAGAGCACCTGAACAATACAGAGAGGGTGGATGTTAAAGTAAAATGTAAGTTTCTTCAGATATTAACAACATAATGCTGTTTGCAGTTTTAATTTGACAAATACTAAACCAAAATACACAAATGTATGCTAAAATTAGATCTATAACTATAGAAAATTAGGTTAATGGTAGTGAGACTCACTTACCTGTTATTTAAGATGTGTGAATGTTGTGATTTCTCTCTATAATTTGAAAAAAAAATCATGTGTTACAGACCAGAGAAGCCTCCGAATCAGCGGAGAGACGGCTGTTGTAGAGGGTCAAGTTCTGAACCTGACCTGCAGCATCGATAGTTGGCCTTTGTCTTTTATTACCTGGACCAAACCTGGGTTCAGCTCAAAGAACGGCACCGGAGCTGCAGCACTCGTCATTTACAACGTGACAGCTGTGAATGGAGGGTTGCACGTCTGCACCGCCGAATATCTGAACAAAACTCTGAGGGAAGAAGTGAACATTGAAGTGAAAAGTGAGTTTTTTTTTTTACCCAATAGGATTTAGTTACTTGATCCTTGTTTTCAGACTTTTTGAACAATGTCTTCCATCTGGACTCTTTAATGTTGCAGACATGATCAAAAAGCTCGTGATTTGATTTGCTTAAGCTGATTTTGTTAACCAGCCATTTGCAGGATTGTTAACGTTTCTGTGGTGTTTCATGGCTTTAAAGGTGAAAAAGCATTATTTAAATCTTATTCCTGATTATAATCGGTCACTCTGACTGTCACTTTCATGCAGGCTGAAGATGAAAATAGTCTCCTACACCTATCTACTGCATTAGCTTAGAAAAGCCTCACATGTCACTTAACATTCATGGACTCGCCCATCTTGACTCACGAAGGGGAGGCCTGTTGTTAGTTTAGCGTCCAGGAAACAGCCGAGGATGTCTCGTCTGGTAGAAGCTAACTGTTAGCATGAGTAAGTCCACCACCCAGCAGAACTTCTCCAGGCTTGTGTTATTGGTAGAGATGAAACTTTGCAAGTCAGTGGTAGAGTTGCGTTGCTCTTATCCAATCGGCGGTGAGATGTCTAAAAATAGCTTACATCAGACTTACTTTACCGTTCTGCCTCCCTCCAGTGTTACCAAAGATCCTAAACGAGTCGGGATGCGAGGCTCAGCGGGACCTCCTGACCTGTGTGTGCATCAGTCAGGGGTTTCCTTTACCCAGAATCGAATGGCTGCTGCAGGAGAAGCAAACAGATTACTCTTTCAACACCGAAGTTTCCACCCACACAGTCAAAAGCACCGTTGTTCTGACTGAGAACAAACCCAGCAGGGCCTCAGCTGTGTGTGTCAGCTGGAACGAAAATGGGAAATTAACAAGGAATCTGATGACAAAGAAAGTGAATGAAGCAGGTAGCTGATCTGTGGACTCACCTTTGGAACAGATGGGTTTTTCATAACTGTTGTTTTTATTGCAGGTCAGTTTGTGAAATTTCTCCAACTCGTCACACAGCCAGGAACAATTATCCCCTTTGTGATCGGCGTGCTGCTGTCAGCGCTTATTCTCTGTTCGTGCAGATGGTGCTGCAGGTGCATCTCACCTTTTTATTCAAATGTCTTCTTCATGTAGCTCAATTTTAAAATCATAATTATGGGAGAAAAATGCAGAAATGTGTGCATGGAAAGACCATTAATAGTAAAATGTGTTGAAAGCATATTTATTTATTTATTTATTTATTTATTTATTTTTACCAATTTCTGGTCTTAAAAATGATTTCTTTGTAGGAAAAAGCAAAAGATGAGTCCAGCTGAGACTCTGGAGATGGAGATGATGGGTCAGGAGAATCCACCGGTACGTGTCATATGAGATTGATGACCTCTAGTGGTGAAATTACAGAATTCCCATCTTTGTTCTTTGATTTGTTGAAGCTTCCCTTTAACTGATTACTGTTTCTTCATCCCCCAGACAAACAACTGGGGACCAACAGAGTACGGGCAGTTCCAGGATCAAGAAGTCGAGGGGATGGAAGGTGGAACGACGGATGTCGATTACTCTGATATTAAATTCTTTGCGTTTGAGAATAAACAATCTGCAGGCAAAAACGGAAAGAAAAAAGAGAATTCAGACACAGATTATGCTAAAATAAAACCAAAAGAAACACGGCTGAAGGTGGATGAAGGAGACAAAGTGGAGGAGGAGAAGGAGCTAAACCTCTGTGCTGAAGAAGTGAAGGGAGAAGATTTAGCTGTTTACTCAAACGTGTCAGAACTGATGGACCAAATCTGAAGATGGCAGCTACAAGGTGTGTTTGTGCCTGCAATCAGTTCACCAGGGGAGAATATTATCAAAAAGAAGAGAAAATGGATTCCCTCACCTCAGAATAATGTTCTGGAGCGTTAAAGTAATAAAAAAATACTAAACTGTTGATTTATTTAAGCATAATTGATTATTTTTAGTTGTTTTACTGAAGGAACAAACGTCTTCTGTATGTGAGCCAGATTTAATGTTTTTAATGTAAACCAACAAAGCCACACACAGATCAGACATTTCCTGATAAAAAGACAAGAATCAGAAAAGAAGGGAACGAAAAGTAGAATCCGATGCAGCAGCAGGTGTCGCCGGGTGTTTTGCATCTTTGGTTCTTCTGGATGAATTAAAGTGAAACTCTGTTGTGCAAATTAAAGGAGGCTTGAACAGCGGTGCATACCTCCATAACACTGTTCCTCTTTATCTCTAAACAAATGCATGCAATTTACAGTTGAAGGAGAATAGCTCTGGGTGTTCGCAGATACATGAAAACGGGTGGCTGAGAAACAGATCATCAAGGCTTTGTTTTTATTTTATCTCCAGAAATGTTTACAGCTAAAATAATTCTATTGTATTTATTTCTGTCTGTGGAAAACACAATTATACACTGATATGCTGTCAATGTGTTCCACAACCTTAGTTAAAATGGAGCTTTTTCCATATTATATTGTATGTTATGATTATAATTCATATTTTCTTGCTCTTTAGAGGGAATTTGGAATGTAACGCTGCGCGTAAATGCAAAAAAGGTTAAGATGTAAAAGGAATTGCACATTTTCACAATAAAAAAAAGTTGTTCATGAGTGTTTATATCTGTGTAAACAAACATGTGTCAGCAGTTTTGCGCACACACACACACACACACGCACACACGCACACACACACACACACACACACACACACACACACACACACACACACACACACACACACACACACACACACAGTGTTCATGGTGGATTAAGGTTGAGCCAAGAGGATTAGAAAGTTCCACTAGATGGACGGATGCTTTAAATAGAGCTCGACTCAGGGCTTCAACATCAGAAGAACCAGAACCAGAGGACTCTCAGCTATACACACACAGGTGAGTGTGTTTAACTGATATAATTGCTCTGCAGCTCATTCAATTTTAGAGATTTAGTTAAAAGCTGAATATTTATAAGAATTGGTCTTTAGCTACCCTTTAGTAATCAGGTGTCCTCCTGAAGGAAAAAGGCAGAATGTTTTTGAACATTTTAGTGAAACGTTTCAATTGGAGAGATAGAAAATCAAGCTTGAAATCAAGTGAAAGTACAAAACCTACATCCGTCCGTCTGTTTTTATTTATTTGTTTATTTATTTTTACCTGTTCGGGTGTGGGCTGTAAGGGTAGCAGCCCCAATAGAGGCCCAAACCACCTTTTCCTCAGTAATCTTCACTAGCTCCACCAGTGGGATCCTGATGCATTCCCTGGTCAATATGATCCTTCCAATGAAGCTGTAGTGTAAAAAAAATACACATTTAACTATTACGAGCCCAGCATGTGTCATATTGTGGACATTAATTAAAGGTATAATAATGTCTCATTGGAGGGAAGGTTACATTGAAACAGATTTACTTACAGCTGACTGGGAGGTTGTTAGTTTATATCTTTTCAACTTAGCCAAAAAAGAGGGACACAGTCTTTGATTACAATCTGTGAGCCTGCGAGGTTACCAAATCTGCACCAGCTAACACAGCAGCGTTTTGGAAAGAGCTGAAGCCAGTAAACAGGAGCAACTCAGAAGTTATTTCTTGTACCCCTAAGAAGCCACGGCATCGTTTTGGTTTGCTCTAATATCGAGTAAAGAAGGCTAGAGGCCATTGTTGAGCTAACAATGCTAACGGTGAATTAGAAAAAAGTGGTCAGCTCCAAAAAATCCAAATCAAGCTACTTTTTCAATCACCAACAACTCCATAAATGAAATGTATGCATGAAGTGAATAATGAGTCAATGGTAGTGTTTTACTTTCTTTGATGAGTCGTTCAGGACTGTAACAGCAAGCTAACAACCACACTTTCTGTAATGCCGGAGACAAACTACTGTAATAAGTGTAGTAAGTGCTCCCTACCGTAAAACACCCAAATAACTTACTGTGTATGACTCATTTTCACTGAATCTTCTGGTGCCGACCTGTACATCCATGAAACTCGTGGCAAGGGAGTGAGAGAGTCACTTGTGTATTTAGAAAATGGGCTGCAGTACCCACGTTTGGCCACTGGTTGTCACTCTTACATAATGCACTTTTAAATGTAGCAATAAAAACTCATTCAATTATTGGCTAATGTTTTTGTTACAATATGTAATAGAATAGAACAGAATTCTATTTTACTTTATTTTACTATGAGCATCTATAACAATATGAGAGCAATAAAGAAATAAAATTGGCCCCTTATACTTGTAGATACTTCACCAAGGGTCAGTATACACATAAAGGACTGGACTTACAATGAAGGTACTAGTCCTGATGTTCCCTCTGCTTCAATAACAGAAGTAGTTTGATGAAAATTTTCAACAAAAGTCTACAAAAAGGAAACCCCCAACTTTTTTTGACCCCACGGGGTTGCAAATCACTAAGTATGATGTACTGCGGTGTAAAAATAATTAATATTAATGGATAATTAGAGCGGCTGCGCAGTGACGTAGTGGTTAGAGCTGTTGCCTTGCAGCGAGAAGGTCCTGGGTTCGATTCCTGGCCTGGGATCTTTCTGCATGGAGTTTGCATGTTCTCCCTGTGCATGCGTGGGTTCTCTCCGTGTACCCCGGCTTCCTCCCACCATCCAAAGACATGACTATTAGGTTGATTGGTCTGTCTAAAAATGTCCTTAGGTGTGAGTGTGTGTGTGTGTGTGCATGGTTGTTTGTCCTGTGTGTCTCTGTGTTGCCCTGTGATGGACTGGCTCTCTGTCCAAGGTGTACCCCGCCTGATTGCCCATTGACTGCTGGAGATAGGCACCAGCCTATCCTGCGTGGACAAAGCGGGTTCAGAAGATGGATGGATGGATGGATGGATGGATGGATGGATGGATAATTAGAGCTTTGTGTGTCTTCTTGTGTGCCATTTGGCTCTTCAGTAATGTTTGTGTAGTTCCACCAGAGACAATAACATTTCCATCCTCCTCTTCACATAGGCATGGCTGATGTCTTCAGAAGCTTGAATCTACTTGAGACCCTCAAAGAGTCTTTAGAGTCTAACAAGTTGTCGGATGTTAAAGATGCAGTGGAAGATCTCCTCATCAGCAGGATTAACTTGGCTGTGGTTGGGGACCGCGGAGCTGAGAAAGCCTCCTTCATAAACTCGCTTCGTGGCCTTGGGCCTGATGATGATGGTGCAGCTCCTTCTTCGCCCCCTGCTCCACCAGAGGAAATAGCTGGTTACCCAAATCCCAAACACCCTGACTTCCGCATCTGGGATCTCCCAGCCTTCCCAACCACATTCCACTTTGAACCAGAAGAATACATGAACAGATTTAAGTTCCTCCGCTACAATGCTGTCTTTATGACATTCACACAGACGTTCCAACCCAACACCGTGGCACCTTTCATGGAGGCTCGATCGCTGCCACGACAAAATGTTTACTTCATCCTCTTAGCTTCTGTAGAAGATACAGACAAGAGCCTGGAAGAGAAGAGGAAAGCCAGTCTGGAGGTGCTGAAATCCCTGGGAGTGAAACAGACTAAAGTCTACCTGGTCAGACCTTCCACCCTGGAGAGGTGTGACCTCCCTGACCTCTTGGTGGACATGAGTAAGGACCTTCCAGAGATCCGAGCTCACGCTCTCCTCCTGGCTCTCCCAACTCTCACTCCAGCTCTGGTCACCCAGAAAAAGGAGGCTTTCCAAGCTCTCATATTTGCCGCCGCCTCGTTATCAGGCGGGGTGTCGGCTATTCCCGTTCCTCTCGTGGCATCTATGGTGGACTCGAGCATTGCAGTGCGGATTCTCACTAAGGCACAGCTCTCTCTGTGCCTGGACGATGAATCTGTTGACCGTCTGGCCCGGCGGCGAGGCAGGGAAGGGGCAGAGCTTAGGAAGCTGCGAACGTGTGTGCTGTCAGTGGAGGTCACTAAAGCAGAGGTGAAAAGACGACTAGCAGCAGCAGAGAGGGAACAGTCCACCGTTTCATCAAAGCTGCTGGAAATGGCGATGCCTCGACATGCTCGCTCAGTCGGCCGCTCCTTCGCCGCCATGCTTCAAGCTCTGAACGGCGCTGTTGACGAAATGGCTGCAGATGCTGAGAAGATAGTGGCAGCAGCTGTGGGGGAGGGAAAATGACAGTTGTTTTAATCTTCATTAAGTCTGCAAGCATCAAGTTTCCTGTAACATCACCTTAATGAAGTTTATAAATAATACGATTGTTTTCTTTCTATTGAAAAGTGTTGCATTTGTTTCAGTTTGATGGAGTATTAAAAGACTCTCTGTGCCCCAGAAGTAAGACCTTTGATTATTAAACCTTTGAAAAGCAGAAGTGAAAGAAAATACCACATAGAGAAAGAGAGCACACACACACACACACACACCTACACACACACACACACACACACATCTCTCAGTTTAGATTTCTTAAAGTTTTTTCTTGCCTGCTCTCACATGCAAATGATGTGAACTGTGAAAACCTCCTTTTGTAAATTCAGATTTTTACTTCAAGAAGGACTCTGAGTCACAACGAGCTATGAGCATCTCTTCTGAGGTAAGAACGACGGTTATCTTCCCCAAAAACAAACTAAAGTATGAAAACTAGTAGTAAAACTTTTTCATTCACTAAATTAAAATTAAGAATGAAGCTTTGCAAGAAATATAAACTAGCTGAAACCGCAACGAGGGCTCCCAGAACGAAAACGTGCTTCGGTTTCATTTTAGCCTGAAAACTGCGAAACTATTAAAACCTTTATAAGAACTAACTTGTTTTAGCATTTTGTTGTCTGAGATTTCCCTATTTTCCTGAGAGCACTGAGAGCTTTTAAATTGATTATGATTTAATTTAACTTATAGGGTCAACACAAGATGTGGTTAGAGCTGTTGCCTTGCAGCAAGAAGGTCCTGGGTTCGCTTCCCAGCCTGGGATCTTTCTGCATGGAGTTTGCATGTTCTCCCTGTGCATGCGTGGGTTCTCTCCGGGTGCTCCGGCTTCCTCCCACAGTCCAAAAACATGACTGTTAGGTTAATTGGTCTGTCTAAATTGTCCTTAGGTGTGGGTGTGTGTGTGTGTGAGTGTGTGTGTGTGCAAGATTGTTTGTCCTGTGTGTCTCTGTGTTGCCCTGCGATGGACTGGCTCTCTGTCCAGGGTGTACCCCGCCTGACCGCCCATTGACCGCTGGAGATAAGCACCAGCCCCCCCCCCCCACGACTCTACGTGGACAAAGCGGGTTCAGAAAATGGATGGATGGATGGATGGATGGATGGATGGATGGATGGATGGATGGATGGGTCAACACAAGCTCGGGACAGAATTTAAATAATGCAGAACCTAACAAGTTAACATGCAATTCAGTATGATTGTAATGGAAAGTTCTTTGGAGTCATTGGACTTGAAAAAGCACCAGAGAAGGACGGTTGACTGGTTTCTATCATGCAGAGAAAATTGTCAGTTCATGACTGCATGACTGGTGAATCTACGAAAAGTATAAGAATAAATATATGCAGCAGATTAAAGACACAAAACAAGAATATTGATGGGGTTTTTGCATTTACTTTGATCTAAATCAGTTGTGTGTGTGTGTGTGTGTGTGTGTGTGTGTGTGTGTGTGTGTGTGTGTGTGTGTGTGTGTGTGTGTGTGTGTGTGTGTGTGTGTGTGTGTGTGTGTGTGTGTGTGTGTGTGTGTGATATTTATTTAATTTTTTAATTCAAGCAGCTTATATTTCCTTTTTAAGCTTCTTGAAATGAGGAAGGAAACTCATCAACTGTAAACAAGGAGGCAGCAAAAGAAGAAAAAATAAAAGCTCTTCAGACCAACGTGAAAATGATTCCTCACGCAGTGAGGTGTTTGGTATTTCTGGCCCTAATGAAAAGTAAGCTGCTCTTCTGCATAAAAAACATGAAATAACTATGTTTTGCCGCAGAAATAAACTTTTATTATGCGTCTCTTTTGCAGATGTTTCTGGGGCCAAAACCAATCCCTTTGTCTTGGAAAATCTTAATCTAACAGCTGAGGAGGGATCGTGTGTTGAAATTAAATGTAAACCTAACAGAGGCGTTGAATATTCTACTGCGGCTTACTGGTTTTGGATGAAAGATGCAAAGTGGTCGAAGGACGACTTCGATGCCACAATCGTTTACAGCACAGATCTACAGATAAAACCCATCAGCACACAGTTCAGCAACAGAAGCACCGTCTCCCCACCGAAAAATCACAATAAACCTGAAGAATTTTGCAACATTTTGATCTGTGACCTGAATGAAACCGACAGTGGAGAATATAAATTCAGATATGTAAATGGAGATGTTAAATGGGTAACAGATCCACCAACACAGCTAACAGTGAAAAGTAAGAAAAGAAAACCCAATTAGATTCAATCATGTTTTAAGTTGTTGTTTTTTTTATTCAGTTGGTTGAATCAAAAATGTAGAAATGTAGATTTTAAGATTAAACAAATCCTAGACCAAAAATAAATAAATAAAAGATTTCCAGAATCACATTCTTGATCAAACAAAAGCAAAATAAAGAAATTACTAAACAACTCCACTTTCTGGTTCTGATCTCAGCAAGGCTGAAATCAAACAAAGAAAACCAAAACCTTAAGGCTGAATTTAGCTTTATAATGTTTTGAAAACTAAAGCGATAAGAAATCTGAACTTTTGAAACAAACATGAAAAACTGTTTTACTATTACCTTTCAGCGGATTTGTTATTTTATATATTTCAGAGAATCTCTGCCCCATCGCATTCAACAAACAAGTGACTGTGGCTGAAAACAAGCAGGTGACACTCACCTGTTCCACCTCGCCTTTTTGTACATCACGCCCAGAAATTTACAATTCAACTCAAAGCCTTCTCACTCCTGGCGACAAAAATTCTCAGACACCCAATAGCATCACACACAGCTTCAACGCCAGCTGGATGAATGATGGGAATGTGTTTTCATGCCAAACAACTGGAAACTCCGACAAGTATCTAATCCGGAATCTCACCTTAACAGTGAAGCGTACGTCCATCAATAATTTATGATGTTATTTGACTTGCAGTTGCAAAATGATGAATTATTACTATTATTTTATTAGATTATGCTGAAACTAAATTCATGTGTGTGTGGGTAAGTCTTCTGCTTTACCTTTGTCATCACAGATGCTCCTAAAGAAGTTCAGATTACAAAGAGCCACAAAACAGTGAAGGAGAACGACGTAGTGACTCTGAACTGTTCCGCCAAAGGTCAACCCAAGGTCTCCTTCAGTTGGTTCAAAAACAATAGAACAATTAACCAATCAGGAGCTGAGGTGAAATTCACATCTATTAAGGAATCAGACAGCGGTTCGTACCACTGTCGAGCTACAAACACACTTGGAGCCATCAATTCCACTGAAATGAGCGTTGAGGTGTTCTGTAAGTTCTTCCTTGTTTCTAAACTGTTGTTTTACTTGTTAATCCCATTTTCTTTGTTTCTTGTTCATCAGAATTGTTTTCTCACACGGCTCTCGGTAGAATGATCATAAACATGTCTGCATCTGTAGATCCACCTGAAGTTACTGTGGAGGTCACCAAGAAACCAGCTAGAGAACCCCTGGATCATGTATTAGAAGGAGACAAGGTCACTCTAACTTGCACTGTGAAGAGAAGTAAACCACCACCTACTAGATTTACTTGGTTTAAAAACAACAGAAGGGTTTCAGAAGGGCAGAAGAAGTCATATGATCTTCTCAGTGTAAAGCCAGAGAACCATGGTGTCTACAGGTGTGAAGCCCGTAACTCTGTGGGTTCTCGGAAATCGAACGACCGATCTCTTGATGTTCAGTGTAAGTTTTCACATCGTGAATAAGTTCCACGTGTTTTATCCGATTCTGTCAAACAGATTCCAATTTTCATTTTCAGACAAACCAAGAAGCCACATTTCCATCATTGGTGCTTTTAATGATGACGTGATAATTGACAGCTCTGTCACGTTTACATGTGACACTTCTGCAAATCCAAGTTCAGGATGGTACTCCTGGTACCGGCACCGTCGTTCTGACTCCTCAAAGCAGAAACCACTAGGAACCCACCAGCAGACTCTGATCATTAAAAGTATTAAAAGATCAGACGAAGCCTGTTACCTGTGCAACACGTCCAACGCCGTCGGTGAAGGCGAAATGAGCAAACCAAAGTGCATCCGAGTTCTCTGTAAGTAATCGTCGTGTTTGCATGTTTTCACACGTTAAAGCAAACTCCATTTTTAGTTGTGTTGTGTAATGCACACAATTTAGTTAAAAAATATTGTTTTATTGAATTCACTTTGAGATGCCATAGTTGTCTATTTATTCATTTATTTATATATTTTTCAAACATTTTGAAAAAAATCCAAAGTAATTTCTAACAAACTCTGCAAACGTCCTGTTGATGGATTCGTAGTTCACCCAAGATGTTTTAAAAAACTTCACGGCTGATTTTCCCTTTGATTCTTTCTCCACAGTTCCTCCCACCAACGTCACGTTGTCTCTACCTCACAAAGTCACAGAAGGTCAAACCGTCAACATCAGATGCAGCGCTGAAAGTTCCCCAGCGTCGACGTTTCAGCTGCAAACATCTCCGTCGTCAAAGAGTTTGAATCCTAAGCTCGGTGACAAAGAGAACAGCGTCACCTTCACGTTAACTGCAACGTCAGCCGACGCGGTCGTCTTCACGTGCGTGGCATCAAACAGCGAAGGAACCAACGTGAGCGCTGAAAGCAAATTAAACGTTGAATGTGAGTGATCTGGTGAAGCACACAAACCAAAGTGTCCATTCAAAGTTTCCTGCAATAGTTTTAGTTGATTTAGAAATGATAAATAATTCGTTCAAAGGCCTAAAAGCAACAGTAACGGTTTATTTTGTTCTGTTTTATTTTTGTTATTTTACATTTTAATTATTTTTAACCCCTGTAAAGAATATTTTACTTTCCAATCATTGTTTTCCTTCCTAACCCACCAGCTCAACCACTTGTTAGAGCACAATTCACTCCTCATCTTATTAAAAGCAACAAACCTCCACTAAACTTAAAATAAAGTTCAAAATATGAGGAAGTTTGAACATTACATTAACCTTAAAGGTTGACCAATCTTGGTTTTTCTATTGCCGACACCAGTGTTGATACAGTATGTAGGAGACATGGTCAGCTGATTTGTATGGGACGGGTTTCATGGCTGATATCCAGACTCTTTCCTCCTTATTTTCATGCTAAGTTGACACTAAAACCATCCGTTGATGCACAAAACTTCTGAAGCTGAATCAGTTTTGAACTTTGAATTTAACCAACTGTTCAGTCTTGACATTGTGCACTGTTCAGTGTCAACGTCAGACACCTAAATAAAGTTAATTTAGAGTATTTATTTAGATGTTGTTAGTGAACATAAAAATACATTTAGATTAAATTCTGCACCAGCATTGGACTGCCAGAGGATACGCCTGACTTTAAATTGGCTTTACTAAGGACAGTAAACATGGGCCCGATAAATCGGTCTACCCCTAACCTGCATTAGTATTACTACCCACTTCTTAATTGTATTTTTTGTATTATCTACCTACATTAAATCATGCTGCAAAATAATAAAAAATGTAAAAATACATTTTACCTTAAGGATCCCTTTATTAATGTTACTTAGTGCCAGAGGTGTGACCAAGTCACTGCTTTGTAAGAAACAAGTCATTCCAGTCAAGTCTCAAGTCAAGTCCAAGGCAAAGACAACCAAGTCCAAGTTGAGTCAATGATGTGGAAGTCCGAGTCAAGTCCAAGTCCTTAAGTTTGAATTTTCAAGTCATAATCAAGTCATCTGTCCAACTTCAATTTAATGACAATGATAATAAATACATTCCAGAAATAAAGCTTCTTAAAACTTCATTTATTTGCTCAAACAAGCAAAATGTCAAATATGCTCAAGTCATCATCAAGTCAACAGATGCAAGTCGATTCAAGTCGCAAATCATTGGTGTTCAAGTCCGAGTCATGTCGTAAGTCTTTATAGATTTTATCAAGTCAAGTCAGAAGTCATTAAAATAATGACTCGAGTCCAAGTCATGTAACTCAAGTCCACACCTCTGCTTAGTGCATTATTAAACATTAATTAACAAAGGTCTCCTTTATTAATGGTAACCAACTATGAAGAGTCCTTAAGGTTAGGACAAAGGGCCGGGGGGTAATATAGTTAAACAGTTGTTAATAGTTTGAAGGTTTATTAATGCTTAATAATGCACTGACATTAATAAAGGGACCCTTACTGAAAAGCGTTACCAAAAATTCTAAATACTCATGTCTTGTTTTTCAGTCAGCAAGCCAAAAGAGTTAAACAATATCATTTTTGGTAAATGTTTGTTTCATCATATGAAGTAATGTGTTTTTTTTTCTTTATATAATTTTCTACCATATTTCTGCAAATTCAGATTCTCCCAAAGACGTGAGAATAGAACCTCGGCCACGTCTCGAAGTGAAGGAAAATGAGCCATTCTCATTGGATTGCACGGGGCGATCTAACCCATCCATTGATTCATACACGTGGATAAAAAATAATGAAGAAGTAAAAATAAACACCAAGATCTACCTTGTGAACGCTACCAGCCCTTCTGACAGTGGATGGTACAGATGTGAAGCCAGAAACACACTTGGAACTGGAAAATCTCAGCCTGTGGAGGTTAAGGTCAAGTGTGAGTACGTTACTGTGCATAAACTGTAGTACAACTCACTATAAAGTACAATTACTCACAAGGTCTCTATTTTTTACGTGTTTAGATGCCCCAAAACACGCAACAATCATGAGGGGAAAAGAAAAAAGTCGGTCCGATGGGCGGCTTTCAGTTGAGCTGGAATGCACCAGTCAGTCCTACCCTCAGGCTAAATACTCCTGGTACAACACAACTACAAATACCAAATTCTCTGACAAGCAGACTGTGATGGTGTACTCGCACCAACCAGGAGAGCTCTACTGTGTGGCAGCGAATGATTTGGGTACAAAAAACTCTGATCCAATCAGGGCGTTCCATAGTGAGTAACTGTTGTGGACTGTTTATGGGATGTTTGTTCATTTTAAACAAATAAACTCTTAATATCCACAATTATGTGATATTTATGTCTACGCTTCTCCTCGATCCAGGCGGAATCGGGAGAACTGCGACGATCTTCTTCATTTGCTTTGTTTTGGTTGTTATAATCCTAATTTTCTTAGTGTACAGGTAAATAATAATCCTCACACATAACACATTAATAGCAGCTGTTCTTAACCTTTATTCTTTTTTCCCCAGACACAAGAACAAATACAATCCCCGAGGCACAAACATGGCCCCCTGCTGCGGTTTCCTGGTGATGGCTCAAACGCACGTCTTTCTATAACTCTGTTCAACAAATCTCAACAGAATAACACAAATCTTCTTTTTTTTTTACTCATGTAGGTTTTTCAAAAGGAATCCAGAAGAAGGAAGGGGATGAACGAGACAATAATGACAGAACCGTCCAGGAGCAGAGAAGAACTTTTGGCAGAGCAGCTGCGTTGTCCTCATCCAGACGCCACGTAAGCCTGCAGCTGCGTGCAGCGTCCTCGCTCAGACAAACACAACAAGGGACACTGTTGGACCGGGAGACAGATGATTCTACTGATTCTAAAGACAAAGGATCCTTTTGAGATCACACAAACACATGGAACAGTACGAGTCTGTTTTGTACAGTTTTATAAACAGTTATGGAGCGTTTTCGTTGTTTTCTGTACTCTTGTTCTGCAGGCCTTCGACCGACACCAACATGGTTTACGCTACCGTGAATCTGCCACAAAGACAACAAGTGAGTCAGACCAGCAAGCAGCACCTTTACTTATGCACTAGCAGTGTGTGAATGTGAGAGTGTGTGAAAAGCGTCTTTGGGGTCTAGAAAAGCGCTACATAAGTTCAATGCATTATTAAAAATATGACGTTTGCAGTATTTTAGTCTAAACAGAAGAATAAATAAGAAAAATATACTTTAAGAGAGTAGCTTGTGGTGGTTTCAGAACTCCAATGGAAAGACATTTTAGATTTTTATAGAAAGAAAATGACCAACAGAGTCTGCTTTGATTTATATTTCAGATATTTTTGGAGCCAAAAAAAAGGCGAGTTTCAAAAGCATGCAGATTGGGAAAATAGTCTTCCTCTTCTATTTCCTGCATTAGCTGCTGATAGAAAACAGATGGGTAAACGCTTGGATTAGAAAAGTCACATAGAACTATGTCACACTGAAAATTAACATTCTTTGACTCACCCATCTTGACTCGTGACGGGGAACGCTGTTGTTGATTTAGCATCCAAGAGTGAGCAGAACACATCTTAGCTAGTAGAAGCTAACCGTTAGCATTAGCAACTCCACGGCATGACAGAACTCCTCCAGGCTTGTGTTATTTGTGGAGATGAAACATCAACATTGCTAAATGAATGGAGGCAGTGGAAGAGTTGCATTGCTGCTAGCCAATCAGAGGCGAGATACCACACCATATTTATTATATGGCGCATTTAAAAACAGCATGGGAGCTGACCAAAGTGCACATAATGTTTGAATATCTTGAATATTAATGAGGAAGACTCCAAATCCTCTCTTCTAACAAATTTTACTTCCTGAAACAGAAGCAGCAGAGCTTTTTCTCCACCTAAAATGACTTCATTTATACTAGAGACCACTGCAGATTTACTGAATTAACGAGTGTAGGCCGGAAACAGATCAGCTGTGTAGTTAGTATTTTTTAACGCTCAGAAATTTGAATTTGGATTTATTTTTTATTTTTTTTTACTTTTTTGGACAAATTACACCAAGTTTGTGGATAATGATGATGATGGTGATGGTGATGATGATGATGATGATGATGATGATGATGATGATGATGATGATGATGATGATGATGATGATGATTTGGGGGGGTTCTCTCCTCTTTTTTCTAGATGACCTATCAACTGAGCATCTGCTTCTGTTTTATGGCAAAACCCCTCAAATACCTACCAGTTAACCCATTCTTCCCTTTATTTAACACAAGCTCTTTCTGGGCTTCAAATATTTACAGTTGAGCTGTTTTCTTCATTTTCTTCCCATTGAATCCAAGCGGAAGAGTGTCTGAGTGATCAAGCTGTTTCCTGCACACTGTAGATGTTTATTCTGTGTCTGGGTGTTTGTCAGCACATCATTTAGAAACAGGAGAGCAATGAATCGACTTAAAGCCTTTATATTGGATGTGAATGAACCGATTCATTCACTGATACCTGCCATTTTCAGGCTCCGTCTGCACCAACACCAGCGGGACAAAAGCATGAAAACAAGAATGATGACTCTCTTAACTATGCTTCTCTACACTTTGAGAAAAAGAAGTGAGAATTTGGTTTTCGCATTTATTTGTTTAGATGAGTATGTCTAGATGTGATTTTTTTATGATGATGTGCTTTTCTAGGAAACCTAACAAGGATCCTGAGTGCTCCAGAGTCCGCAACTCAAAGTCCTCAGAAGACGATGTTGTGTACTCTAAAGTGTGCAAACCAAAAGACGTAAGATACTTCAAACGAGCATGATTTATATTCAGTTGCTGCAATGATGGGCGTAAAAAAAAATGTGTGTTCTCTGTAATTACATCCAACCCGATTTCAGTAAATGTGTTTTTGTCTTCCTCTTTCTTTAGATGGAACAAGAGGACTATGAGAATGTGAGTCCATTTAAGGTCAAACCTAAAAATGATTATGACTCAGACACAAGTGAAGAGGAAGTGGAGGTTCACTACACTCAAGTGAATTTTAAGGCAAAGCCTGGCCACCAGAAAACCACCAACCACTCCAGCAGCTCTGAGGACGGTATTCAGTACTCTCAGGTTAAATTATGAGCTCAGATGAACTCTTCCTAATGGAAACACCCTTTTTAACAAAGAACATGTCTGTTTAATTGTGGAGTTGTACAATTAGTTTTAGTACTGAGAATTTATTTTCCTCCAAAAGTTCATTTTAGTGCAAGAAAAATGATGAAAGTTAAGAATTAACCTAGCAGCTGTCTTTTTAAAGCCGGAGCGAGAAACCTTTTTGTTATTTTTCAAATATGACACCCATCTTGGCTTGCAACAGGGAATGCTGTGTTGATTTAGCTTCCAGGAGAGAGCAGAGCACGTCTCGGTTAGTAGAAGCTAACCGTTAGCATTAGCAACTCCACAACATGGCAGAATTCCTTCAGGCTTCTGTTATTTGTGGAGCAAAAACAACAATGTTGTAAAGCAAACAGTCAGTCGTAGAGTCACATTTCTGCCAGCCAATCAGAGGCAAGATGTCTGACTACCAGGAAATAAGATTCTGCATCCTGCTGTGTTTTGCTTGCCAATCTTTTGGCTCACTTTGAGTTTCTGAAACAGTTTCTTTTGCTCTCAGAGATCAACTCACAAGGTATTCATTTATACTAGAAACTAGGGATGTCCCGATCCGATCACATGGTTGGAAATCGGCCTTGATCACGTGGTTTCAGACTCAATCGGGACTCGGGCTTTACTTCCCGATCCAAACCCCGATTCGGAGTTGGACACTGGGTTCAAATTACAGGAGAGCAAACTGGTTCTCCTTAAAGGTTGTCAGGCTCCCCTGATGCCCTTAACTTAAACACCCAGAAGAAGCTCAAAAGAGATCCAGTTTCTACCTATATTATATTATTTATTTGGACTCAGAGTAGCGGGATTGTTTTGAACAGAGATGCAGAGAGCGGCAGGCAGACCGCTGATTATTCATGAACTCCAGCTGCTTTCTGCACACGGCCACAGTAACATTTTCTAAGTTTCTAAGTGGCGTCACCAAAAATATATAATTAACACACAGTCATTCGTGTCCGTTCATTTTCTCTCTGGTAAGTTCTGTCTGTATTTGAGCATGACGTGTGGACGCGCTCGCGCTGCAGCGCTCGTCACTGATGCAGCCGGGCAGCGTGGCCCACACTCCGCTTTTTTTGCGGTCAATAGATCAGTTTGATCTGCTAGTTAAAAAGTTACTTGTGAGGTGAAAAAGAAGGAAGCAGGCAGTTTTTCTGGAGGACTGGGAGATGCAGGAAGATCAGAGACAGACAGGACAGGAAGATAGGAAAATAAAAACCAAGAAAACAAAACAAAGTTCTTAAAAAAATAAAATCTAGGTAGATTTATCCCACTACACGTTTGTACCTGTATAAAGCAATAATTTATCAGCATGCAGTATTTATATAGTTGATACAATTCAGATCATCTGCAAAACTCCGTCTCATGCCCAGGGATGTATCTAAGCATTTTGGGGGCCGAGGCAAAATAGACCCCTGCCAGGTATTTGTTGAAGTTGAAGTGCTATCTGTTTTTATATTAGACTTTTTATATTTGCAATAAAGTCCAAAAGTGAAGAATTTATGTTATTTATTACTTGATTGTTCAAGCTACCTCACAGAATTGATCTGTTGTTAAAAATTAAAATAAAAAGGTAATTAAATAAAAAAATAAGGAACATTTTGGAACCGTTTCTTCCTTTTCTTTTTTTTATGTATCGAAAGTATTGGATTGGGACTCAGTATCGGCAGATTCTCAAAATCAAATGACTCGGACTCGGACTCGAGGGCAAAAAAAAAACCCGATTGGGACATCCCTACTAGAAACCACTGCAAATGTGATAAAAGAGTGAATTTGGTCTTTAACGTGATGATGAGAATAATTTGATGATGCTTCATGCTAATGTGTACAAACTGCAAATGTGCTCTGTTTCACATCATTAACTGCTTTGTTCAAAGTTGTAGCTGCAGATATAAATATATCAACATCACAAAGTTATAAATAAAAAAGTGTTTTACGGAAATTCTGTGGTTTTTATTTTCATTCAACATATTTAGTACAGAGGAAGTTTTAAAGCAAAGTTAGCAGAACATTTTAAACATTAACAGTAATGTTACAGATATGATTATTCTATTCTGTAATTGTTTAGTTTTGTGCAATAGAAAAAAACTTAAACTTCCTAAACTTAAGATGTATTAGGATGCATCCCGATCTGTACTTATGGGAAGATTTTACAGTTTAACAATTCCAGCTGAGCACCTGAAAACAGCCAAGCGGCACCAAAGTCCAGGATTTTCTATTTCTGATGCAAGTTCACCTAAATTTATGTTTGTGTTTATTAATTTGGCAGACACTTTTATCCAAAGCGACTTACAATTTATAACCTGTAGGGCATGTTGTGATCTGTGGGGGAAACCCATCGACATATAAATACTGGACAATTCATTTCCATAGGCTCCAATAACACGTTTTTGAGGCCAAATGGGAGGTGGCCACCACCGCCATTTTGACCGTGTCACAGGTTCCGTCAAGCCCAGACAATTCCACAAAAGGGAAGAGAGGTGGAGCTGAGGGTGGGGCTGTAAGGCTGGGATCAACTGACAACACCCGGTCGAACTAGCTACAAGCTAACCTGAAGCTAACCTAAAGCTAACGAGGAGGTGGGAGCTAAGCTAACAGAGGTAGCAACCTAGCTACAACCGGAGTTAACTGTGCACAACACCAGAGCTTCTGAGTCAGAGATACGCCGGGCTGACCGCTGGGTACATGGACGTAATTTTCACTTTAGAAGTGGGGGGGACATGGGGGAGGGAGGAGGGGGGAGGGGTATCTTTACGGTATGCTCTAATGGGAAACAGACTTCAACACAAACGGTTGTTTTCCGCTTGGTCCTAGAGCTCATCCAGTGTTAATTTAATATAGTGTAATATTGTTTTGGATGGTAAAAAGTGCAGGGGTCAAAACTTGACTTTGGAAAATGTGGGAGGGGGGGGGGACATGTCCCCCCTGTCCCACCCCCCCAAAATTACGTCCATGGCTGGGTAAAACCGGGTGGAACACAGAGGTC